>NW_008352153.1:754402-772452 GCF_000622305.1 Nannospalax galili
CAGATATCCATCCATTTCTTTTAGACTTTCAGATTTAGTAGCATATAAATTTTAAAAATATTCCCTTATGATCTTTGGATCTTTTGGGTGTCTGTTGTGATGTTTCCCCTTTCATCTCTAATTTTTTGTTGATTTGGATTTGCTCTTTCTTTCTTTTGGTTAACTGGGCTACAGGTCTGTCTATCTTGTTTATTTTTTCAAGAACCAGCTCTTAGATTCATTGATTCTTTGTATTGTTTTCTTTGTTTCTATTTCATTAATTTCTGCTCTGATTTTATTTCTTCTCTTATGCTGGGTTTGGGATTTGATAGATAAAAAGTAGCCGTATGATGAATAGGGTTGATCAGGAGAAAGCAGAGTTTATTAGCAAAGGAACACATGGGATAGATTTCCTTCTGGGCAGGGAAAATGTCTGTCCAGGTCGTGAGCTGGGGTCTTTTAAAAAGGGAGTCTTCTGCTACCTGCAGAAGGCAGGAAGATGCATTTTTTTAAAGGGGGGGCAGAGTGGGAGAGCAGGATTGTTAAACCTGTCACCACGAGTTTGTGTAGTGACTAGCGCTTTGTCCAGTGTTGATTTTGAGCCTTATTGCTTTGTGGTCTGATAGAGTGCATGGAGTTATTTCAATATTTTTGTATTTGTTGAGGTTTGTTTTGTGGCCCAGTATGTGGTCAGTTTTTTAAAAAGTTCCATGAGGTGCTGAATAGAGAGTGTATTCTTTGGTGCTTGGGTGGAATAATCAAAAGATGCCTATTAGGTCCATTTGATGTATGGTATCATTTAATTTCCATGTCTCTCTGTTCTTTGTCCAGTTGACCTGTCTAATGGAGACAGTGGGGTATTGAAGTCCCCTACTATTACTGAGTTGGGGTTAATCTGTGTCTTAAAGTCCTGTAGTGTTGTTTTTATGAATTTGGGTACACCAGAATTTGGTGCATATATGTTAAGGGTTGTAATGTCTTCTTGGTTCACTGTTCCTTTGATCAGCATGAAGTGACCCTCCTTATCTCTTCTGATTAGTTTTACTTTGAAGTCTATTTTGTCAGATATTAGAATTGCAACCCCTGCTTGTTTCTTAGTGCCATTTGCTTGGAATATTCTTTCCCATCCTTTTACCTTAAGGTAGTGCCTGTCCTTGAAGACAGGGTTTCTTTCAGACAGCAAAGAGATGGATTTTGTTTCTTAGTCCATTTGCTTAGCCTGTATCTTTTGACTGGGGAGTTCAGTCCACTGATATTTAAGGTTATTATTGAAAGGTGTGTATTACTTGCCATCATTTTGATTACTGTTTGTGTTCTCTGTGTAATTTTGTGTTTCCTAGATTATACCTTTATTTATTTTGTTTCATTATCCATGGGTAGGGGGATGGGTATGGCACAATTAGGGGACGCTTAACACCATGTGGAGGCAGGATCAAGGGGCTCTCAGGAAGTCCCCTGCATTCTCAGGCCTCTGCCAGAGGGAGGCCAGAACTCAGCACTCTCTGGTGGTGGGCTGAGATCAGAACCGCTACACCGATGTAAGTTCAAACCCACCCTCAGTCATGCTTTCTTTTTAATTTGTACATTTTTGTTTATGAGTATGTATGCATCTGTGTTTGTGTTCCACATGTATGTGGGTGCCATGGAAGCCAGAAGAGGGTGTCAAATTCCCTGGAGCTAGAGTTACAGATGGTTTGGAGCAGCCCAATATGTGTGCTTGGAACTGAACTCGGGTTTTCTAGAGGAGCAGCCAACACTCTTACCCACTGAGCCATCACCCCAGCTCTAAAATAATGGGGTTTTTTTTTTAATGATTTTGGTCTTTTCATGGTGTCCCACATCTCTTGCATATTCCATTCCTGTGTTTTTTTTAAATTTTCCATACTCTTTGCTTGCATGGTCCAATTCTTCAGCTTTATCCTTCAGTGTTGATATTCTGTCTTCCATTTCGTTCATTCTAGAGGTGAGGCTTTTCCCTGTTGTTTCAAGTTGATTTATTGAGTTTTGCACTTCCTTCTTCATTTCTCCCTGAGTTTTCTTCAGTGTTTCTATCTCTTTTGTGAGTTCATTCAGCAGTTTATCCCTATCTTCTTTTAGCTCTTTGATTTCTTTGTTCATGTGTTCTTTAAATTCATTGAATTCCTTGATCATATTTATGATTATTCTTTTAAATTCAGTGCCCTGGGTTATCTCTAGGGGGTTCTCCTTGTGGAACTCTTCTACAGGATTGGTGGGGTTTGGTGGGGACATAGTGTTTTGGCTTTCCATTTTATTGTTCTTTCATTGTGGTCTTGGCATGTGAATTTCTTTTGTTGTTTATGATTCTGATATGAGAATTAACTTGATGTGTGCTTCTGTTTCTATTATCCAGGTGCCTAGATCCTTTTTTTATTGGTTATGTAAAACTGGTTGGTACAGGGTTCAGGTTCTTTCAGGTTTATTTTGGAGGGAACTGATTCAGATAAGCTATTCAGGGGAACCCACAGAAGCCCAATTCAGGTTCCAGTAAGGTATACTCAGGCTTCCTTCACCATGTGGAGGCAGGATCCAGGTTCTCTCAGGCAGTCCTGTGCATTGTAAACCCTATGCCAGAGGGAGGCCAGAGGGGGGCCAGAACTCTGTACTCTCTGGTGGTCTGCTGAGATCCCAGCCTTAGCCTGCCAAAGCCAGATCTGCCCTGGGGCCTTGGGAGGGGCCTCACAAAATCCCAGGTAGGGGATGGTATGGTGCAATTAGGGGAAGCTCACCACCATGTGGAGGCAGGATCCAGGTTCTCTCAGGCAGTCCTGTGAGTTGTCAACCCTATGCCAGAGAGAGGCCAGAGGGTGGCCAGAACTCTGCACTCTCAGGCTGTCTGCTAGGATCTCAGCCCTAGCCCACCAAAGCCAGATCTGCTCTGGGGCCTTGGGAGGGGCCTCACAAAATCTCAGGTAGGGGGATGGTATGGCACAATTAGGGGAAGCTCACCACCACGTGGAGGCAGGATCCAGAGACTGTCAGGCTGTCCCCTGGGTTCTCAGGCTCTCTGGTAGTTGGAGGCCAGAGGGAGGCCAGAACCCCACTCTCTCTGGTGGTCTGCTGAGCTCCGAGCAGCTACCCCGATGGAGGGCCAAACCCACTCTCTCTCCATCTTTTGAAGCTGTTGACCAGGAGTACCTGCAAGGAGGCCCTGAGAGTCACTGCATGAAGTTGTGAAAGTGAAGCCTAAGCCATAATGGAGACCCCAAGATGCTGGGAATGCCAGAGTCATGAGATGTCCACAGAGGAAAGCTGCAGGCACAAAGAAAGTGTGTACTTGAGGCAAAAGATCTGGAAAAGAAGGGTTACCAAAGGCCTCTGGAGCCCAGAGGATTCCATCATAAACCCAGATGTGAGACATGAAGCTATAGGATTTATTGGAAATACATAACTTGGTGTTTTTGTGGCTAATATCTGTATTTAATATATATACATATATATATAAATATGAGATGTTCATTAATTCATATACAACTTAGAAAAATGCATGAGGTAATTAATATGTAATATAAATTAGTCATTATTACTATGACTACTGTTACTGCAACACAATACCAGATGCAAGCAACTTAAAGAAGGAAGGGTTTGATTGGCTCATAGTTTAAGGGGATATAGCCCATCATGGCACAGATGATAGTGGGAGTATGGCTAATCATATTGTGTTCATAGTTAGGTAGCAGAGAGAGGTTAATGCTGGGCCTCAGATGGCTTCCTCCTTTTCCTCCCTTTTTATTCATTCTCATCCATGGAATTCTGATGCCCACATTCAGCATGGTGCTTCTCTCCTCAGTTAAAGCTCTTTGGAAATAGCTTCAAAGAAATGCCCAGAACTGTGTCTCCTAGGTGGTTCCAAATCCCATCAAGTTGGCAATCAGGACCAAGCATCACAAAATCCTTTGCCCTTTTTCAGTCAGGTTGTATTCTTGTTACTGAATTACTTGATTTCCTGATGTGTTTTGGATATTTGCTTCTCACACAGTAAATAGTTCTCCTTAGTCAGTTGAGTGTCTTTTCATTCTGTGCTCTGCTGTACAAAAGCTTTTTATTTAAGTGCAATCTCATTTATCTATTTTTGCTTTTATTGCTTATTCTTTTGGGGTTTTATCTGAGCAATTATTGTCCAGGTATGCCCCATTCCTCACACACAACTCCCATTCTCTGGGTACGGTAGCCCCATCCCCAGTGCCCAGGCCTTTTTACCCATCACCCTCTCCACCTCCAACTGCTGTTCTGCACTTCATCTCTGACTCATTTGCCTTTAGTTGACTGATAGCTGGATTCACCCAGGGAGGAAGAACTGGGCTGACTTCCAGGACAGCTGCCTCTGGGCCACAGGCTTGAGGAGATAACACCTGCCATCTGGTTGATCCCTTAGCTTAGAGATCCAGGAGGATTTAGATTCTAACAGTGGGAGGCTAAAGCCATCCCAGAAGGGGGCAGCCAGTGCTGTGGAGGCTGATGGGGGAGAATGGTAGACAGGTCTGCTGAGGTTCTCTGTCCTTACAACCTTCCTTCTTCCTAGAATTCCAGGCCGGGAAGCTGTGTGGAGAAGGAACAATAGGAACATTTGATTCCACTTTTTTAGAGGGAAAAAGGAGCAGAGTTATTTTCAGCATGCTATTTTAAAAAATTCATAAATAATAGAAATTTATTTCCCACAGTAATGGAAGCTACAAAGTATACAATCAAGGCATTTGGTGTTTGGTAAAAGTTTTCTTTCTTTTTTTCTAAAAAAGAGAACTTTTATTTTTAAAAAAATCATATAAATAACTTCAGATTCATTTTAAGCTCTCCCACTTGGCCTTTTGCAGACCAATCAGTTTTCCATCGAATTCAGACAGGCCAAAGATGCACCCACAGTGGATAGAGAGCCCAGCCCCTTTCCCAGGCAAACACCACTAACTTCTACTCAAACTTCACCAATGTCCATGACTTCAGTGACTAAGCAGCAAGACCGGCTTCCCACGAGATTCAGAATGAGTTTCTTCATCAGCAGATAAGCTCTGGTGTTGACTCCAAATCCATGTAGGTTGCTGGCATCACCCTGAAGCCTAGTGAGCAGGCTTCACGGGACACATATGAAGAGAGGCATGTTGCTGCTTCAGTAGAAGTTTCGTTCTCTCTCAGTCCTGTGCACTTTCCCATACATTACATACTCAAACTAGTCATCCCTGGAAGGCCTGTCATCTGTAACCATCATTCAGGGTACCATCTTCACACACGGTACTAGCTATGACCAATCAGAACTTGTCACCTAAGTTCACAAGGCAAATCTGAATGTTAGCATCTAAGATGAGGTCCATCTTCAAGGAGTTGCTCTCACAATGCAGCCAAGAATATTGGGTCAATGTCACATTGAAACTATCCTCAAATGGGTTGCCTACCATGGTGAGGGGCATGCAGAGGTGCTGAGCCCACAGCCATCACTGGGAATTCATGCACCACCTCACATGAAGAAAAGAAGACAGTGGGTTTTTTTTTTTTTTTTTTTGAGAATTTTTTTTAGGGGCTGGAGAAATGGCTCAGTGGTTAAGGGGACCTGGATTTGGTTCCCAGCACCCACATGGCAGCTAATGACCACCTGTAACTCCAGTTCCAGGGGATTTGACACCCTCTTCTGACCTCAGAGAGCATTGTACAACAGGGTGCACCTCCCTGCGTACAGGCAAGACACTCATACACATAAAAAAATAAAATATTAAAAAATAAAAAGGAATATCTTTTTTAGGGTCTGGAGAGATGGTTCAATGGTTAAGAGCTCATGCTGCTCTCCCAGAGGACCAGTGTTCAATTCCCTATAACTCCAGCTCCTGGGCTGTCCAATACCTCTGGCTTCTGTGGGTACCTGCACTCATGTGTACATACCCCCCCCACACCCCCACATACACACACATATACACATAATAAAAAAATTAAAATCAATAAAATGTTTTTGAAAAAGAATATTTTTAATCTGTTCTTTGACAAATTTATGTATGCATATAATGTATCTTGATCATGTCCCTCCCCAATGCCCATTCCCGCTCCCCCCCCGTTCCCCAATACCCCTCCCACCTTCATGCCTTTTTCTTTTTCTTATAACCCACCGAGTCCAAATGTGCCTGGATGTGGGGCCATCCACCAGAACGTGGGCAACCTACCAGTGGCCACACCCCAAAGAAAAATGACTCCCCTTCCCTAAGCACCCATCAACTGCCAATAGCCCCTCAGCTACAGGTGGAGCCTCCTGAGCCCCCCCCAACCCACCCACATTTCAAATATGGTTTTATTTGAAGCTACAAGAATTGCAACTAAGAATTACAGCTTAAGGTCCCCCGTAATCTCTTGTTTTTCATTTGCATAGGAAAGAGGCTCCTTCAGCAAATCAGGGACAGGTTCATATGAGATTCTTACTGAGAGCTGACTGATAATCTTCTTTAGCAATTATTGTAAGATATCTTCAGCCCTCTTTTGAAGACTTTTTCTTGAAAGCAGTCTCTTATGCTTCATTCTTTTGCTTAAAAAAATTAAACATTATTTTGAAACAGAATTTTATATCAAGAAGGGAAAAATAGCAGTAAGTAAATTTCTCTATCCCTGTCACCCAACCTCCACTAATAATAATGTTTTTTTACAATCATAGTAGCTCTCAAAACTAGGAAAATGGCATTAGCATAATATTATTAACTGAACTAATGACTTTATTTTATTGCTGCCAAGAGACCCCCTTGTGTTACCTTCTTATACCCGAACTCCATTCAGCTTTAAAATGTAATTTTTATTTTAATGAAAGTTACAGTTCATAAAAATACCTATGATCAGAGTCACTGAGCATAGTGCCATGGCATGTAAACTGTGTGGCTATAAGGTCAAAGAACTAATGAGGCCTTTTGGTGAAAGCTGGCTTGGTGACTCTCTTATGATGTGGCAAGAGACACAACCTTTAGGCAAGGAATACAACCTTTCTGAGCTGCAACTCCATCTAAAAATGCAATTGGTATCCACTATGTAGAAATGCTGCATGCATTAGATTCAAAGCATATTAAGTATCTGATATATCACAGTTGCTCTGCCAGTAATTAATGTCTTACGTCAGGCTGCCTAGGAAGCACATTCTGAGATGAAGATGTGCATACAGGTAGTTTATTTGGGAAGTACGCACAGGATCAACTCCCATGAGTCAGGAGGGACTCAGGATTGGACAGGCAGTGGAGTTGAACTATGATGCAGTTGCAGCAAAATAATCTTGGAGAGAGGAATGGTTCCTGAGAGCTGGTACTCTACAGCAAGTCACTAAGTGTAGGCTGTTCTCAGAGAAGGGTATAACTTTGGGCAGAGTAGCTCCCTTCAGCCTGGAGCACAGCCTGAAGGCAGACTCAGCTGTGAGCCTCAGCAGCTAATGCTCCGACAGCTGGGGGACCAGGGCCTCTGCACTGAAGGGGAATCTGGGCAGCGCATCACAGCATCGACCCTAGCCACTATTATTATGATGGCTTTGAGGAAGGGAGACATCAAAAGCGGAGGCAATTAATCATGAGTTTTTATCCTTCCCACATGCTAGCCATATTAAACCCATAGCATATGTGCAAGACTTGATATTCCAGAAAAGAAATGCTTCCTTTTCTGTTTTCGGCATTGAAGAGGGATCTGTTACATCTTTGGGAAGAGCAGATTTAGGGGACAAAAAAAAAAGCAATAGATCCTGCTTCTTGTTATAGCTGCTAAAGGGAATTTCTTAAAATTCTCTTTGCCAACTTCATCAAAGAGTTTCGTCTTATAAAATCTTGCCTTATATGACGATTCCCTTGAAGTGAGTTGTTCAGTCAGACTTTGAATGACTTTTCAAGAAATCCCTTCTTAGCCTGCCAAAATGAGCTGATATCAGCCACATAAAGTAGTTGTGTTTGTTTGGTAATGGCTAGACATCTCCTGGCAGTCTTTGATCCAAACCCATGGGGGATACCAAAGGAGAGGTGCTGACACCCTGCCTAGATGTATGTACTCTTACCTCCTGTATGCACAGCCACCCACTTAAGCACCAGAATATGGCTCCACTGTGTTGTGGGCACCTGAAGACTGATTCAGACCCTAGAGGCTCTTAGGTTGATATGATACCTCCTGGCTTCATGTCTCCTTTTGCAAAGGAAGGATATTAAGGTAAATACATTGTTCTAATTTCATTTCTGTTGCTATATCAGAATATTTACTTTGACAGAAAGCAATTTAGGGGAGAAAGGACTTATTTGAGTCACAATTCCAGGTTGTAGTCCATCACTATGGAGCAGTCACAGCAGCAGGAGCTTCTTGAGACAGCTGGCCATATCTCATCCACAGTCAAGAGCATAGAGAGAATGCATGTATGCTTGCTTGCTTACTTAGGCTCAGCTTGATCTCGCCACTCTTATATAGTCAGGACACCCTGACTAGGGAATGGTGCCACCCACAGTATGTTGGGTCTTCCTACATCAATTAACTTAATAAGACAACTCCCCACAGCCATGCCCAATACAATGTAGACAATCCTTCAATGAGACTCTCTTTCTAGGTGATTCTAGGTTGTGTCAAGTTGATGGTTAAAGCTAACCATTACATGTACCACTGTTGAGTTTGGGGATTAAATACATTTTCATAAATTTTCCTGATGTATTAGTCACTTTGAAGCAGATTTCTTTGGTCAATTATCTAAATAACACTTGGTCTTGTTTGTTGCTATATATATGGCCTAAGCACATCTAACAGTGACATGACAACATCGAAGGTTTTTATAAGTTGAGGGGAGTTTTCTGCCAGAGAGCTTGGTAAGCACATTTTGTATTTCTGTAACATCCATGCTAGGTATTTAGTGACAGGTGTCCTCACTAACATATAGTGTCACATCTATGACAAGTACAAACCCACACATTCCTCAGGGTTGGGAAGCTTTAAACCCAAGCCTGCAGGTTACTGTCCTCCACCTTTCCTTGCCTCCTCCTTCTCCCTTTCCACCTGTCTCTGCCCCCACAGAGCTGAGGGCAGTAACGGTCCATGACCCCAGGGGGACTTACATAGTACATGTCATCCCTTGCCTCCTCACTCATGAGGGAGTCTGAAGATAAAGAGCCAGGTCTGATTTCCCTTGATGTCCCTGTAGGACCTTGAACAGACATGGTTAGTGATCCAGGGATTTTCTGGAAAGTGAGTGGACTTTTCTGTTACCCTTAATTAAAGGTTCTAGAAAGTGAAGCCATGAGCTAATCAGCTGTGACAGGCAGTACAAATTAGTCTTATTAGAGGCAGTAGGTTTGTGAGGGTTGCATCAGAGATCTGGGTTTATTCCTAGAAACATCACTGAGCAATTTGTCTTTTGAATCAGAATCTTTGGTGACCTCATCTAATGGACAGTCTATAATGTGCTGGTCTGGGAGTCAGGCAAGGCCTGAGTTTGGAGCCCTTTGAATCCAAGTGATGTTAAAAGTGTGACTGCATCACCTGAAGGCAGTGTCCCTACTGAGACTTAGGTTGATACTAATGTGTCTCTTTCCATAGGCCTGTTTTATGTTCAGTTGAGCTATGGTGGGCTGTTGGGCTTCCACCAGGTGTCAGTACAGATGTCCTTGACTTCATGATAGTTATGTTCTGATAGCCCTGTTAGAGGCTGAAGATACTGTGAGTTGAAAATGTAGTGAACTCACATAACCTACATGCTAGCGTCCTAGCTTAGTAACACAGTACTCAGGAGTGTCAGTTGTTCCCCCTCTTGAGGGCATGGCTGACTAGAAGCTGTGGTCACTGCAACCAAATCTCAGAGAGGACGGGAAAGAATATCTAGAGGGTGTGATGGTTAATCTCATTGTCAACGTGACTTGATTTGAAATCACCTGGTAGACAGACATACCTCTGGATATGTCTGGGAGGGTATTTCCATAGAAGTTTAACTGAAGAGGGAAGAGCCACCCTGAATGTGGGGCACCATGCCATGTATGGGGGTCCCAGGCTGAATCAAAATGGGGACTATGAAGTTAGCTGGGCACTAACATTCAACTCCCTTTGCTTCCTTACTGCACACACACTGTGACCAGAGGCCTCACATCTCTCGACCATGCTTTTCTGCCGTGATAGACTGTAGCCTCTCAAACTCAGCCCAAGCAAATCCTTTTTCCCTCATGTTGCTTCTTGTCATCAGGTATTTGGTTCCAGAAGTGTGAAAAGTAACTAATACAGCTGTGAAACAGTCAAAATTCAAAGTATGGTTGCTACTGAATGCATGTTGGTCTCACATCATCATAAAACCAAACCCATAAATTGGGGACTATCTAAAAATAATGGCTACTATGATTACTAGGGTACCCCTGTGACTCAAATCTGGAAACTTAGACAGTGAAGGAAACATAATAGTTAAAATGATAACTTTTCTAAAAGGTTTACTTATTGACCAGAAAATTGACTTCCGCATTGGGGCCTTATAAAAATATTCTACTCAGAGGGGGCTAGAGAGATGGCTCAGCAGTTAAGGAGCACTGGCTGCTCTTACAGAGGACCTAGGTTCAAGTACCAGCACCCACATGGCAGCTAACAACCCTCCATAACTCCAGTTTCTTGGGAATCCGACACCCTCTTCTGACTTCTGTGGGCATTGCATGACTTGGGTGCACTTACATACATGCAGGCAATATACTCATACCCATTAACTAAAAATAATAAATATATTAAAGATATTCTACTTGGAAACTGTTTTCAAAGATAAAGTTCTTTTGAAGAAACACATGTAAAATATACTTTATGAACATTATTTGCGTATTTACAAAGTTTTGTCAAGATAATTATTCTTGAGACATAATTACACATTTCATTGCGTACTTTAGTCAGTTTTTCTGCCCATCTGTCATGGTATTTTTCTGAAAAAAGTATTTTTCACTAGTTTTACTTTAAAAATGTTTTCCAAAAAATCTTCTGCATTTGAGGTTTAATATGCTTGAAATTGTTGATACTTCAATTGACTCTTTCCTGTAGACCATGATATATTTAATGGGGAAAATACTGTACAGTGTTGTGGTAACTTGTAAACTGAAAGCTATTCTGAAAACCAAAGGCTAGGCTCAGAATAAGTACTTAATATATTGAAATGTGTAACTAACACAGCCCAAATATTTTCTCAGGTAATTTTGGTCTCTATTCAAGTGCCTTTCTTTGACAAAATGTCTATGATACAGCTTGCCAATAAGTAATCTCTATTTATAATTCTTCTGAATGGTTCACCAAATTTAGATGATTCAAAACTGTGACCTTCTCAATTGCACTCTATTCTCGGACTGAATTTAAATTTGTCCAAATAAAAAGAGGATTACTATCAAAGTGTTCTTCTTACAGGTTGACATAGTCCAGGACACAATTACAGAATTTCAAAATTAAATCTTGCACTCATTCGAGCTCACATTGCTCCCTTGTTTTTGCAGGGTAAATCTCAAGTATTTCCTGTTTGTGAAGATGGCCCTGGGCTTGTGATCTGTGAAGCCACCGCACAGAGCTCAGAGCTGAGAAGGGCCCGCACTTGGCCTAAGACTCTGCCCTCGCCGTTTGGAAATTATAATGGTTATTTTTAGCTCTGGAGATCAAACCTAGGGCCTCCTACATGCTAGACAATCACTTCTTTCAATTTCCATTTTGGAATTCTTTTAAAAAATATTTTATTTATTTATTTTTATTTTATGTGTATGAATGTATTGTCTGCATGTATGTAAGTGCACCCGTGTTGTGCAATGCCCACAGAGGTCAGAAGAAAGTGTCAGATTCCCCTGGAATTACAGATTCCCCTGGAGTTACAGACAGTTGTTAGCTGCCATGTGGGTGCTGGGAACCAAACACGGGTCCTTGGCAAGAGCAGTCAGTGTTCTTAACCTCTGAGCTATCTCTCCAGTCCCCCCATTTTGGAATTCTTAATTTTTGAACAAAAGCTTTTTCAAATTGCAGTGAGTCCTTAAATAATGTAGCTGGTTTTGTCTGTCAGTTCAGTTTTCAATAATAATAGTTCTGTGAAAGGTTCAAGCTCAGAAGCTGAGATTTTAAATTAAAATTTACTTTTAGCTGGTAAATAGAAATTATGCATATTTATGGGGTGCCATATGATGTTTTGAAATGTGTACATATTATATAATGTTTAAATCAGTTTAAATATATCTTTCTCCTCACTTAATCTTTTTTAAAAATATTTTATTTTTTATTATTTTTTTATATGTATGAGTGTATTGCCTGCATGTAAGTAAGTGTGCTCGTGTCTCATTGCAATGCCCACAGAGGACAGAAGAGGCTGTCAGATCCCCTGGAACTGGAATTACAGACAGTTGTTAGCTGCCATGTGGGTACTGAGATTTGAACCTGGATCTTCTGCAAGAACAACAAGTGTTCTTTACTGCTGAGTCATCTCTCCAGCCCACTTAATCTTTTTTTAATGATGAAAGCATTCACAGTCTTCTAGCTGTTTGAAATATAAAATATATTGGGGCTGGAGAGATAGCTCAGTGGTTAAGAACACTGACTGCTCTTGCAGAGGACCCGGGTTCGATTTCTAGCACCTACATGGTGGTTAACAACCATCTGTAGCTCCAGTTCCAGGGGATCTGATGCCCCCTTCTGACCTCCTTGGGCACTTACACACACATACAGGTGATACAATCAATTTATTTGTTATAAAAATAATAAAATATTAAAAATAGAAATATAAAATATATTTTAAAAGTTGAAATTTAAAAAAATCTATTCATGGGGCTGGAGAGGTGGCTCAGTAGTTAAGAGCACTGACTGCTCTTGCAGAGGACCCGAGTTTGATTCCCACACCCACATGGCAGTTACAAACCATCCTTAACTCTAGCTCCAGGGGAATTTGAAGCCCTCTTCTGACCTCTGCGTCATTGCATGACATGGGTGCACTCACATACATGCAGGCAATACACTCATACACATAAAATTTAAAAAAATAATTTAAAAAATCTATTCACTTGAGTCTTTGTCTAAAGACTTGGAAGCAATTTTGAACAACATATAACCAAAACTTAGAACACTGTAGGACATTAGAAATGATTTTAACAAAATCTTTTACCATAAAACTCAAATATTTATGAACCAATTGGCAGTCAGCAAGGAGAATTCTGTGATTTAGTTTCTTACTCCTTTGTGTGTGTGTGTGTGTGTGTGTGTGTGTGTGTGTGTGTGTATGTGTGTGTGTGTTGTATAGGACTGTCCTCTGAGCCAGACAAATGTCATCTCCTAGGTTCAGCTGTGCTCACTAGCAAATCACAACAGGGCTTGCTCATTGAAGGAGGGGCAGGGAAGGGTCATGGGACTTTTACCTGGGCATCTGGCTACTCCCTACAATCCTGTGGTGGGCATGTATGGCCTTAGATAAGACTAAGGAAGACTGGGGAAGACTGGGGGAGAGGGCTCTGTCCACACCTGCTTGATGGGTACAGGCTTTCTAGTGTGGCCTCAGGGAGGGAGCACCCACATTCCTGTAAGTAACTCCTCATCCATTGCTCTGTGAGTAAATCCAATAGACTCATTAGTTTCCCAGAGTGAAGTTGGGTGGAATTATAAATCAGTATGTTGTTGAGACCTTGGGAGGAGGGGTGGGTATTGTTTACATCTGCCCCAGGAAAGGAGTTTTAGCAACAGTGTGTGTGTGTGTGTGTGTGTGTGTGTGTGTGTAAAAAATGACAGACAACTCATCTTCCATTCTGATTGGTAGATCATGAGAGCCTGTTTGGACAAAAGTACTAATCACATACTTCTAATATGGTTCAAGTATATGTCTTTTCTACAAGTCCTTAACAAAGTAAGAATACTGTTTCCAACAGGATTCGCCCCACCAAAATTTATTACCTCAAAAACAAAGTTTCTCTTTAATAATCAAATCTTTAAACTGAATTTAAATGTCCCTAGCCTTTAAATCAAAGTGTCATATTTTTTACCTTTGAGAGAAAGAACTTTCCAAAGTTAGGTTTTTATTCTATGAATTTGGTTTTATAAACAATAAGCCATATTATAACCAACTGACTTCTCATTAGAAGCATCCTATGACTTTGCTATAAAGCTGGTGTCACACCTGTTAGGATGGCTGTCATAGAAAAGCATGATTGTCAGCTCTCTGTTGGAGTGACAGAATACCTAAAAGAAACAACTTATAAGGAAGAAAGAGGTATTTTGGATCATGGCTTCAGAAGTTTCAGTACAGATTAGACTGACTCCATGGCACAGGAAGCTTCTCAACTGCCTGATGGTGGTGGGAGCAGGAGGAGAGGGAGGGGGAGGGGGAGGGGAGGGGGAGGAGGAGGAGAGAGCTCTAGCCCCTATGGCATGTCCCAAGGATCTGCTTCTTTCAAGAAAGCCCAATCTCCTAAATTTCTATCACTTTCCAATCTCCCAATGAGTCCTTCAATGGATTAATGCACCAATGAGGCTAGAGCCCTTGGGATTCTGCCATATCCCAAAGCCCCACCTCTGAACATTCAGGCATTGGGGATCACACCTTTAACAGGTGAGTCTTTGTGAGACTCTTATAAGAAGAGATCATGTACTGGTGAGGATGCAGAGAAGTAGCAGCCCTCCACTGCTGATGAGAATGTAAACCAGTGCAGCCATTATGGAAATGGTATGGAGGTGTCTCAAAAGATTTTTGTTTTTCAGTGCTGGAGACTGAACTTGGGGCCTCACTCATGCTAGGCCAGTGCTTGATGACTGAGCTACATCCACAGCTCTTGGTTTCTTACTATGTAGCCTAGTCTGGCCTCATAAGACTCTGTGTTCTATGTAGCCTAGTCTCAAACTCAAAATCCTCTTGCCTCTGCCTTTTGAGTGCTAAGATTATAGGTGTGTGCCACCATGCCCAGCTCAAAAGATTAAAAACCAAATTATTGGGGCTGAAGAGATGGCTTGCTGGTTAAGAGCACTGGTTGTTCTTGCAGAAGACCCGGGTTTGAATCCCAGAACCCATATGGCAGCTAACAACCATCTGTAACTCCAGTTTCATGGGATCTGGTGCCCTCTTCTGGCCTCCACAGGCAATGTACTCATGTGATGCACAGGCAAAAACACTCATAAAATAAAAATAAATAAATATTGAATACATGGAAACAGAGAGTAGAAGGGTAGTCATCACAGGCAGCAGTAGGAAAGAGTTATGAGGAGTGAGAGATGCAGATCAAAGCATTCAAAAGTGCAGTTATATAGAAAGAATGATCTAGAGATTGTTCAGATCATATAGCATGGCTACTTACAGTACTAATATTGTACCATATGTTGTACCATATGTTGGATATTTTCTAGGAAAATAGATTTTAGGCTCTTTTAGGACATTAGCACAAGAAGGCGAATGTGTCAGATGGTGGAGGCACTGACTGACTTGCCTCTGGTGAGCATTTTACTGTGTCTGCGGAACTATTTTATTACATATCCTAAATGTATACAGTGAAATAAATGAAACTGATGCCATTGTACTGATTATGCAGTTCCATTGGGCTATTGGAGGTGGGTTAGCAGATAATACTTAATTTTCCAGACATACCTGCACAGGAAATTTTGGAAGTGAAATTACTTTAGAAAAATGGTCATTGCATCTAAGTGGGAAATTAAGCATCACTGAATGATTTGAAAATCCACTTTGGGCACTGTATCTGTTAAGTTATCTTTGGGCTTGGTAAAATATGCTCCTACTTAAAATAGTTCCTACCTTGTGGAATAAATGCTGATGCTTTTTCAGATTCCGTGTAGCCAGTCATGATACTCTCACCATGGGTGCTGAATAGAAACAGAAACTTTATGAAAATTACATATTCACTACAGTTAATATTTTGATTTTTTCACTGTAAATGTACTCTGAGCATATCAAGCTAATTACTGGCAGAAGACAATTGCAAAAGGAAAAAAATATACTAGCAAACAGTACAATAAATAATAGTTGTTGAAAAACCACCTGGTTAAAGCAAAAGAAAGAATATATAGTCAAACTACAGTCTATGTGTTCCATGTCTGAGCTGGTCAACTTCATTTCCTGTGCCTGTTTCACTTACCCTAGCCTCTATTGTCTCACATTCCCTACTGATACTGTTGTTGGTCAGGCAGAACCTTCCAGGCCACTGCAAGGACTACTAAGAGGTAGCAAGTAATAGGGTAAGTATGTGGTCCCTAGAAAGTCATCCTACAATTTAACTTCCTGCTGTTTAAAGGGAGCATTCCTTGTGTTTTAACCAGGATCAACTGGGAAGACAGAGAAAGGTGCTGCTGGTCATCTTCAGAGTTTCCAGGATTTGCAGTGAGAACCCAGTTTACACTGCACACATATTATTTCTATTCAGGATTGGCTGAGAATGTCATAGTTCTACTAACACCATCCTAGCCTATCGAATTCCACCCTAGTAATATTATTGTTTTTAAATGAAATGTCTTGTGTATGTTAACTGCCTAGGAAAACCTGGATGTAGTCATCCTGATTACCATCCATTGCCTTGGTTATCCTATAACTTCTCAATAAAGCATAATATTGCACTAATCTTATGAACAACTTCTAAATGATGAAAGTGACTCTGTATTTAAACACGAAAGCATGAAGTTGTAGCTATCTATCATGGGATAACGTGAAGCTGAGGGACAGATGGCAATGGGGTCTTAGAGGTCACAACTTAACTCTCTTGGGATTCAAGTGCCAAGGACAGCTTCCAATCATTTTCAGCAATTCTGGAGCTATTTGTAGTTAAAGCAGTTTGAATTCTTGTTGGGGAGGGAAAAACTTACCTTCTTCTTACTTCCTAAGTTCAGATTTGGACCTACAGCATTCAAATCCCCTTTTAACAGAACACCAAAATGAAATGTCAGGAAACCACTGCTTTTTTTTTGGTGGATGAAAGGGGTGTGAGAAGTCCAAAATTGTATTGGAGACCAGCTGTATACAACTTGTGTAAACTTTATTGTCAAGGGGTCCTTTACCTGTAAAATGGCCCTCTCAGCATGGGCTGCCAACACATCTGGGTCGAAACAGCTGGGAACAATTTTTAGTTGGAAAAATAACTTATGTGGAAAAGGAGCATAAACGTTCATCGTATACTGCCTGGTTGTAAACTGAAGGCCATGTCAGGGAGAAATTCTAGTGGCTTGTTTTTCTATTTGGTTGTGAGCAGACTTTTCTGGGGCACATAAGGCACACATTTCCCAGGTGACAGATTCCAGTAGAAAAATGAACTACATCACCTTGTTAGCGCTCTGAATCTTTTACTTAGGAATTTGGGGGAATAGATGCTAAATGTTTAACAAAACTTACAGACAGACTTGCTATGTTTTGTTTAAAACCATGGTGAGCCTATCTATACAATGTACCAGTAGAAAAAAAAAACAAGAATGACTTAACGAAGATGAAAATTCCATTTCTTACTATCAAATCATGGCTTGTAGACTGAGGCGACCAGATGACTGTGACTAGAGATGTCCAGATAGGAGAAGACAGCTGAGGAAGGACTGTCCAGAGGCAGAGTAGAACCATATTTTATTTTTGGCATCACTTACAGTTTTAATCAGCAGATATCCTGCTCTTTTTCTGGTTGGGAAAGCAGAAAGCATAAGTGGGCCCCAGTCCACAGTGTTGGAAAAATAGAACCACAAGTGGTTCTTGTAAATGCTGTCTTGTCAACTCTGAAACTGCTTTTCCCATAAGCCATGATAAAATAAGTTTTCATTTGACCTATTTTTCAACTGTTCTTTAGATATTTAATGATTTCTAATTAAGAATTGTTATGGCAAAATCATTTGCATTAAATACATTCATAATAACTGTATAATCATCAGCATTGTTTCCAAAACATGATTTCTTATTTTTTTTCTCATTTTAAAATATTTTATTTATTATTTTATTAGCCATGATAAAATAAGTTTTCATTTGACCTATTTTTCAACTGTTCTTTAGATATTTAATGATTTCTAATTAAGAATTGTTATGGCAAAATCATTTGCATTAAATACATTCATAATAACTGTATAATCATCAGCATTGTTTCCAAAACATGATTTCTTATTTTTTTTCTCATTTTAAAATATTTTATTTATTATTTTATTTTTTA
>NW_008352153.1:773241-773673 GCF_000622305.1 Nannospalax galili
CAAAGGTCCTGCTCGACCATGGTTGGCTTTGCTTGGAAGCATGGAGGAAATGATTCCTCTGTGTTGACCCTCCTCTTTGTAGATTAGACACTGGTTCAAGCCCATCTGGTGGGGTCTCCTTGGCGTCCTTGATCAAAAGGATAGGTAACCCACCACCAATATAGGACATTTTGAGAGATGCTCATAGTCCCCAGGAACAAGTCAACCTAGGAGGGCAAGGAGCAAAAACTGTCCTTTATGTCCTTCTGACCAAATTATTATAGGCCTCAAAGTATGTCTGTTAAATACCCAAGAAGGTTAGTTCCACTGGTCTGGTATTTTTAATTACTGTGTGTCATGTAGATAAATCTTAGGCAAATACCAGTTGTTCTCAGATAAATCACTTAAACATATATTTCTTGATCTGCTATGTATAATTTGTCAGTAGGTTGT
>NW_008352153.1:773928-774337 GCF_000622305.1 Nannospalax galili
GGCCTGTTTCCTACTGTTCTTCTCTTTCAGGTTATTTCTTTTCCTTTACGTCCCCATTTCCTTTCCATTATCCTGGTTCCTTAGTTATGTCTGGATACTTACTCATCAGGGTTGGTTCTAGGATCCACATATGAGGGAGAACATATGTTGATTTTTTTTTTATGAGTCTGTGTTACTTCACTTAGTATAACAGTTTCTAGTTCCATCCATTTACATGCGAATTTCATGATTTCATTGGTTTACTACTGAGTAAAACTCCATCATATGAATGAATCACATTTTCCTTATCCACTCGTCATTGAGGGACACTTAGGTTGCTTCTATCTCTCAGCTATTGTGAAAAGAGCAGCAGTAAACATGGATATACAAGTGTCTCTGCAATAGGTTGAATTCTTCGGGTATATTCCAA
>NW_008352153.1:774515-774898 GCF_000622305.1 Nannospalax galili
TTTCTGATTTTTTGATGTAGGCACTTAGAGCTATAAACTTCCCTCTAAAGACCGCTTTCAGTGTGTCCCAGAGGTTTTGTCATGTTGTATTATTTTTCATTTAATTCCAGGAATACTTTTATTCCTTTCTTAATTTCTGTTTTGACCCATTTGTCATTCAGGAGTGTGTTGTTTAATCTCCATGTGTTCGTGTGGTGATTTTGGCTTCTTCGGGTGTTGATTGTAAGCTTTACTGCATTGTGGTCTGATAGAACACATGGAATTATTTCAATCTTTTTGTATTTGTTGAGGTTTGTTTAAGGGCCCAATATGTGGTCAATTTTTGAAAAAATTCCATGGGGTGCTGACTAGAAAGTGTATTCTTTGGTGTTTGGGTGGAATAT
>NW_008352153.1:775812-808043 GCF_000622305.1 Nannospalax galili
AAGTCTGGGAAATGTTCTTCCGCAATTCTGTTGAAGATCTGGTCCATGTCATTGTCCTGGGATTCTTCTCTTTCCTGTATGCCTATGATTCATAATTTTGGTCTTTTTATGGTGTCACACAATTCCTGCATATTCCATTCTTGTGATTTCTTAAATTTTTCATAATCTTTGCTTGAGTGGTCTAGTTCTTCCACTTTGTCTTCCAGTCTTGATACTCTGTTTTCCATTTTGTTCATCCTGTTGTTGAGGCTTTCTCCTGTCCTTTCTAATTGGCTTACTGAGTGTTTCACTTCCTTCTTCATTTCAGCCTGAGTAGTCTTCAATATTTCTAACTCTTTTCTGAATTCATTCAGAAGTTTATCCCTATCTTCCTTCAGTTCTTTGATTTCTTTGTGTGTTCTTTAAATTCATTGAATTCTTTTATCATGTTTATAATTGTTCTTTTGAGTTCCATGTCCTTCATGATCTCTAGGGGGTTTTCATTGTACTCCTCTAGAGGCCTAGTCATATTTGGTGGGGATATGTTATTTTGGTTTTTCATGTTATTATTTTTTCACTGTGATTTTGACATGTGAATTTCTTTTGTAGTTTCTGACTTTTGTGTGAGGCTCAGACCTTCAAGTTTAGATCTACTTCTTTTTGTGCACTTTATGTGTCTTTGTGGTTTACTTTTTGGGCATGAAAAGCTGGTTCAACTAAGCTTCCAGTTCTCTCTTTTGATTTTATATTGGAGTGGCCGGATTGATTTTGTCTTCAGGAGTTCCCACAGAGGCCCAATTCAGATGAAGGTCAGATGATTTCAGGCTTTCTGCTAAGGTCTGGATTCCTCCAGGAACGATTTTAGCCTTAGGAATTTGGGGGTTGGACTGGCCTGGGAACCTGGCCCAGAAAAGATGCTGGTTTAGGGCAGCTGGTGGTCATGCCACTCAGAGATGCAAAGGCAGATGGGGCGAGAAGAGGCCCCAAGGACTCCTGGGGACTGTACTGAGGAGCTGGGTTGGTCTGGATGCAAAGGATCAGGAAGAGGAAAGGTCAGCTTCTAAGTCCCAGAAAGTGGCTGGCAGGTGGTGCAGGCCCAGGGAAGAAGAGGGAGGTGAAGGCCAGGCCAGGTCCAGAAGCAGTGCTCCTGGGGCCCAGAGAAGGCACTACGGTTGGTCTGGATGAGAAGGATCAGGAAGCAGTATTGGTTCACCAGGAGTCTGGGGCCCCAAGACAAGAAATGGGGCAGGGCCCAAACTCAGAGGAGAGAATGTTGGGGGAGATGGGAGGGTGAATGGGGCTGGGGGAGTCAAGACGCAGAGGGTGAGATGGACTTATCCTGGAGAGAGGCCTGCGGGTAGAAGAGGGGCCTCTGTTGGGTGGTGCAGGCCCAGGGAAGCAGAGGAAGGTGAGGCGATTTCTTGCTTTTTAAAGCACCCCAAGATACAATACTTAAGTATTAACAGGGAAAAACATTTGGTTTTTCTGAAGTGGAGCAATGGTTTGTCTGCTTTCCTCCTGCCTGGGAAGGTAGACCATTCGTGAGACTGGTTCTTGATGGGTTGATCTAATATCTGTCTACATGTTATGTTTTACCTTTTTTTGAACTTTCCTTTTATTCTGAGGTGGTTGTAAGCCAGAGTAAATCTTCATAAATCTATAAATGCTGTAAAAAGAAATTTCACCAGGACTATAAGGCTGATGGGGGAGCTGTGGAGAACTTTATGATACTTGTATTTGGAGGAAAGTGGTTCAAGCTCCACAATAATTAGATGTGACTGTGAGTAATTAAACAGGTAACATGAAGGGAATTTTATTTCTAACGTTCTGATATTCAAATTGTATATGATGTTATAGAAAATCATGGCTCAGAATGTGCATGTATTAAAGGAAACAAAAAAAAAATCACAGATCTGAGTAGCCTCAGATTTTTTCCATCTCTGAAATTTGTGATCCTCACTTTGGTGCTTAGAGAACGTTTATGTCTCTGTAATGTCCCATGGAGCATCCCACACAGGCTCTTACTGGCCATCACCCACCTCCAGGTAGCAGTGAATCCTCATTGAAGTCCCATTGGATGTATTTATGGTTTGTTCTTGGCCCAACTCCTCTATGACTGCAAAAGGTTCAGAAGTGGGATGTTTCACTGAAAACAACCCTTAAAGAGAAAATTGGAAATGAGACTTTGGTTTAACTTCATTATTTTATGAGTCAAATGGAGATATCCATCCTTATATGTGATACAGATGTGGAAAGATACTAGCATGGATTAAATCATTATTGTGACTGTATAGGTGTTGATTTTTTCTCTGAACTTTGTTTGGAATTGACAGGGCTTCCTAATCCCATTCAGTCATGTCTGTACATCTTTTGAAAAAGATGTTGCCTCCAGCCCACAGGGCAATCTGGGTAGCATTGATCCAGGGGCACAAGAGCTTACAGTGAAAGAACATTTTCAACACAGACTAAAGATTGTCCTCAGGTTGTCTGGTTTGGAAACCATAGTGAGTGAATAAAAATAAATTGTTCTACTTCTTCAGAGCTTGAGGCTTTGAACCAAATAATGAAGATCCCTTAGTAATTAACATGCCTTGTTTGTTTTTAGTTCTTTTGAATGTAATCAAGACAAGGAATGGAAAGGAAAAGTGCCCAGGACGACCCCCAGAAGCACTTTGGCACTCACCAATGCAGCCTGTGGATGAATAACGCAGTGGGGTATATGGCTAAGTGGGTCCTATTTGTGTGTTATTCAATAACACTAGGAAGCATGCTTCAGTTCAAAGGATTGTTTCTCTTCAAGTGTCTCCACTCGGCATCATATAGCTTTACGAAATGCTTTCGGTAATGCTAGAGTGATTTCAGTGTGCCAAGTGTCTTTGAGTAGTTGTCTGAGGGGATAAAGCTAAGGAAAAGAAAAGGGCAGACAGAGGGCATCTGACCACAAAGACTGAGAGTTTCATTGGTTAGTGGAAGAATTTCTTGGCTGGTACCTCTGGGAAACAGGGTGGTTTATTGCAAAGATTCCCAGGCATCGATGTTCTTAATAACTGTCTTTGGACATTGTGGCGGGGGGTGTATGCTTTTAGCAGCAAATAACAAGACTCAAGTCAGGATGGCTTAAGCTACAAGGTGATTATTATTTTGTAACAAAACATAGCTAGCCATGCTCCATCTGAGGTACACAAGGTGCTGGCTCCTCGTCTCTCTGGCTTTCTGGCTTTCCCCCTTCTCTGTTGGCTTCCTCCTGTAGCTGCTTGAGTTTAATATCCAGTCACAACAGTGTCTATGATCTGTTTGGCCCCAGGCTTGGCTGGACAGGTGTAAATGTGCTAGGAACCCTTCTGTGTTCTCAGTGAGAAATTGCTGAAACCAGCTGCCCTGGAGGACGACAATTGAGGTTGGAAAGACTGAGGCGGGGCTAGAAGCATGCCTCGGTTCTTGAGACCCTACTCTCCATCAGTCTCTGATATCTGAGATAAAACAACCAGAAAGTCATCTGAAAATGGTGCTCGACTTCATTGGCGACTTCTGGCTAACCTCCTACAGGAAAATCTCTCCTGTGGTCTTAAATGAGAGGCCACTCTAGGAAGAGATGCCTGTTTTCATGTTAATGCAATAGCACTTCTTTATATTCATGAATAGGAGCATCATGAAAGCAGGAGTTTCATATTAGTTATTCCTGGGCCCCCAGGGCTCAGGCCAATGGATGCAGAACATAAGTTCTCAGTAAACATCTGTCAAAAGAACAAGTAATGGTGGAGGCAATTAGGAGTAATGCCAACGCTATCATTACTAGTTAAGGAATCTTTTCTGCACCTCACTTTTCTGTAGTAGAAACCTACTTCATCAGGTTGTGAGACTTAAATGAATTAGTATATATAAAGTGTTTGAACCAGTGTCGTCCACAGTAAACCCTCAGGAGGAGCTATTTATTATAACCACTGCTTGAATTCCTCTGTGAGCTCTAGGTTTGGAGAATTAGATGGTAGTCTCTTCCTCAGTGTCAGGAATGGGTTAGGAGCAGGTCAAAGTCATTATTGTTCTGTGCTTTTTATTTTACAGTTATTTTTACTTCCATAAAATATTTAATATCCACAGAAGCTCAGTGAGAGAACAGGTCAAATATTGCACCCCTTTTATAGGTGGGGCACTGAAGCACAAAATGTGCCTGCTGAGATCTACTCCTCAGACAAATGGCAGGGCCCAAGGTCAATACCACAGTGGTCTACTGCTGTCTAGGATACATCTTCCACATTTTACACAAAGATGTTGTGGCTGGAGAGGTACTGTATTGAGCAAAATATATAGAATTAGCTCAGAAAATGGAGGTCTAACAGCGCCTGGGGTGAAACATTTCTAAGTGGGATCATTATTTTAGAGGAAAGGATCGGGGAAATAACATTTTCAAAGGTGTATCATAAAAAAGGATTTTTTAAAAAGGCTAGTCTGCAACATAATGGGTTTCCTCATGGCATCACCATGCATTAGGTGTCATTAAACTTTGTTCTCTCTTTCATCTTCTTTGATCTTCACCCAACTAGACCTGCCTTCTGTTTTCCAATTATGTGTATTCGATTAACCTATGTATTTCCTACCTCCCTTAGGATCTCTTTTTCTCGTGATCCCCTTTCTTGGTTTTGTAACCTACAGGTCATGTATATAAACATAGCACACATGCACACACACACACACACACACACAGACACACACACACGCACAATTAAAAAAATATTTTATTTATTATTTTTATTTTATGTGTGTGAGTGTATTGAACACACACACGCACAATTTAAAAAAATATTTTATTTATTATTTTTATTTTATGTGTGTGAGTGTATTGCCTGCATGTATGTGAGTGCACCCGTGTCGTGCAATGCCGCGGAGGTCAGAAGAGGGGTTCGGATTCCCCTGGAACTGGAGTTAAGGATGGTTCCTAGCTGGGAATCGAACCCAGGTCCTTTGCAAGAGCAGTCAGTGCTCTCGCACAATTTAAAAAAATATTTTATTTATTATTTTTATTTTATGTGTGTGAGTGTATTGCCTGCATGTATGTGAGTGCACCCGTGTCGTGCAATGCCGCGGAGGTCAGAAGAGGGGTTCGGATTCCCCTGGAACTGGAGTTAAGGATGGTTCCTAGCTGGGAATCGAACCCAGGTCCTTTGCAAGAGCAGTCAGTGCTCTTAACTGCTAAGTCATCTCTCCAGCCCCGCACACACAATTTTAAACTTGCATCGGCACATGAGAGAAAGCATGCTTGTCTATATTTTTACTGAATTATTTTGCTTAGCATAATGATTTCCAATGCTATCCACATTCCCTGAAAATGTCATGATTTCACTTTTCTTTGTGGCTGCATAGAATCCTTTTGTGTATATGTATCACATTTCCTTTATCCATTCATCTGCTGATGGACATCTAGACTGGTTCCATTTCTTGGCTATTGTAAATAGTGCAACCATAGACATGGGTGTGCAAGTGTTTCTGCAGTATGTTGACTTAGAGTTCTTTGAGGGCATATTTAAGAGTGGTATGTCTGGGTCATATGATAGTTCTATTAACAGCTTTTTGAAGAGCCTCTATTCCAATTTCCATTGTGTATGGACTAGTTTATTTTCCTGCCAGCAGTGAATAAGGGTTTCCATTTTCCCACATTGTTGCCAGCATTTATTCTTGTTTGATCTATTTATCCTGATTGGGAAGAGATGGAATCTCAAAATACTTTTAATTTGCCTTTTTCCGATGCCTAAGGATGTTGAACAGCTTTCCAAGTATTTGTTGGTCATGTATATGTCTTCTTTTGAGAACATCTGTTCATTTTATAACCCATTTATAGATCGAATGGTTTGGTTGAAGGTACTTAATTTTTTTAGTTCTTTGTATATCCTGGATATTAATCCTCTGTCTATTGTGTAGTTGCCAAAGACTTTTTCCCATTTGTAGGCTGTCATTTTACTCTGGTAGTTATTTCTTTTTCTGTGCAGAATTTCATGTAATTACATTTGTCAGTTCCTGGGACTATTTCCTGTGCTGTTGGAGTCCTATTCAGAAAAGCCTTGTCCTTTAGTTTATCTTGAAGTGCTTTACCTATGATTTCTTGTAGCAGTTTCAGAGTTTCAGATTTCCCATTAAAGTCTTTGATTCAATTCTAACTGATTTTGTACATGGTAAGAGATATAGATCTAGTTTTATTCTTCTACATGTGGAAATCCAGTTTTTCCAGAACTATTTTTCAAAGAGCCTGTTTTTCCAATGTATGCTTTTTAAGCTTTGTCAACAATTAGATGGTTGTAATTGTGGATTTATTTCTGGGTCCTCTGTTCTAGTCTATTGATCTGGACATCTGCTTTTATATCGGTACTGTGCTGTTTTATGTTACTATGGCTGTGTAGTTTGAGATTGCGTATTGATACCTTCAACATTCATCTTTCTGATACAGATTGCTTTAGCTATTTGGAGCCTTTTGTGATTCTATATGAATCTGAGGATTGTTTTGTCCTAGTTCTGTGAAGAATATCATCAGGATTTTGATGGGGATTTTGTGGAGTTGGTTGACTGCTTTGGTAATGTAGCCATTTCTACAATATTAATTCTACCTAGTCACGAATATTGGAGGCCTTTCCATTTTCTAGTGTCTTCTTTATTTCTTCAGTGCCTTAAAATTTTCACTGTAGGGCTGGGGAAATGGCACAGTGGGTAAAACATTTGCCACAAAAGCATAAGGATCTAAGTTCAGATACCCAGAACTCATATCAATCCTGTGCTCCTATGGGAGATGGGAAGTGGAGACAGGAGAATCCCTGGAAGCTTGTGTGCCAGCTAGCCTTGCATAAGCAGTGACCAACAAGGCAAGACCCTGTCTCAAACAAGATGGAAGGTGAAGACTAATGTCTGAGGTTTTCCTCTGACTTTAACACACATGCTGGCACTTATACACACATTAAACACACATATACATACCTGTGCACACAAGGAATTTTTAAAAATTATTTTATGTGTATGAGTGTATTGCCTGCATGCATGTGAGTGCACCCATGCCGTGCAAAGCCTGTGGAGGTCAGAAAAGAGCATCGGATCCCCTGGAACTGGAGTTGTGGATAGTTGTTAGCCACCATGTGGGTGCTGTGATTCAAACCAGGGTCCTCTTGAAGAGCAGAGGAGCAGCCAGTGTTCTTAATTGCTGCACCACCTTCCCAGCCCCTCACACAGGGAATTTTTAAAAGTTGTCACTGTAGAGGTCTTTCACCCTCCTTAATTATATTTATTCGTAGATATTTTTGTTGTTGTGAATGGTATAACCCCCCGCCTCAGTCCCCAATTTCACTTTTGGTGAGTTGTTACTGGTCTACAGAAAAGGTGAGGATTATTATATGTTGAATTTGTATTACGATGCTTCTCTGAATTTGTTTCTCAGTTCTAAAAGTCTTTAGGTAGTGTCTTTAGGGTCTTCTAAGGATAGGATTGTATTCTCTGCAGTTAGGGATAATTTGACTTCTTCCTTTTTCACTTGCACCCCTTTTGTTTCTTTCTCTTTTCATACCATTCTAGTTAAGACTTTGACTTCCATATTGAATGAAGTGCAAAGAATGGGCACCCTTTTCTTCCAGATTTTAGAGCAAATGCTTTCAGGTTTTCTCCATTTAATGTAATGTTGGCTTCAGCTTTGTCAAAGACATACTTTTGAGGAGGAAGGTTGGAATGCCTGAAATAGTCCTGGATTAGAGTTGTTATTGTATGAACTCATAATAAGTGTACCAGAGGTTGTGTATAGAACCTTGCAGCTATGTGTACACATGTGCAGATACACATGCCACATGTATGTCCTTGCTCTGGTAGCTAAGAGGGCCTAGAAGCAATGACACTCAGTAGTAATAAGCATAACCAGAGCCCACATCTTGATTCTAATACTGTTCTCCAGTTAAAAGAACCAGAACTCCTTGGAGGAATGGCCAGTTCTAGGGCTGGTGTATGACACACAAGAAGAGAGTAAAAAAAATACTGGGAAAAGTTCGAGGTGTTCTAAGGGATGCAGAGCCAGCTATAAGGTGTACCTACCAATGGCCAAAGTTGGAATAATATGAGCAATAAAATAACTAATGTGGGCTGGAGAGATGGCTCAGCAATTAAGAGCACTGACTGCTCTCACAGAGGACCCGGGTTCAATTCCCAGCACCCACATGGCAGCTAGCAACCATATGTAACTCCAGTTTTAGGGGATCCAACACCTTCTTATGACCTTCTGAGGCACTGCACCACTTTCACTGCGAAAGGAGTACAAAGGATCAAGAGCTTGAGGGAGCAGTGGCAGGGTGCACTTATACACATGCAGGTGCACTTATACACCGTGTTAATACAAAAAAAAGATAGAATAAATATGTACATGGGAAATGAGATATACCCCTCCAGATGGGCTATGGGCTATGGATAATGACTTCCAGAGCCAGAATGGAAAGAAGAGAGAAAAGAATAATGTTACAATGGAGAAACCTGACAAACTTTACCTCAGTCAGGTGACCAGGGAACACCAGCACTGATACACCCTCTTGATGAGAAGTTCCCTTTATGTAGTGACATGTGAATGCACTTGACAGTCTTCCTTCCTCAAGCCCATAGCTCCAGTCTAACTACAAGAAACCCAACAAGCTGAAATTTAAGCTGAAATACATGATAAGTAATCTTCAGAACTGCCAAGGTCATCACAGACAAGGAAAGTCTGAGGATCTGCCATAGCCAAGAGAAGTCAAAAGATAACACGATACCCTGGATGAGATCCAGGCACAGAAGAGCGATGTTAGGCAAAAACTAAGACTATCTGAACAAAACTGTAGACCTTAATGGCCTGGCTTGTTAGTTGTGATAAATATACCATTCAAATGTAAGGCTTTAGCAACACAGGAACTGGAAATGGGCATACAAGAACTTTCTGTACTATCATTGTAATTTTCATACAAACCTAAGACTATTCTAAATTTAAAGTTCATAAATAATAAAATAATTCAGCTCAAATGATAATAAAACAGCAAGTAAGTATAAAGAGGAAGGTAAAATACAGATGAAAAACAGCAAGATGGTAGAGGTACACATAACCATTTAATTGTGTTCATTATGAGTGATTAAATATTCCATGTAACAGACAGATATTAGTATTAGTCAGGCATAGCAGTGCACACCTGTAATCCTAGGGATTGGGAGGCCAAGGAAGGAGGATTACCACAAGTTTAAGACCAGCCTGAGCTACATAGCAAATAATAGGCCAAGCAGCGCTACAAAGACTTGTCTATAAAAACAAAATGAATCAAATAGTACAAGAAAGCCGAAGTGCATATGTTAAAATTAGACAGAACAGCACTCCTAGCAAGTTCATGGGTAAAGAAGCACATTTATTTTCTCCCCGTGAGTTCTTAAGTTTTCATTGTATGTATTCATTGTACATGATAGTGTGTTACATAAGGACACTTTACCACACGCATGTACCATACCATCATGCCCTTCCCCTCCCCTCCCCCCTCCTTCCATCAGTCCCCTTTGTTCCCCTAGACAGCTTTGTTTCTTCTTTCATGACATATATACATATATGATTTTATGTATCTATATAAAACCTAGCAAACAAAAATGAGAAAAAAACCCATAGGATATTCACCTTTCTGAGTCTGGCTTAATTCACTTAATATAATTATCTCCAGTTGCATCCATTTTCCTCTAAATGACATAACTTTGTTCTTCTTGGCCGGAAAACTTCCATTGTATCTGTGTATACCACATTTCCTTTGT
The DNA here is from genome assembly GCF_000622305.1 of Nannospalax galili. Lineage (NCBI taxonomy): Eukaryota > Metazoa > Chordata > Mammalia > Rodentia > Spalacidae > Nannospalax > Nannospalax galili. The sequence goes on from NW_008352153.1 coordinate 785,560, forward strand.
CCATTCCTCTGTTGTTAGACATTTGGGTTGGGTCGTAACCTAGCTACTGTGAATAGTGCTGCAATAAACATTGATGTGCAAGTATCTCTGTGGTATCTTGACTTAGAGTCCTTCAGGTAAATTACCTGGGAATGGTAAAGCTGGGTCATATGGAAGATCTGTTTTTAGTTTTTTGAAGAACAAGAGGAAAATGTCATAATAATAAGGGATCGGGAGGCTGGTTCCATAGGTAAAGCATTTGCTGCTCAAGTACGAGGACCAGTGTTCGGATCGTCAGCACCAGTGGGTGTCACAGCCTGCCTGTAATCCCAGTGCTTGGGAGACAAGACAGGAGATCCCCAGTGCAAGCTGGCTAGCTAGACTAGCCAAATTGGCAAGTTCTGGGTTCAGCAAAAGACCTGTCTCAATACATAAGGTAGAGAGTGATTGAGAAAGACACTTGAAGTTAACTTCTGTCCTACAAACACACACACACACACACACACACACACACACACACACACACACACACACACAGAGTCCCATGCAAGATCAAACCAGAAAAAAATCCCAGCATAGGGAAAGTCAGAAACCCCAACCCAACCTGAGAAACTATTGGCAACTGATGACTGCTGGGAGGGGAAGAATCAGTCTCTTTCAAGGATGGGACTCTTAGGAAGTTAACCAGGCTCCAGTGGATGGACCCACACTGAAGGACATTTGGGGACACAAATTAGACTTTATAGGTCTTATTATACATATTATATATTACCATATATATACATACATACATATAAAATAGAGTATACTAAATCGGGTGAGGTGCAGTAACGAAGGTGCAGATACGGACGGGATTTAAATACCATCAAAATACAGTGTATGAAATTTTCAGAAATTCAACTACAAATTAGAAATTGTTATATTTTATTTTAAATTATTTTAATTTTATGTGTATGAGTGTTTTGCCTGCATGCATGTAAGTGCATCACATGTATGCAGTACCCTTGAAGGACAGAAAAAAAGGTCAGATCTCCTGGAGTTAAGAGCAGTTGTTAGTCAACATGTGGGTGCTGGGAACTGAACCCTGGTCCTCTGCAAGAACCTCTCTAGGCCTCTCAATTACTAAGCCATCTCGTCAGCCCTGAGCTGGGACTTCTCTGCTCTTGGATGTCAGAGTTACATGAGGTTGGAGCCCTGGTTGACACCGTGACGCCATCTAATGAGACCCTGAGCAGATGACAAGGTAAGTCACACCCGGGCTTTTGACCCACAGAAGCCATGAAGCAATGACAAACATTGTCACTTCGGAGTTTGGGGTGACTCGAGTTGTAGCACTGAACAGTAATTCACCCATTCTTCATGTTCTAGTCTGGAGAGCCACAGAATGTGCTTTCTATGCACAGTGTACTTTCTAAGGCAATTTGACACTGCTGAAACATTTTAATTGTGTTCTGTAATAGTATGGGTCTATAGTACAATGGGAATTTTAAAAAATATTTAGAAAATATCTTTATTGTATGTTCGTGGATTTCATACAATGCATCTTAATCATATTTAGCCCCCTCCTTATCTGTAACCCCCTATTGCCCACCCACAGGACTTCATGCCTGAAGAACTGTTCTAGTTCATAATCTGCCTCCCCAGAACCCCGAGTCCCCACTGGAGCCATGCCAGCTTCCAGGGCCTGCCAGCCTTCTTCCTGTGGTTTGCCTGTCTAAGGACGGATGTGCTGTTGATAAAGTCACCCATTTTATATGGAAACGAGGATGGAACCTAGCATGCATGGGCTGGTTGCCACATGTGAATGTGAGCCCTTCACACTGCTGCATGTAGGCAGGAAAAGAAGGAAGGAATAACCAGGGGCTGGAGGCCAGGGATGCCTGTTCACACATTATCTCAGAGTTCCCTGCCAAACCACAGGAAACCCCGAAGCTCTGAAGTCAGTGTGGCTTACAGGTCATTGTGAAGGTCTGTTGGTGAAAGTTGAGGAGCATGTTTTTGTCTAATACTATGTTAGCTTGACTTGTGTTGGTTTTTAAGAATAAAGCTGATAAGCATTATTAAGATTACTAAAGAAGAAGGAGAAAAAAATCAGATCATATATATATGAATATTGATAATGGAGTTATTTGTATAATACAGTGAATTTTTTATGATAAAATGGTACAAATTATTTCATCTTCATCTGTTTGAAAACAGTTAAACTTACAAACCTCATAGGAAAACATTTTTTAAAATAGTCCCCAAATACCCAATTACCTAGTATAATGTCTATTAGCAAAGTTTAAACCATAGTTTTTCTTTTCTCATAATTTTACAGTGAGTGAGAAAGTCACTCCTGAACATTATAACATTCACAGTAAAACTGATTACTCCAATTCCTTCAGAGAAAATAAAAAATTGATAAAACTTAATTACTTTTATGACAAGACCTAAACTTTTGTACTTATAACTGACAATGCCATTATTAGAAGCAAACTTCATAGGAAACATTCCTTCTTGAACTAAATCCACATGTCCTTTACAAAATGGAGGCATAGTTCACTAAGTATAGTTATAGCTTGACCAAGTTTTTCATGCAATACTTTTTATAGAAGAATTTTTTACATGACAGAAAAATAAAATGTCATTCCATAATTTACCAGTGAATAACCATAAGAAAAATTCTTTCAAAATTAGGAATAGGAGGACATTCTAAATCCCATGAAGGGCCCATCCACAGTCCTTAAAAGCACGAGAATTTGTAGTTTGATGTTGAAAATAACAATGTGATGACAGTGCTCTCTGTGATGACTTAGTTTTTCCACATTACAGACATTTGCCAGCTTGGTCTTCATTAGCACTCTTGCTTAGAGGACACTTCTAAGTTCCTTTTCTGTGATGGATGTTTTTTTTCTTATATTTAGTGATGCCCCACTGTCATTCACGTGGAGACTTTTCACATTGCTATGCTTAATTTTGTTAAATTGCCTTTTCTTCACATGGCTGGCAGGGGTGCTGTGATTTGAATGTGTTGTGTTCTTCTAAAAGTATGAGTTGGGAACTTAATCCCCAGTGTGACAGAAGTGTTGGGAGGCAGAGCTTAATGAGAGGTCACTATGCCATGAAAGTAAAGTAAACAGGTCAATGCCATTTCCAAGGAAGTAGATTTGTTACAAATAGACAAGTTTGGCTGATCTCCCTCCCTCATTCCCTCCGCTTGCCATGGATGATGCAGCAAAAAGCCTCACCAGATGCCCACTCCTCAGTCTTCCCAGGCTTTAGAACAATGAGTCAATAGGGTTTTTTTTTTTTTTTTTTTTTTTAAATGGGGAAAGGGTTTTTTTTTTTTTTTTTTTTTTTAAATGAGTGAAAGGTCTTTATTCTGAGTATCAGTCTTCACAGATAAAGGCAGCAGAGAAGGGGCTGGAGAGATGGCTACAACTGTTCATCACTCCAGTTCCAGGGGATCCAGGGGATCCAATATCCTCTTCTGGCCTTTGTGGGCATTGCACATATGTGGTGCACATGTTAGCACCATGTGGGTGCTGGGGACAGAATCAGAGTCCTCTATAAGAATAACCAATGCTTTTAACTACAGAACCATCCCTCCAGCACATACTTTTTAAAAAGGCCTATTCAGTCTAATTTGTGTTCCTCAAATACTCTTTGGTGTGGGTCTACCCCTTGGTCAACCTACCAGGTTCACACCCCTAAAAAATGGACTCTCTCTCCCAGAAACTATTAATTGCCAGTAGATCCTCAGTTAGGGCTGGAGCTTCCTACCTACCTCCCTCATCCATGCTCAGATTTTTGTCTGTCTTGGGTTTGCACAGGCCTTATGCATGCTGTCGCAAGTGCTGTGGGTTCATATGCACAGCTTCCCTGTGGTGTCCACACAATACAGTTTCCATGTATTCATCTACCACCTCTGGCTCTTAGATTCTTTCTGCCTCCTCTTCCACAATGATCCCTGAGCCTTAGGAGGAGAGGGTGTGATATGTATCCTATTTAGGGTCGAGCACTCCACAGTATCTTATTCTCTTACCCATCTGTGGACGCACACAAGCTACAATAACAACTGGTCTAGCAAGATATTCCCACTGGTGCAATAGTGGCATGAATGTTATGGGAGTAACCAAAAGCCTTCTGATTGGATTTAAGGCCTGCTTCACAACATGGAGTCCATACCCAGCACTGTTATCAGGGTCAAGAACCTGTGGCTAGACAGATCTCAGGCCTTAGGGGAGAACCTCCTACTATCATTCTGCTAAATAGACATAGTGTTAAACTGACTCTTAATGACTCATTGCTATACCCATAGATTAGTGCATTTTTCATCTCTCACCAGAGAAGCTTCTTGCAGCAGATGGCAATTGACACGGAGACCCATGACTTGTCAGTCTTTCTGTCCATTCTAAATGTCTCAATTTCTGGAATTCTGTATAGCAGCACAAAAACGGCTAAGCAGCTTTTCTTTGATCCATAGTATGCCAACTGGTAAGCCAATCAGTACCCAGAGGTGCAGAGTCTTTCCCAGTAGCATTTAGGATCCACTGTAGAAAGCAGCAGTCACATGACTTTTCCTGGAGTGATAATGAAGAAATGTCTGCTCTTCCCAGATAGGACACTGAGAGACCAAGGAATGATTCCATCCACGTTCAGCTTGGTGAACCAGTGAGCTTACTGGGGTTACTTACAGGAGCATGGGTGAGTCAAAGGTATTTGCACTGCTGGGAAGTCACCTTTCTAGGCAGCTATACTACCAGAATCTCTTGGGCAGCATGGATAGCTTATGAAAAGCTATACCACTGGAGTCCCCTTGGGTGATGTGCAGGCAGCTACACTACTGAAGAGTCCCAGCCCCTTCCCCTCAGTCAGTTAATTCATTTATTATATAACTTCAGGGAGAGTAGGGGCCTTCAGACTATCTTGAGAAGACTCATGAGCTTTGTGAACTTGGTGAGCACAATGAGCTTCATGAACCCCCCTGCCTTCACAAGGGCATGGTAATAGAGTGCAATCTTGTGAGGGTCTCCTGAGGGTGATCACGATCAGTCTGATTGTAGACAACACTGTCCTGTTCACTTGGGGAACAGAACAGAGACAGATGCTGCAGGTTACCTTGCATTTGTCAGCGTGGTAGGCTCAGTCACAGCTGCCAAAGATAGGTAGGTCTAATTCTTGAAACCTATGAATGCTGCGTCAAATGTGTCAAAAGAATCTGTAGATGTGATTGAGTTCAGGATTTTTCAATGGAGAGATTATCCTGGATTATCCAGGTGGGTCCTAAATGCAATTACCATTGACTTTCTAAGAAAAAGGCAGAGAGTGCTTTAACACAGCAAAGAAAGGAATACAGAATTGAAACAAAAGCTGGCTTTGAAGATGGGGAGTGGCCAGGAGCCCAGGAATGCAAGGAATAGGGCCTTAGAATCTGGGAAAGACAAGGGAAAGGTGTGTCCCCAGTGCCTCCGGAGGAGTGGAGCACTTCCAAGACCTTGATTTTGACCCAGTGAAACTAGCTTTAGTTTCTGACTTCCAGAACTAGAGGAGAACAATTTTTCTTGTAAGTCACCAAGCTTGTAGCAATTTATTATAACAATAGGAAAGTAACACAGAAACAAACAAACCCAAGGCTCTTTTTAGCTTCATTAAAAGCCTGGATTGAAAGTGTGTATTTACAACCACTACTAGTTTTTAAGACGTGGCTCTAGAAGCAAGGCATCATGAAATAGGAAATACAAGCGAGAATGAGGAAGAGAATTACACAGACCCGAAGGGCATGCTTCAAAAGCCATGTGGGAGGCTGGGTCCCAGCCAACATGCTAGAATGAGAGGGTGTTTCCTCCAAGTCACCATGAAGGAATTCTGAAAAGGACCATTGTGTCCAGCGGTTTTCACACAGTTGACATCGATGATATATCAGCCTGTGCTCATAGCTCAACTGACAGACTATCAGAAGACCCACAGGACCCATAAATAGTCAAAGGCACCTGGGAGTGTGGTTGGGGCCAGCTTCAGAGACCAGATATATATATTAAAAGTTGAAACTGAGCAAAGGCAAATTCAGGGAGGAATTTAGGGCACGTGTGCTCCTGACCCAAATGGTGGGCCCTGGAATAAACTTCTGATCACTGGGAGAGGGAAAGAAGCCCTGAGTTTGAATTACTGGAGTGTACCTGTTGGAGTTGTGGGACATACGTGTGACAGGATGGAGAGAAGCATCTTTTCCATCTCTCATTTTGTTGTTCTCCACGAAAGCCCTGTAGGTTAGTCCCAGAGGACTGTGGGTGCTGAAGGTCGGGCAAGTAAGTGCCAAGCAGCTCAAGGAAAGGTCACTTGTATGTCACCTTCCTGGGGCAACAGGAGCAGCTGGTGGCACGTGACACAAAAGCTGCTGCTTTTACCCATGTGGTTTTTCTCTATATCTCCAGTAACATGCCCTTGAAGCCATTCTCTGTTTCCCTATTTATGCAGATACATGTTTAGGTCCAGCCTGAAAAAGCACAGCCAAAAGTCACTTGGACAGGTCCAGGTATCTGTGGTGGGCTCCCTGCTGGGGCTTTCATCTCTTCCTGGCAGATGGGCTCATTTTTCTCTAAATCTATTTGGCTTATTATTCTCCAAACAGCTGCAAAACCATTTCATAGTTTAATGTTGGGTCTGAGTTTACATCAGAATAAAAACTGAAGACTAAGGATAAAAACTGGAGACTAAGGACTTGCTACCCCAAATTCATACACCTCCACAAGACCTGAGTACTTACTGGTTGTGGATGACAGAGGTCTGTGGCAAGAAGAAGCCCTTTCTCTAGAAATCCTGCATCATTTCCCTTGCTGCTTTACGGGTTCTACCAGAGACTTGCTGTGATTACGCTCTCCGAGTCCGTATTTCCCCTCCTTCCTTCTCCTGTATCATACTTCTCCTTTGGTTCAGCACCAACACCTCAATAAGGCACTTAGTAACCAGTCCATGGAGTGAATAGCAGCTTACAAACATGAACTATTTAATAATCGGTAGCAAAGGTATCTTGGATGTTTATTGCACCTGTCCATTTTGATGTCCTTTTGAACACAATCTTGTTTTGTCTCTACAATGTCCCCTTGATCTCAGTAGTACTAGTTCCATTGGCCATGTTAGAAAATTAGTCACATTACAAATTATTGGCCGAGTTCTCACTAGAATCCATTCCCTACTCTGTTGCCACTTCCACTACATCATGGGGCTTTGGGGCTTTTTAAATTTTTCCACTCGAAACTCCGTTTCTTCCCACCAATTTTTTCTCAGCCTAGTATTCAGGTATATAAAACAGGTATGAAAACCAAACATTTGCAGATAACAAATCATACATTTATTGTAAAGCAACTCTTCAGCATACATAGAATTTCACCATTTACTACAGATGAAAGCAAATTTGCATACTAATGAAATGGATGTGCATGTTATTTTTTTTTGTGAAAAGAATTAAACCCTGGCTGAATATTTGGCAATGTACGTTGTAGAACATCTTAAACAGTTTTCAGAGTTAATTAATATTTTGACTTAGGAAAGTCAGGGCTGAGAACAATTATCACATCACATAAATACATAGCACAAAATGGCAGAAGTGTGTGTTGGTATGTATGCACACATTTGTGGAGGCCAGAGAGCAATGTTTGATCACTTTCTACCTTTTTTGTTTGTTTGTGACAGGCTCTCCCTATAGCCCCAGCTGGCCTGGAACTTGCTATGTAGACCAGGCTGGCTTTTGATCTCCCAAGTGCTTGGATCAAAGGTGTGCACCATCACACCTTGCTCTCCACCTTATTTTTGAAACAGAGTATCTCACTGAACTGACTGGCTAGAATGACTGGCCAGTGAGCTCCAGGTGCTATCAGAGATTAGGGTCTGGACCAGATATTTCAAATTCTTGGTGTCCTATTCAAGAATGAAATAAAGGTTCATACAGATTGCAGAAGTAGCAGGAATACTTTACTCAAAGCAAATCGATAGAACAGGTCAGATATACAGTCAATAGTAACAGTGGGCCACATGATTGAGGGTACTCAGGGTCCCAATTATTATTTGGGGCTTTCTTTTATGGAATTCAAGACAAAGATGAGTTTGGTTACTAGGGGCATAATTTCAGTGGTTCTCTATTTTGACTGACAGTTTCTAGGTGATAAACCTTTTGTCTACTGTGTGTGCCCCTCCCCATAAAGTATGAGATTTTAGTCATATGCACAACCATGTTTTGGTGTAGCAATGAGAAAAGTAACTAACACACTGGGTATCTGGGGATCTGTTGTGCTTCTTTCAGTGTGCAGAACTCTTTGCATGTGAGAATATGAGGGCTGCAGCACAGAGTCACACAGGCCATGGTGTCCGGGCACAGACACAGGTGTAAGATGCTAAATAATGGATTCTGTCTAAAAGTTCAGTTAGAAGACAGTTTGTATTATTGCACATGCAACTAAAATTAGTCTAGGCTGGAATGTCCTCCCCTCCCCTTGTACTCAGATGTAACTGGAGTACAGTTAAATAGAATCTAAATATGATGGCTATTAAGGGGGAATCTTATTCTCTTGTTTAGAGAGGGTGTGAGTACAGCTGGGAGTCCTAGGTTGCTAATAGGTTGCTAGGTGCATTTTTTGGAGAGGGATGTGTGTGCATAGTACCTGCAGGTAAGGGTACTAGGTTGCCACGTGCATTATTAGAAAAAACAGTGTGTGTGTAGCCTAAGCCCAGGCTGGGTTTGAACTCACAGAGACTGCTGGGATTAAAGGTGTGTGCCATGATGCCCGGCACAATCATTGTTTTTTAATTGGTACTGTATTTAAACCTCATAGCCACCATCACCACGTGTCAGTAGTTAGGAGAGTGGTTCTAGAACCTTCTCTAGATAACATTAGAGCAAATCTGTGGTTTACATTTAACTTAAAGCTTTCCTGTGGGCTCTGTCCAACTCAGGCTGATGGTCTCCTGTAGAGATGCAGAAAAATCAGCTGTTTGAGGCCCTGGAGTGATTGACATTCGAGGTTGAAGGTTCCGCCTAAGCTGACTGTATGTTAGGGGTCATGCTCCCCTGACCTCTTCTCTTGGAGTGTGATTCAACAGTGAAGAAAAATGAACTCCTGCAGAAGAAATTCATGGGTGATGCCAAGGCTGGCCCTGAGGAAGAGAGGAAAGCAAGGGTAACGGGGCTAGGCCTCTGAGGGACAGCCTCCCATGCTGCACAGAGGCCTGTACTATGATCCAAGCTGGGAGGAAAAAGGGGTTCTTTAAAAAACTGCAGGCAGAAAAAATGCAGACACAAAGCAGGAAGCCTCTGACTTCCGCAGCTGCATGGTCAGTACCTCTACCAACCCCTCTAGTCCAGAGTGTTTGAATAATGAGACATACCTACAGCATGTTTAGCATCACATCACCTGCTCCTCCTCATGGCCAGTATTATTCATCATCAAATCTGATCCCAGTGTTTGCCATACTATTGGTTAGCCCCTGAAACACTATCTAAAAATATACCCCCTTCTCTCTCTAAATCAGTCCTAACCTTACATCTGGGGTTGCAACTGTAACATGTAGCTTATTTTATTTCACTTTTAGGGACTCTGTGAATAATATTAAATTTTCCATCTCATGTTAGTCTCTATTTGAGCTTGGTTTGGCATTTGAGAAATATATTTATAAATTAAAGCTGTGCTACTTTTTATGCCATACAAAGCAGTTCTGGGTTTTAGTTTCCTCCTATCTCATGTTTTCTTCAAACATGGTCCATCTCTCCATTGAAAGTCCTCAGCAGAGGTTATTTTCATTTTAGAATTTCTTGAGAATGACCAGTCACAGACGACCAAAGGGGTGGAGGATGTGCAGCTGCCTAATGTCAGGGCCTGCCTGCAGGAGCTGGCTCCTTCCTTATCGAAGAGAGCTCTGCCGTGGAGGCAGCAGGATTGGGCCAGCGGGGGGTGAGGAGAACACGACACTTTGTGGGTTTGTTGGACATTTTCTTTGCTCTTCTGTGGCTGCTGTTAAGAGGACCTTCAGGTTCATTCTAAGAAAGCCAATTAAAGCAGAGGCTCTTCCAGCCAAATCGACAGTCCTCAGTGCAGCTGTTAAACTTGGGACTTTCACAGAGCTGCCCTAGGCGTACTGTGCCTCTCTAGTACCAGACTGTTCACACTGCCTTCTGAGTTGTAGTAACATTCTTGAAAACCCTTGTTCTGTTTAGTTTCGTAAAATGTACATATCAGAAGCAAAAAAAGGAGGAGGGAGTATGAAATACTGACTGTGGGATCACCTTACAGAGAGACACACATTTCTATTTTTCAGAGTCTACAAAATACTTAAGTAATTTTTCTCAGGATCTGTGACTGTATGATATTTTATCTGTGAAAGAGAGGTAGTTTGATGTTTTGTTTCTGCTTGATTTCAAAGGTTGTTATTATTTTTAAAAAGATACAGGCAATTTATTTCCAGAAATGCAAGTTGCCTGTATTAAGGTCTCTGCATCTGATTTTCATCTGGCTCTCTTGAGTCTGCCCTGTGCCATTTGTGTTCACTCTCTAGAAAGAGTTAAACTTCTTACAGGTATTAATCCCAAATGGAAAGAATTGGCCAAGGGCCTAAATTCATTCTTTATGAGGAATACAAGGCTCCAAGGAATTCCAGACTGTTTAGAGACATCACAGGATTTGCTCAGGAAGTGAGAGGATGGCAGAAAGGGAACTTAGGTGCCATTTAGCATATTTATATGGACATGGAGTCTGAGTTTTACAAATAGAGAAGTAGTGTACAAATCCTTGGGAACTGCAAAGAGGAGGAGGGAGGGAGGGAGGGAGAGAGAGAGAGAGAAAGAGAGATTGATTTAAAAATATATATTTTATTATTGGCCGGGCGTGGTGGCGCATGCCTTTAATCCCAGCACTCAGGAGGCAGAGGCAGGCAGATCTCTGTGAGTTCAAGGCCAGCCTGGTCTACATAGTGAGTTCCAGGACAGCTGGGGCTACAGGGAGACCCTGTCTCAAAAAGACATGGACAGAAGAGGCTGTCGGATTCTCCCCTGGAACTGGAGTTACGGACAGTTGTTAGCTGCCATGTGGGTGCTGGTATTCGAACCTGGGTCTTCTGCAAGAACTACCAGTGTTCTTAACCGCTGACCCATCTCTGCAGCCTCAAGAGAGAGAGAGAGAGAGAGATTTTAAACAGAATAATCGAAACAATCTTGATAAAGGCTAGCAAAGTTGGAGACCAGAATCTAACATAAAGCTACACGAATCAAGGCAATGTGGGACTAGCATAGGCTAGGCAGACAGACCTATGCAATGGAATTGGGGGTCCAGTATTTAACCCATTTATCTATGGGTAAGTATGCTAAGACTATTGAATGGGTAAGAACTTTTTCAAAGAAATGGTATTAGTGAAACTGCAGATCCATGTATAGACAAAGGAATCTGAAGACCTACCTCACACTATACAAAAATTAAAACAGATCAAAGACCTAAATTTGAAGAATAATGAGTTTGTCAGATATGATACCCAAAGAAAAAAACATAAAAAAGGTAAATTAGACTGTATTAAAATGGAAAATATTTGCCTGTGAAAGGACACCATTTAGAAAGAGATTTTTTTTGTTGTTATAGAATGTGAGAAAATACTTGTAAATCTTTTATTTGGTAGGAGTCTAGTATCTAAAATATAGAACGGCTGTTTATAGTTCAACAATAGAGAGACAACACATTTTAAAAATGGCAAAGGTTGTGAATGGACACTTCTTCAATAATTATATGAAAAGTTCTTCAAATCTTAAGCCTTTGGGGAAATGCAAATTGATGCCACACTAAATATCATGTTACACACACTAAGATGCTACAACAAATTTTTGTTGATAAAAAAAATTATTGTCATTTGTGTGTGTGTATGCACATGCCCAGGAGCAGTGGTGGAGGTCAGAGGATAACTTTTTGGAGTGGTTTCTCTCCTTCCACTGTGGGTTCCTGGGACCAAACTTAGGCCCTCAGGTTTTCTCACCAAGCGCCTTTACCCACTGAGCCATCTTGCCCACCTTACAATAAAAAGAGTAAAACAGAAAATAAAACACATTGGCATGAATGTAGAGAATGGAATCCTCATACATTGCTGGTAATAATATGAAATGGTATGTTCAGTCTCTAAAATGCAAATAAAATACAAATAAATACCACAGAATGAAAAAAAAAAAAAACACTGTGACTAGTGTAGCCATCTTGGAAAAAGTTTTGCAATTCTTTAAAAAGTTAGACACAGAGCAATTCCTTTCCTAAATATATTCTCAAGAGAACTGAGGATGTTTGTTCATACATAACCTTGTACTTGAGTGGTCAATGGTAACATTTTTACTAATAGTCCCCAAACAGGGAAAACAACAATTAAATATTTATCAACAAATGGATCAATACAAAGTGGCATATTCATAGCAGACGGACAAAAGAGAGATCTCCATTCCAGCCATTCCCTATTCCCGCTCTTCACAGACTCTGGATACCACCCAACTACTCTTGGGCTGTATGGATTTGCCTATTCTGGATTCATGCAATGTGTGGCTTCCTGTGTCTGGCTCTGTGTGAGTGTGTCTGCTTTTTTTCACATAGCATACTGTTTCAAGGTTCACTCATATTGCATCATATATGAGTATTTTGCTATTTTTTATTGTCAAAGAATATTACATTGTATAGATATGCCACATTTTATTTAGGGACATTTATTTATGAACTTTCTACATTTTGGCTCTTATAAAGACTGCCATTATGTGTATTCATGTACAAATTTTGTGTGGTCATATGTTTTTATTTTTAGAAAATAATAGCTCTTTGAGTCTTTGAGTAAAGTGACCTGAGTTCAATCCCCAGAACCCACAGAAAGGTAGAAAGAGAGAATCAATTTTGCAAAGTTGTTCTCTGACCTCCACACATGTGGCATGGCCTGTGCCTGCCCCCCCCCAACACAAAAGAAAAATGTAAAAAAACCCTTTTCTTGATATGTGTGAAGCTTTCTTGTGAAAGGGCAGATATCTGGCTTTACTTTTTATAACAACATTTAGAGCCTAAAGGAACTAAAGACCATGCTAGGTGAGACCCTGATTCTATTGATAAGGTGTAGGGCAGGCAACCACATTAATTCAGCCAGCCAGTGAGTGGCCAGGACAGGCACAGAGCTGTGTTCTCCCATGCCCTGTCCCATGTACGTGTGTATCATGAAGTCTTAGCCCTGTGAATCTCTGGTATTCCCTAGGCTTGGAGAGGCCTCCAGAGGAAAGCTGGGCATTGTAAGGCAACTCTCTAAAGTGGACACTAGTACCTCACAGTGGCATGAGCCAGGAGCTAGGGGAAAAGGGTGGGCATGCTCCTTGAGCATCATGAGATGCAGCTACCTCAGCATTCCTGTAATTTGGGGGACCTTCGAGGAAGTGGTGGCTACTGTCTCATGTGGGGGCTAAAATCCATCCCAACTTGACCCATAAATACTGCATGCAAGGACCAGAGAGCCTGGAAAATTTAGGGTCCATTTCTAAAACAATATTCTCTGCTTATCAGTACATAGAATATATTTTTAATTTAATTTTTTATTTCATTTTATATGTCTGTGTGTATTGCCTGCATGTAGGTAAGTGCACCTGTGTCATGCAATGCCCGCAGAGGACAGAAGAGGCTGTCGGATCCCCTGGAACTGGAGTTACGGACAGTTGTTACCTGCCATGTGGGTGCTGGGATTCGAACCTGGGTCTTCTGCAAGAACAACCAGTATTCTTAACTGCTGATCCATCTCTCTACCCCCAGTATATAGAATATTTTATAATCTGAAGCCTTCATCATCTCTTGGCATGCATTAATAAGATTCTATTTTCTCAATAAGCATACATTTCTGCTCTGATAGTTTTGGTTACATCACGGAACTCATGGGGGCCTCAGATTGTTGGTCCTTGGTACGGCTGGGCGCCTTGCTATGAGCATTTGAATACACAGATGACAAGAACAGATGTTAGAGGCCCAGAAGATCAAAGCACTGGTTTTGCCTTGGAAAATCTGCTATGCCACATAGTTCTCTAAATCTGCAGGAAGGCTGCAGTAAATATTCAATCCATATTTGCTAAATTGCCTGAACTCTAAAGCAAACATACCCCTTTCACTCCTCCAACTGAAAATTAAAGCTCATGTCCAGGCAGCCATGGTGGAACACAGAGTCCCTCTCGGGATACAAATGTCATGCTGGCTCCCCTCCCCTGTCTATTTCTCTGATACCTTAATTAATTTGCCACAAAGTCTTCTCCCCTTTGTACTAGAATCACCCTAACTTTGTTTTTGTGGTTGGTTGTTTTTCAAACTCCAAGCAAGAACAGGCACTGTGGACAGTGATTCCAGAGAGGAAAAAACCAAGATGGTTTCATGACTCAGGAAAAGAGAGCACTGAGGGGCCAGGTTGCTTTCTCTGTCCTCCCCCTTCACCCTCTGCCTCTCGCTTCTCTTTGTCTCTCTCCTGTTACTCCACGTCCCCTGTCACGTTTCCACTTTTCCTCCTCCCTTGCCAGCCTACCCTGATTTATTCAGTTCCCTCTGCTGCTTCTCCATGTTGGCTGGTCCATATTTTTACCTAGGATTCTTCTCTTTAGCTTTGAGTTAAAATTTATAATTTTGGTGGACAAAAATGAGCAGAATAGGGGCTGGGGAGATGGCTCAGTGGTTAAGAACACTGGCTGCTCTTGCAGAGGACCAGGGTTCAGTGCCCAGCACCAACACGATGGGTAACAACCATCTGTAACTCCAGTTCCAGGACATCTGATGCCCTCTTCTGGCCTCTGTGGACATTTCACACATGTGGTGCACTTACATGCAGGCAAAACACTCATACACATAAAATACAAGTAAGTTCAATTTTTTTTTAAAGAAATGAGTAGAATGACAGTAGTGTGATTTAGAAACAAGAGCTGCTCCCCGAATGCCTACTCCTGGCAGAGCTCAGTCTTGTGAGAGCGTGCTTGGCTGATGGCACATTGTTCCTGATGTTTTGTCCCACTGGTGAGTTCCACTATTCTTCAGAGTGCACCCTTTTCTGTAAGGATGCTTCAGCAGCACTGCTGGACAGAACAAATCGCCAAATGGAAAGAAAATCCAAAGTAGATATTTTAAAGTCCTGACCTAACATCATTAAGATTATTACTGCCAAAATCTGCATCTGGTAGTAAAATCTGTCTCTTCAAACATTGTTTTCTCCAAAGAACCATCCAGAAGTTGCTACTGTAAGAAAGCGCTTCAGCCATTTCTGTTTTGTGATTTTTAACAAGCGTATCTTCCTGGTCGACTCTCACTGGGAGAGGTTACCATCCGTGACTCAATGGGCACAGAACGCTGACCAGTTCATGACATTTGGTCTAAGAAGTTACCTGTGACTGAGGATTCTGACAAGATGGGAACGTTTTTACCATATGATGTGCGCTATCTCTGTCCCTCAAATATGCACTTCTTATGGTGTGACAAATTGTTTGTGGGACAATACATGTTACAGACTAGACAGCAAGACAAAACACCCCATTGGGGTGGAAACCACAGTCATAAGTCCCTGAATAAGAAATATGCAAAATCACACCTGCTGGCCGGCATTGCTGCTTATTTTCCCTTTTTTCCTTTTTTCCCCCTTTCTCACAAAGAAAATTAAATGAAAATGAATTTAATGTTGAGAAAAAGACCAAGAATGAGTTCTCACGCAAGCTTAATTCAGCCATTGGCACTTTGTGTGACCTAACCATAGATTACTTGAATGATGTGGCTGAGGTTATGCTGCTTGTGAGTCAGAGTTGAAACTCTTATGCAGGATACAATGGTGGATAAAACCATGTAGTTTGAATGGTCAGCTGTGGTTTGAGTCTAGTGATCTTTTTAAATTTCATTTGTGTGTGTGTTGCGCATGCGTGTGTGTATATGTTGTATGGTGGTGCACTTCCCTGTGGTCACATGTGGAGGCCACAGAGGATGTCAGGTCTCCTTCTCTCTTTTTATCTTATTTCACCGAAGTCGGGGTCTTTCACTGAACCTGCAGCTCATTGGTTTTTGTCCAGGCTGGTGACCGGCCAGCAAGCTTCCTCCTGTCTCTGACCCCTGACCCCCAGTGCTGGAATTACAGGTGTGCAGCCATGCCCAGTTTTTTATGTGGGGATCTGAACTCAGGTTTTCATGCTTGCCCAGCAAGCACTCTTACCCACTGAGCCATCTCCCCCATGATATGTGTCTGGAGAATCTTAAGATCAATATATTTCATATTTTTATTTATTATTTTTATGTGTATGAGTGTTTTGCCTGCATGTATATAAGCATCATGTACATGCAGCACCCTCTGAGGCCAGAGGAGTGTTGGATTCCCTGGAACTGGAGTTACAGATAGTTGTTAGCTGCCATGTGGGTGCTGGGAATCAAACCTAGGTCCTCTGGAAGAAAAGTGTTTTTAACTGCTAAGCCATCTCTCCAGCCCAAGATCAATACATTCAATAGATTCCTGCCATAGTTAAATTCTCATGTATCTTGCTATTAGTATGTAATATTTATCATATTCAAAAGTAGGAGTTTTCCCATAACAGAAGGTGAGATTTTGGAGTGTAGAATGGGGATGGAGAGATTCATTTTTGGAATTCATTCCAGTATGATAAGGTCTTAGGGTTGTTATATTTCCAAAACCTTACCTTATAAGGCATAGTTTTTATGATAGTGTGGAAAGATGAGGGTGTCATTGTACCGTCTTCAGTAAATCTGTGGTATTTGTTTTTGTTGGGTATTAATGTGTGTTATGTGCTTTGGAAGCAAGGGTTCCTTCTATATACTTAAAAATTTTTTATGTGTATGAGTGTTTTGCCTGCATGTATGTAAGTACACCTCATGTGTACTTGGTGCCTGCAGAGGCCAGGAGAAAGTGTTGGATCCCCTGGAACTGGAGCTAGGGGGTGGGAGTTAGCCACCATTAGGTCCTCTGGAAGAGCAGTAAGTGCTCTTAATCACAGAGCCATCTCTCTAGGTTCGTTCCTTCTATATTTTTAGATATGAGAAAATGCCTACAATTATTCAAGCTAGATATAATTCATGCATATGTGTCTATATACATATAACATGGACATATAACCCAAGCAGATATATGCATATAACAAAGTAAAATGCAAGTTTGCTAATTTTCCTGTTTTCATTGGGAACAGTGGAAGTTTCTATAGAAATGAGTTGTCTGTGTTTGTAACAGAGTTTACAGCTGCTTGCAGGTTAAGAATTGTGCCAAACCCAAAGCCTAATTTCTGGAGTTTTGGGTAGACTGAAGCACGGGGTCAGTGCTGGACACGTGTTTCCAGAAGCTCCATTATCATCACTGGATCAAGTATAGCTTTAGCCTTTCCAGTGCTTCCTGCCAGCCCAGTTCCAGGTTCCATCTTGCAGTGTTGCCATCAGGTGACTATCGCCCAGGTCCCTGTTTTGTATAATTGTAGTCAATTTTACTCTTATCTCTGAAAACTTCACATTCAGTTTATCAGTCAATTCAATTTCTGTTATCTCAGTGTGTTTGAAGTGAACTCCCCACCTGGACCCTCTGTGCTGATCGGCACTTCTGGCAGCCTCTTCAGGACTGTTTCCTCTCTGGCCCCTCACTGACACACTGGTTGGAGAGAGTGACCCTCGAAGCGCAAACATCAGTTCTTAGGACTTTCCTGCTCAAAACTTTCAGTGGCTCTACACATCCCTTAGAATGCATTCTAGGTTCTGCAAGGGGCAATAGTATCTCTTGGTTGCTGTCTTTCTCTTCCACCTTATAGTAGACTCATGCATTTCTATTTTCCTCTTTAAATATACCATTTTGGCTCTTTTCAGTCCTGGGAAGAAAGTGAGCTGTTTCATTCTCAGGACCTTTGTACCTGCTGTTTTATCTGTTCCAAAGTGTTCCTGTAGATCTTACCTTGTTGTTATAGTCCAAATATGCCCCCCTCAGAGAAATTTTCCTTTACCACCTCTAAAATAGACATTTCTTGTTATTTTTGTGCCTTGGTCTTTTCTTTCTGTCTCTTGCTATAGTCTTGTGATTGTATTACCTGTTACTTTTATTTATTGCTCCCATAAGATTGTATATCCCATGAAAATGGGAAGCATGGCTGGGCTGTCACATCTCCTCAGCACTTAGCCCAGTGTCTGTCACAAAGAAGATGCTCAGTAAATATTTGTTGAATGAGTGAATGAACAGAAAATCCTTTTGGCTCTTGAAGGAAGTCTGTCTGTTAAAATTTTCCACTGTTGGTTCTGATTGTTTTCTAAAGCAATATAAATGGTTCTACAGCATCTTATACATGATCAGATTTCTAAGCTTTGATGTGGTTCTTGGTTATCTTATTTCTGTGCTGTTCACTCTTCCCAGTCTCCCTTTGTATGGCCTTCTTCTTTCATCATGGAGATCATTCTGTTACAAGACTGTAGCTTGACAACAGCATTCAAATCATGTGTTCAGACCACTGTAAGGTAAGAGGACCTGGGTCACCCCAAGACCTGTAGTTCCCCCCATCCCCCCAAATACCCCAAAGAACATTTTCCAAAGTTCCTGACCCCTTTCCTTTCCCATCCTCAACAATTTCTCAAACTTCCACTCATGATTCTTTGCTGACATCTGCAAATTTCTTTGTATTCTGGACTATCATCTGGTTGCCCCTGGAGGCTTGACGTCATTGATTATGCCAAGATTCTTATTTGTTGTTAACTATTGTGTGCTTCATTTTTCTCCACTTTGTCCTCCCACCCTCCCTCCTTCTCTTTCTCTCTCTTTTTTCCCTTTCTTCCTTCCCTCCTTCCCTCCCTCTCTCTCTTTCTCTCTTTCTCTCTTTTTTTCCTTCCCTCTCTCTCTCTCTCTCTCTCTCTCTCTCTCTCTTTCTTTCTTTCTTTCTTTCTTTCTTTCTTTCTTTCTTTCTTTCTTTCTTTCTTTCTTTCTTTCTTTCTAAAGGGTCTTACTATGTAGCCCAGGCTGGCCTAAAACTTATGATCCACCTGCAGGAGCTTTCTGAATACTAAGATAACAGATGTCAGCCACCATATCTGGCTCTATATTTTTCTTTTCCTTGTCACCTTTGCTGCCTGTTTAGACTTTAGAAACTATTGTCCTTGCTCCAGAAGACAGGTCTTAGGTGTTCGACAGCTGGGACTCTGTCCACCTGCCAGCACTGCACCCCTGTTCCTTCCTGGTCTTTCTCATCCTCACTTCTTTTCTTCTTTGGTCTTCCTCCCTCCTTCCCTCCCTCTTCTCTGACTCTATTCTATCTCTCTTGGTTGAGCCTACCATGGAGTACTTTGCAAATCTGGCCTGTCTGTCTTGGATTTTCACTAGCCTAGACTTTGCTCTTCATTTTTTTTGGTATAGGCTCTTAGATACATGTTCCTTGGATTGCTTGTGAATCCATCCTTCAGAAAAAGATGAGTTCATCAGAAAATTTGCTTCGTGACCACACTGACTCATGTTTACTTTCTTTTCATTGGGACTGCTCACAATGACATTGCTTTGAACTCTCTCAAACACGGCCACTATCTACCAAGGTCCCTATAATTTCTAGATCAAACCTAGTTCTTTTTCATTGGCTAAAATTATTCCCAGAATACCAATTTCTTTTACCCGAGAGCTGACATTGTTAGCTAAGAATATTAGAGAAGTTTATAAGCTACTTGGATTTTTTTAAAGATTTGTTTATATGCTTTTTAAATTATGTGTATGTGTGTGTCTGTGTGTGGGTATGTGCATGTGAATGCAGGTACCTACAGAGGCCAGAGTTACTGAATCCCCCTGGAGCTGGAGTTCTAGGCAGTTGTGAGCCACCTGAAGTGGGTGCTGGGCATGTGTGTGCATGTGTGGAGTCAGGAAGGACCTCAGGTATTATCCTCAGGAATGGTATCCACTCCCTTGGAGAGAGAGTCTCTCAATGACAAGGTGATCACCAATTAGGCTAGGCTAGTTGGCCATCAAGCCCCAGCTCTGAGATTATAAGCAGGAATCCATGCCCACCTGGCAGGCATTTTACCAACTGAGCCATCCTCCAGCCCAGGGGCATCCCCCATTGTACATAGGCTGCTTCCCTCCTCTTTCCTTTGTTTCAGCCTCTCCTGTTGGTTTTCAGCAGGAGTCCCATCTCACCTGTGTACAAATACCATCCCTCTTAGGTTAAATTTTCATCTTTTTCCTGGCACTCTGTTCTCTTTGGATCAGCATCAGAGATATTTTAGTGTATGAGGGGACTTTTCCTGGTGAGTTCCAGTTTCAACTAAGAATAACTTCTGAGGTGTAGCCTACACTAACCAGCAGTTTCTCCAGATACATTTTTCTTCTCACATTTGATTCAATGCCTTATCCACACATTTCCCCCTTTGATTTCTTCATGCTCCATCCTTTTAACAGTCTTTTATTTTAGTCAATAATATGCTGTATGGAAAGCCTTACTCTTGGACTTTATCTGCTCCTCTCCCTCCCCTCTTCCTGTGAGAATTATATCCCACTTGCATGCACCCCATTTCCTGATTTCCTGCTCCATCTACCTTGGTGGGCTCACCAAGACCTCAGGGAAGCAGGTCACTGCATCTCCAAGTTGCCTAAGCCCGTGGCCCCTATCCTACCATTTCCAATCACGCTCCTTTGCTCCCTAGAATCCTCTGGCAGCCCCATTTGTTGCACTTTGCCCCATACCCTGTATCTGAAGATGCTCCTGAGAACCTACACTTTCAGCTAGCGATGTTAAGACATTTCATAAGCTACTCAGTTTCAGCAGAATGTAATGCCTAGAAAACAGTGTCCATTCCCCTTGCTGCTTGCTTTCAGTTATGTGATTTGCCCTCAGCACATGGCAGGCACTTGATGCTGCTCATTAGAGGGTCCCTATATGAGGCAGTGTGGAGAAGGCAGTTAGAACCAGAAAACAGCCAACTTGGGTTCTAGTCCGAATCTTGCCACTTTTTGATCAGCTATTTGATCATTTTGGGTCTTAGAGTTCCTAAGTGAAATATAAGCAGTGATCCTAACTGTACACACAGTGGCACATATGTCCTGGCATATAATATACATTCCATTGACGTAGGCTTGCTTCCTCGGATCTGTAAGGAATAAAATGGCATCTACCTTTTGTATTTATTTGGAGATAATAACCGACATAAATGACTAGAATACATTGTATTTATAATTAATAGCTTTTGTGGAAAGAGGTGGCTGTGGATTACTAGTTAAGGTGATTAACAGGAATTGGATTAAGTTTGAGAGCTGGCTCTACCTCTAATGAGCTACCTGATGTTGGCAAGACAACTCTCCTATTCTAAGCTTCATTTTCCCCAACTGTACATTGAGATCGACTACAGAACCCACCTATGGGGTTGTCACAGTTGGACAACATGATCTGTGCAGTATCCAGTCCTGACCTTGGTGCTTAGCAAGGATTTCAGACTTGCCACCACTATTACACTGTTGTGTTAACCACTGCGTTCTTCCTGCCGCCCTCCACAGCAACAGACTAGGAGGGGCATTGCATGCCTGCTGGGACAGGGGGCACCAGGAGCAGAAAAGGTGTAAGAGAAAAGATGGAAAGACCAGCTGGAAAGGCGTGGCAGGAGAGGAAGCAGCTTGGGTGGGGATGAGCACCTGGTACTTTTTTGCTTTCATTCTTGGTCTGTGCCGTTTCCATCCCTCCATGAGCTAGTCTGTAGACATTTGCAGGAAGGGCTGTGCCACATGGATCTCATTGAAACTCTGCAGCCTTTGCCTTCCCCGAATGTTTTTCTATCCCAGTTAACTATATAAATGTTCCGTTTGTGATGTAATTGTTCTGTTTCAGATTTTCTTTCCTAAAGACTTGAGTTATCCAAAACATTCGAGACAATGACTTGAATGTAGTGCTTTGTATGACGAACTTTTCATTTCCTATAGTTTACATTTCTTTTTCCTATTGAGCCTTGACTCCCTGGCTCTAGGTGGAGGCCCCAGAGGGTAGGGGTTGGTTGCATTATGAAAAGATGGAAAGATGAAGGAGTTACTTTTGTGTCAAAATTTCCATTTTCTAGAGAGATGGGGGGGGCGGGCGTTGATCAACTAAACAGAGGCAGCTTTGACTTGTTTGGAAATACAATCAGGATCCTTATTTTGGTTGCTTGAAAATGTCTACAGAAAGCAATTGCTTTTGCCAAAATTACTTTTGCAAAGAAAATTCTGTTGCATTAGCTGCTTGTGGCAGCGACTCTTTTGAAGTCAGTGAACTTACCTCTACTTCCTAGCTCTGCCAAATGATGGGAAGAGGATCAAAGGTTCAGAAACAGTGTAGAGTTTAACTTTGGCCTTTTAAAACAGAAAATGGGCTGGGCCTGGTGCTGCACGCCTTTAGTCCCAGCACTTTGGAGACAGGGAGGCAGAGGCAGGCGTATCTCTGTGAGTTCAAGGCCTGCCTGGTCTACATAGTGAGTTCCAGGTTCGCTGGGGCTACAGGGAGACCCTGTCTCAAAAAAAAAAAAAAAAAAAAAAAACACATCCCTAAAAGCCACATT
>NW_008352153.1:808468-828909 GCF_000622305.1 Nannospalax galili
AAAAAAAAATCCACTCCTGAAAGGCCATATCTTGTTCATCAAGGAGATGGTGTGGAACATTTGATTATTCACTTGTCATGAAGTGGATGGGATAGTGCTTTCAAAGCCAAAGGCTTGGGCTCAAGCCCATTTCTCCTGCTCAGTTATGTTTATGAGGCATAAATCTCAATATTCTTGACCATAAAATGGAAAGATAATGCCTAGATAATGGGACTGGCTGAGACTTGGCTGAAATAAGATGTGAGGGCCAATGACTTCCGTCGAGCCATTTGTACAAATATGATAATGTCTGAGGACTTTCCTTTTTTTGGTTAGAAGTGTTCTTGAATGTGGGGGGCTAAGCAGTGACAGGAGGAAAATGGAAAGGCAGCCTGCCATCTGTGTCCTGTGTTCTTGTCCCCATCCTGATCTGTGTCCTGTGTTCTTGTCCCCGTCCTGCCGCCTGTGCCCTGTGTTTTTGTCCCCATCCCGAGCATTAACTTCCCTGTTTCTTGCCCTCCCTAAGCCTGATGAAATGAGGTTTGGAGTAGAGCCTTGGGACCCACATGATAAAATCTTCCTATTTTGCTCCACTCTGGTGCCCTGTGAGTTCAAGGCCATATCAGCAGCAAGAGTAGCTCTCAAATGACTTGAGGGCCACAGATGCATGTCAAGGAGGCCAGGAGAGCTGAGGAGCATGTACAGATGTGTCCCTGTGGTGATCTGGGGCAGCATCTAGGACACCTAGGAGACCCTGGGGAAGACTTTAGGGTGTGGCAGCCAGATCCCTGTGTCAGCCCTTTTGGTGGAGCCTTATTCTAAGGGGACTCTACAAACTGGTGAGGAAACAGTCAAGATACCTATATCTCCCAGGGTTCAGGGTAGATTAAAAGATGTCAGAACACTGCAGATTTCAAGGTACTATAGAAAGTGAGGGATCTGCATCATGGTGAGGGTTTTCTGGAACCTGATGCAGCCTCCCATTGAGATGTCAGCAGTGACTGCCAAGGCCAGCTGCGAGCCCGAGGTGGCAGGTTGCTGGGATGCATAGCCACCTTCCAAAGCAACCATGTAAGTTTTTTATTTTATTTTTATTTTTATTTTTTTAGAAGAATTTCATATTGAATTGACATATTCAATAACAATTTTCTGAGCTAGGCTGCATCTCTTACAAAATTGGCTGTACATTTTTAGGTTTATAGTTGAATTATTACGCTTATATAATCTATAACTCATTATAAACTCTATAAGACATAAAATTAAATGAGGTTCCAACGTTTAAAAAAGATCTCCACTTCGTTGTCAAAACACACAATTTCATACAGAAAAATTCATTCCAAGCCTATTGACATTGAGACGTTTTCACATGCATTTCTAATCTCTATATATATGCCTATTACTGGTCACAGTCGTAATGCAATTGACATTAAGATGTTTGCACATGCATTTCTAATCTCTATGTATTAGATTATTACTAGTCACAGTCAGTCACTTTCTGAGCTTCTTGGCATCTGAGCATGGATATAAAGTCATCAGGTAGCAACCATGTAAGTTTTACTGTACACATGTAATACTTCATACATTTCCATTTATTTCTCTTCAGGAACTCATGA
Source organism: Nannospalax galili (assembly GCF_000622305.1). NCBI lineage: Eukaryota > Metazoa > Chordata > Mammalia > Rodentia > Spalacidae > Nannospalax > Nannospalax galili. Next base: position 810,061 of record NW_008352153.1, read on the forward strand.
TCTGCAGAAAGTCTTTCCTCCCAGACACCACAGTCTAAGGCATGCCCCCAAATAGAACTGGGCAGGCCCACATAGCTTCCTTAGGGCCTCCAGCCTTGCCAGGCCCAGGCCACAGGAGGAGGAGCACTGTTGTCCAGTCTCCATTGCCATTCGTAGGCGGCAGGCAGCTCGTGTCCCAGTTGGGCATACAGCCACTGAAGGGTCAACTACATGCTTTAAAGTAGAGACTATGTCTTCTCTGGTTGCTTAAAGCTTCTACAAGAAACAATCATCTTCTGTGAAAACTAGTTCACAAAACTAGTTCATCAGTACCATGTGCAGTAAATATTTACCGAGTCGCTTCTTGAGAGCTTGTTTGGACGTTCTAGCTGAGGAGTGCAGTTACTAGGTACATTTGGTTGAAGACCACTCTTCCTCTGTGAGGGAAGGCTGTCCTCTTCAATCACATGTAGCTTTGGGAGGTTTGGGAGGGATCTTTGTGGAGTGGTGAGGGAGGAATGGGATGATCATATTGGCAACCAAATCAACTGAATCACCACCAACAACCAATGGGGTGGCAGATGTCAGAGGCAGACTGCCCTCATAGCATATCAAGTAGCTCTTGGAAGGCAGTTAATACAAAACCAATATGCCACTCTTCTAGGTCATTACACATGGACTGGACATTGTCACTGCCCCCAATGACCATGAGATGGGACAGAGATTAGAACACTGAAGCAGAGACATCACGAAAAAATGTTAACCGGATGCCAAGAGTCAATGATACTACCTCTAAAAAAGAAGGTATTCCAAGATTCCTTCAGATGGGAAGGGTGGTTTTGTGTTTGCCATGACCACTACAGTGCAAAGATCTCAAGGGAGGGTCTTCCATCTATTCAAAGGACATAGTGAGGGACTAAGAAGCCCTGGGAATGTATGGGTAGACCAGAAGGGGAATACAAAGTTGCTGGTGTGTGCTCACAGCCTGCTGTAAGGATTAGCAAGCTGTGGCTTGTGGGCTCTATCCACTGACCACCTATTTTTGTAAATAGTGCTTTATTGGGCTCTAGAAGGACCCACTTGTTGATATGTTGTTTGATGCCTGCTTACTATCTACCATAAGGAAGAAGTTGAGCAGTTGAGATCTTAGAACCCACAAAACCCAAAATATTGACTCTGTAGAAAAAGTTTACCAACTGTTGGTCTTGTGGGAGAGACAAGTTAACTCTTGTGGAAAGCATTTTGAATAGGATCCATGGGTGTCAATGGCGGTAAGGAGGCTGGCTGGCTGCCAGCAGGAGTGTTGTTGTGATGGGTGGATGAGTCTTAGCCTGGTAGGCCTGGCAACTTGACTTCCTAGATCCACCTGCCTTGACAACAGAGTTCACAATGGCATGGTATATACCCAAATCACAGAGTACCAGTCAGATAGGAACATGCTGTGGGGCCGCCCTCTTACGCATTGAAAGCTCTGTAGTGAGCTTTCTTCATGCTGTCACACACCCATGTGTGGCTAATTTTCTCAGGGTTTGCTGATGAACACAACAGACAAGGAGCCTCTGGGACAGGTAGTTCAGATCAGATCAGTTAGTGAGAACAGTATGGACAGTGCCATTCTGGTGCCAGGAATTTAATGTAATCCCTCCCCCTCTTAGTAAGGCCTTCTCCAAGAAAAGACTGGAAAATGCCAGAATGTTCTTTTGAAGCTGACCCCCTGTTGGCCTGTTTCCCTTAACCTGGCTTTTCTGAAGCCACTTTCATGCCACTGGCTAAGAGCTGCAGCTGGTGCTGGGTTGGTCCATGAGCTTCATGGGTACTTTTTGTTTTTCCCCATTTCATATTGCTTTGATGGGGTTCACTCGGGAGGGAAGCCTTATGTCACTCATGCTCAGGCCCTCAAGGAGCACTGCACTGCTTCTCTCTGTCCACTCACCTCCTGCATCTGTTGCTATGGGCTGTGTGCTTTAGGAAGATATGATGAAGATGCTATTGAATGATTGAAAAGAGCAAACTGAAGGTTTGGCAAGGCGTCTCATCACTAAGGGCTCTGTAGTGCTGTGGATAGGAACATCTTGAAGGGCAGAGCGGTGGGAGAATGGTGTCTTGGCAGGCTAGAAATATGAGGTATCGTGACAGAACAAGGAGGGAGTGTTAGATACTGGAGAAGAGAGATCAAGGGTAGCTGTGCTGGGCAGCTTCAGTTGTCACCTTGACACACCTGGGAAGAGGGACCCTCAACTGTGGAATTTCCTCTATTGGATGGGCCTGTGGGTATGTCTGCAAGGCATTTTCTGGATTGTTGAGTGATATGGGAATGCCCAGCCCACCATGAGTGGTACCACCCTTGGGCAGGTGATCATGGGTTATATAAGAACACAGGCTGAACACAGGCCAGAGGAGCGAGCCAGTAAGTAGCACTCCTCTGTGGTCTCTGCTTCAGCTCCTGCCTCCAACTCCTGCTTTGAGTTCCCTCAGAGATGGACTGTCACTTGGAAGAATAAGATGAAATAAGCCCTTCTCCCAGAGTTGGTTTTGGTCAGTGTTTTATCACAATATAATATAACTAGGACAGTAGTGGAGTGCTGCCTGTAAGAGAGCAGAAAGAGCAAACCAGGGTGTGGTGGCTTGCCTGTATCCTAGCACATGGGAAGCTGAGGCAGAAAGTTGGAGAGTTTGAATTCAGTGTGGGATACATAACAAGACTGTCTCAAAGCAATGCAGCACAACACAGAAAAGAATCAGTTCAGACTGTAAGGAGCCTGGTGTTCTTGGGCTTTAATTCTGATGGGAAACATCAAGAATTTTTTAGCAAGATGGCAAATTTGTGAGTAGTTTAGAAGTAAACTCAGCAGGCATAGGAACAGATTCCACATAAGGAAATTCCTGAGGGTTGGTGATGTTGGTGAAATAGATGAGCCAGCCATGGGGATGGGATTGAAGGGGAGGAGGATGCAGGTCAGAGCTCTGGGTGCTTCCTGGTAGTAGGAGTGGGAGAAAGGGGAGGGAAAGAAAGGGAGGGAGGGGAAGGGAGATGCCTCCTGTGTGGGGACTGTTGAGGCGGTAGTGATGGCTCAACTGTGTTGGAGCTTGGACAGAGGAAGTGGATCCAGTCTCTGCCCTCCTGGCTTCTATTGAGAGAGGCCCTGAGGAAAGTGCAGCACTAGATGGAGACTCAAAGAGGTGAGAAGTCAGGAAGCCCAGGGTCTGGCTACAGGGAGACTGAGACATAGGAGGAGGAGGCATGGAAAATGGGGAGAAATGGGAGAGGGACAAAGCGCGTGAGTACAGAAAACAGAGGCACAGAGAGAATTTTGTCTGATTCAGAGCTCTGCCTCTCAGCACAGTGAATCCAGACATGCAGACCTCATCTTGTGTATCTCCTTTGCTGTGGCAACCTCTGATCATGGCTTTGTTGCACATTCTTGAAACTTTGAGGAAGTTACTTTATATTGTCACCTATTAATGAGACTAGTAACTTTCCTGTTTCTTAAAACATTGTGTAAAGCTTACTACATTTTCTCTTTCCAGAATTCAGTTTTGAATTCTTTATTCATTGGAACCCTGGAGCAAAAAATATATATGCATACATACATACAAAGCCCAAGTTGGCCTTGAATTTCAGATCCTCCTGCCTTCCTGAGTGCTAGGATTATAGGCATATACCACTGTGTTTGGTAAAACATAGTTATTATATAAACAATAGCCTAAGGCTAAGTTGGGCACAATTCTTCTTTTTGTAAATTCAGTGTTAGGAGAACACAGGCAAGTCCATTCACTTTCACACGGCTCCTGGCTTCTTTCACAATAACACAAGAAAGCCAAGTCTTTTTGACAGAGACTGTAAGACTCACAGGCCTACATTATATACTGTCTGGCCTTTGAGAGAAAAGTTTGTGGAGTCCTGCTGTAAGCTGTAATTACAACATCTAAAGCCTTGTGTAGTGGACTCTGATGTCTTATGTTTCTGCTAACTCTGAGCTCTCTCCCTAAGTGGTCTTGTGATATTTTTATTTTTATCATGAGCTCATTTTTCTGTTGGGTCATTATCTGTGAGAATTTTATGAGGCTTGAGAGAATATCCCCAATTATGTCCATTTACTTTTGCCAAATGTCTGATCATTTAAAATTAATGTTTTGGCTTAAAATATCTAAGAATAGGTATACAGGGTGAATTTGCTGCATTACCTCTGCTAGAGATTAGGGACTTTTTTTTTCTTCCAACTAAAATTAAGGTTGTGACACAAATGTCTTTGCTGGTTTCTTTGGCATAACAAATATTTTCTACTTCACTCTTTCACTGGGCATGTGGGCCTTTGGGGTCTCCTTCCAAAGTTCCATGCTTACACTGTAGGAACTTTGACTTAGGCTTCCCCTATGCACCTCTCCTTCGGTGTTGTTAAAATTGAAAGCTCTAATTTACAAAACATCAGCAAATGCCCTTAGGGTCCCCTGCCTGCTTGAGTGAGCTTTTACCATGCCCCCTTTGGATCCTAGTTTCCACTTCATTTTTGACTCCTGAGGATCAAGATAACTTAATTTCTTGCCAAATCAACTATTCATTTTTATGTAAAAATTTCAAGGTGGTTTTAGGGAAAGATCTTTCAGGATACTGTCATTCTGCTGGAAATAAACCCTCAAAAATTTTTTAAAAATAAAAGATGTAAAACAAACAAACAAACAAGTAAGTAAATAAAAGCTGTACCATCAGGAACATGGGAATGGGTGGATTTTAGGACACTCCTATGGGTTCTAAGCCAAATGTTTACATCTGAGTTATGAATTGTCTTTGGAGACAGTTTGGAAACTAGCTCTGCCATTTACTACTGCTAAGGTGAGAGTGGACAGACTTTCTGCCAAGGCCAAGGGCCAAGTGATAAGTATTTGCAGAGCATATGCAACTATTCAGCTGTACCAATGAATTACAAAATAGCCAGTGATTTTATATATAGAGAGAATGAGCATGCTTATGTATCAGTGAAACTTTATTTACAAAGGCAGACTGGGCTAGATTTGGCTTTGGGTTCAGTTTGCACATCCTTGCCTTGTGCAAATTAATGAACCTCTTTAAGTATCATCTGTGTCATCTCTAAAATGGGACTAAGATTGGCAGTGTCATGTGTAGATTATTGTGAATGTTGTTAGCAAATTCATGTTAATACTAATGTTTTCAGGCAATGATGACCATGGTTTAGAACAGTTCCCTGATTTTTAAAGATTATAAAGTTCCCTTCACTTCAAGACATTCAAATATGTCCAGCACGGCCTCCTGTGCTGTTATTGATAATTCACAATCAAAAGCTCATGATCCTGTAGTAACAGACAATGCCAGCCTGTTTCTGCCTTCTACCACTGAAAGCATCTGCAATTTGACCCTGCAGACTCTCCAGTGAGAGAACAGAACATATTTAACTAGAAAACTCCTAGAGGAAGCTCTGTTTCTCAGAAATAGCTTTCTCTTACTGGAAGAGCTGAGGCAGTAAATTTGTAGAGGTGGAGCTAGTGGCCAGGAAACTGCTCATGATCGCTGAGAAGTTCTGCGTGATGAACCCTGAAGTGATCAACTGAAACAGCAGCCCCAACAGATCCCTTAGGGAACCTACGGCTGAGATTATTTCCCACAGTTCCCAGCTGAGGGTCAGTCACAGGACAGCACTGAGCAACCCTAGAAACCGTCCCTCATAAAAGTGGAGTCATCAAGAGTTGAGCTCTAACCTGCCATTCTAGCTACTTCTGCAGGTCCCCAAGTTTGCTCCTGTGCTTAGCAATCAAACCAGAAACTGAGTCCAAGTTGACACCAAAGTTTATACTCTTGCCACTCTGTGTATGTTTTACTGCGTACTGCACAAATATCCAGGATTATGTATTCACATTCTGCAGATGCTCTGATAGATGCTCCTGCAGCAGTTTCTGATAATTAGCTGCAAGAAGACTATAGAAAGCAATTTTGCTACGTTCTCTTTCCCAAGCTTTCAATGATAGTTTCCTGAAGTTTCAGAGAGAAGCCTTGGATCTCATCAGTATTGGATCTCCAAGCAAAAATATCTAATTTTTCCCTTATTCTTAGCTAATTAAAAAAACTGTCCCTCAGAAATGACTAGGGAGTGCATACCTGTAGTTCCATAACTCAAGAAGTAAAGGCAGAAGGGTTATGTGTTCAAGGCTGGTCTGAGCTACATACTGAGACCATGTCTCAAAACACCTAATGCTATGGATGTAGCTTACCAGTATTATGGGTTCATTCCCAGCATCCCCAGCATCACCACCACCAAAACTAAATAAAAATAATGAGTGAAGCATTGAATTGATGATGGAGTCAATGAATCAATCAACCTCTAGACTCAAACAACTTAAGGATCTCAGGCAAGGTTTGTGTTCATGACAAAAATAAATAAATAAATAAATAAATAAATGGTGGCTGACTGTTTTGAATTGCTGACTACCCACTGCTATTCTGCAGAGAGAGAGAGAGAGAGAGAGAGAGAGAGAGAGAGAGAGAGAGAGAGAGCTGTTGTTTATTTAAAAACACTCAGTATTCCCTGTGAATTGCCTGTGGTGTTGCAATGACACTGTGACACTGCAAGGCCTCTGCCCTCCACATGGGCCTCCAGGGATGAGGTTGAGGCATGGAATGGAAATCGCTGTGGGCACAGGCTTTGACCAGCTATTCCTATATAGGGAAGAAAACTTGGGCAAATATAAAGATGACAATGCAATTTCTAGTAAGAGACATGAAGTGCACCAACCAGGCGCTGGATGGGAAAGGGTTAAGTGTGAAGTTCTTGGCAGCTGGGCATGTGTAACTTGATTCCTCTCAGCAGTAGCTTTGTAAACCTGGGTTTTAAAACTTGGAAACCTGGAGGACTCCAGACTCTGGGCTGGTTTTACTGGTCTCCTCTCTCAGTTTAGAAAGCCAGGCTTTTCCTCTGGAGCTGCTCTGTCTTTGGTGGTGTGGGTTACTTCTGTGTACTGCTCAGTTCATCCACATTATGGTGAGTTTTACTAGTTGCATTCTCAGAGAATGCCTTGCTCTCTACTAATAAGGTAAATGAAGAAGGCAGCCAAAGAGCGATGTTATAAAAGCAGGACTGTTTCACCCAGGGAGTTCTGTCAGCATGACAGTGTTTTCTGACCCATATATAACCAAATCCTTCCTACAGAACTTTCCAAACCACTTTTTAAATTCAGGGCTAGGAAACTTTCTCCACCCTACAGAGAGCTACTGCTTGATTTAGTTGAAGCAACTTAATTTAGGATGAGGAACCATGTGGCCTTAGCAGAGCCCTGGATGTAGATAGCCAGAGACAGTCAGAATGTCCTAACCAAACCTCAGGTGTTAATAACTATGACTTGCTTTAATTCTGATTTATCTTAGGAGGACCAAGAATGTGAAAAAAAAAAAAAAAGAAAGAAAAAGAAAAAAGCTGTCACCTGCAAGAAGTGGTTTATTTATTTTTATTTTATATGCATGAGTGTTTTTGCCTGCATGTATGTAAGTGCATGCAATGCTCCATGGAGGCCAGAAGAGGGCTTAGATCCCTTGAACTGGAGTTATTTTTGGTTGATAGCCACCATGTGGGTGCTGGAAACGAACCTGGGTTCTCTGCAAGAGCATCAAGAACCATCTCTCCAGCCCTGCAAGAAATGTTCTTAAAATGCATGTTAATGTCCAGTGCCTGGACTGGATAAAAAGTATTACAAGAGTTAAGAGAGGAAACAAATTCAGTAGTCCAAAAGAATTTCGCTGTCTTCTGAAGGAGGAGATAAGGGGCTCTAGGAGAATGAGGGGAGGGGAGGTTTGGAGGCAGGAGTCTGGATGGTTTGACTGTCTAGTGGAGTATCATGGTCTTTTTTTTTTTTTTCCTTTCAAAGAGAAAGAAGAAAAATCAATGGAAAAATGCAGGGAAAATGGAAGGCCTATTTGAGGGAGCAGGAAAACATTAGCTTGTAAAAGTAAGAGGGGGAAGCTGTGAAGGAAGGGCCCTGTGCTTAGAAAAGGGAAGAGGCCAGGAATTGATGTGTGGAGGTGGTTACGACCTTCATTCTTGTTTTCTTTTTTCTGGACTGCTTTTCCCCCCCTATATATAGTGCCTTGATCTATTCTATTGATGGGACCATTTTGAAAGAAAAATTATGTGTTAAATTTTTGTGTGTATGTGGTGTGTGGCGTGTGGTGGCGAGGGGACAACCTTGGATGTCATTCCTCCTGCACTGCCACTGTCCACCTTTTTCTTTTTAAAGACAGTGTCCTTTACTGGCCTGGAGCTTGCCAAGTAGAAAGGTTGGTTAGCTAGTGAGCCCCAGGGACCCCTGTCTCCACCTTCCCAGTGCTGGGATTACAAATACATGCCACTATGCCTACTTGTTTTTGAAAAACAAACATGAGTTCTTGGACTAGAACTCAGATCTTCTTTTCTGATTGAACCATTTCTCCAGCCCTTAAGAGTTAAATTTAAGCAGTATCATATTCTAGGGCTATTGGGTGAAAAGTTTACTGTCAATAAGAAAAAAATTTGAATTACTAATAACCTGAAATTAAAAAAAAAATTGTTTTATGTGTATGAGTGCTTTGCCTGCATGTGTATAAGTGCACCCATGCCATGCAACGCCTGCAGAGGTCAGAAGAGTGGGTTGGATCCCCTTGGAACTGGAGTTAGGGATGGTTATTAGTCATCATGTGGAAGCCGAGAACCAAACCCCAGTCCTCTGCAAGAGCAACCATTGCTCTTAACCACTGAGTCATCTCTCCAGCCCCATAACCTGAACTTTAAATAAGCAATCTCAGCAACTCAAAAACCCAGGAAGCAGGCTGGAGAGATGGTGCAGAGGTTAAGAACACTGGTTGTTCTTGCAGAAGACCCAGGCTTGAATCCAGCACCCACATGGCAGCTAACAACTGTCCATAACTCCAGTTCCAGGGGATCTGATGGCCTCTTCTGTCTTCTGTGGGCACTGCACAACATGGGTGCACTTACCTGCATGCAGGCAATACACTCATACACAGAAAATAAAAAAATAAATAAAATATTTTAAAAAAAATCCCAGGGAGCACTGAAGCAGGAGTTTCCTTTTAAAACTGGATCATGATGTAAGTAGCTGTATCTGGGTGTAGAGAATATTATTTCCCACCTGGCACTCAACTGATCTTGGAGCTGTCTGAGCATCTTTGAACTTTAATTTAAGCAGAGAAACTAAGAGAAGTCCTATTGGTTGTACAGAAGGACAAAGGAGTGTTTAAAGCCTGGCATGGTAGTATAGGCCTTTAATCCCAGCATTTGGGAAGCAGAGGCAGGTGGAGCTCTGTGAGATAGAGGCCAGCCTGGTCTACATAGAGAATTCCAGGCCAGCTGTGGCTACAGGGAGACCCTGTTTTAAACAAATCAACAAACAACAACAACAACAACAACAACAAAGCAAAACAAAACAGAAGTGTTTAAAACAGAGATTTTGCTGCACTTGGTGATACTCACCTTTAATCACAGCACTTGGGAGGCAGAGACAGGCAGATTTCTGTGAATTTGGGGCCAGCCTGGTCTTCATAGCGAATCCAGGCCAGCTGGGGCTACGGGGAAACCTTGTCTCAAAAAACAAAACAAAAAACCAAAACAAACAACAAAACAGAGATTCCAAAGTAAAGTAAAAGTGGTTCTGGGGCATTTTTGTAATAAAAAGCTTTGTGGATTTCTTTGTTGAAATGCATCTCAGTTTCGGGTACACCCAAAGTGGTGTTTTCCTTCTTGACACAGGAACAAATTTTTTGTTTATTATGTGTTTTATCTGCATGTATGTAGGTGCATCATGCATATGCAATACCCGTGGAGGCCAGAAGAGGGCATCTGATCCACTGGAATTGGAGTTACAGATGGTTGTTAGCTGCAGTGTGGGTGCTAGGAACCTGGTGGTCTGCAAGAGCAACTAGTGCTCTTAACTGCTGAACCATCTCTCCAGTCCCACAAATTCCCTTACACACACACACAAATAAAATGGGAGAGAGAGAGAGAGAGAGAGAGAGAGAGGACACAATGGCATGGCATGTGTGTAGAGGTCAGAGGACAAGTGGAAGTCAGTTCTCTCTTTCCACCATTGGGTTCTGAGGATCAAACTCAGGTCATCAGGGTTGGTGGCAAGTGCCTTTACATGCTAAGTCATCTCAGTGGCTCCAAATTCCCTTTATACCCAATTGGTCCAATAAGGTTTGATGGATGTGAATGACAGGCATAAATAAAATGACATGGATATAATTATACAGCTTCATGTTTAATATTCAAAAGTTCTAACTAAGAAGAAATGATAAGGAGTATGCCACAACATGTAGGCAAGGTAAAGACTTTCTACACAGGACATCATCAACTCAGGAGTTAAGGCCAGCAATTGAAAAAATGGGACCTCATAAAACTAAAAAGCTTCTATACAGCAAGTAAACAATCAAGTGAAGAGGAAGCCCACAGAGTAGGAGAGAATCTTTGGCAGCTGTACATCTGATAGAGGATTAATGTCTTGAATACACAAGGAATTAAAAAAAATCATGAAAAACAACCTAGTAAAACAATGAGCTGTAAATTTGAACAGGGAGGACTCAAAAAATGCCTAATAAACATTTTTAAGTGTTCAATATCATTAGTTATCATGGACATGCAAAATAAAACTACTTTGAGATTCCATCTCACCCTAGTCAGAATGGCTTCACAAACCAACCAACGCTGGTGAGGATGTAGGGAACTTTTATTCACTGTTAGTGGGAGTGTAAACTGGTATGGGTACTATGGAAATCAGTGTAGAGGTTCCTTAAAAAGTTAGAGCTAGAACTACCATATGACCCATATCTACCACTTCTAAGCATCTACCAAAAGGACTCTACATCCTACCATAGAAACACTTGCTCATCCATGTTGATTGCTGTTCTCTTTACAATAACTGGGAAATGGAATCAGCCTAGATGTCCATCAACTGAAAAATGGATAATGAAAATGTGGTACGTACACACAAAATGGAATTTTATTCAGCTGTAAAGGAAAATGAAGTTATGAAATATGCAGGTAAATGGGTGGAACTGGAAAAATTATACTGAAGAAGGCAACCCAGACCCAGAGAAGCAAACACTGCACATTCTTACTCATGTGGACCCTAGCTTTAAATCTCTAGTTTGGTATGTTTAACTTGGGGTACCTTGAGAAGTGAGGAAAGAGGCCGTTGGGTAGGCTTCCTCAAAGGAGTAGGGACAGTGGAACATAACATGAAGATAGGGGTATGCTGGGGATGGAAAGGTTCAGGAGAGGAGGTACTCAGGCTAGTCTAGGGGAAATGGGGGAGAAGAGGGGAAAGGGGTAGGACTAGCCAAATTGAAGGATGTATGAAAAAGTCATAGAATTTACAATACTATAACAATTAAAAAATTATAACTTGATAAAAGATTTACTTAATTAAAAAAGATACCCTGCGAGGCTGGACAAAGCTGCTTATAGAGGTTATGGATTATTAAACAAAAATCCCAGTGCCATGTATGGGATGCCTCCTTTTGAGTTATTGACCAAGAAGCTCCCAGAGTCCCCCCAAAACAACACAGGCTGTTGCCATTCCCCTTGGGTGCCCACCAGAACTAAATCAGAAGACCTCTTTGCTGAAGACACCACACACTTTTGATTGCAAGATACAGAGAAACCAAGCTGGAACTGAAATGGAAACTTCCTGCTGGCCAGCTTTCCTAGTGCTGGAAGGTGCAATGCAAGCTGCTGTGGGGTGGGGGAGACACCAATGGCCTTACCCAGCTGTAAACTCTACAAACTACAATACCAACCTACCAGGCAAGATGTGCCCAACTGTGAAATAATGACATGGCTATTACAGGAGGTAACCTGCTTTCTGATTGGACTTGGGGTCTGCTCCACAAGAGGGAATCCACTTCTGGGACTGTGAATTCTGATTAAAAGTGAAAAAACCCCTCATGCCTGGGGAATAGGTTGTAGGGAGGAATGTAATGATGTTGTTTATGTTGATATAGCATCAAACTACCTTCTAGTTATCTTTATAGCCACAGACAAAGGCTACTCTCAACCAGAGAAGCCTCTTTTTGCAGAGAAAGGTGATGAATGCAGGGACACATGAGTACCGAAGGTCTGAGAATAAGTCAAAGTTGGAGCTCATCCATAACAGGACATTTATACCACCCCCTCTGAGGCTTAGGGAACACGTTGGAGATGGAGCAGAAAGAATGTAAATATCTTCTGGGTGCGAGGCAGCCATTCCAATATGAGCTCAATGCAACTGCGCTTGCCTACGCTGGGTCTACACAAGAATGAGCCTGTCAACAGCCAACCATGGGTGTATGGGGACGGTTTTCAAGAGGCCCTGCCCTTCTCTTAGTAGGTACTGTTGGTGGATTCTGGGAAATGGGGAATAACAGCCATCAGTTATGTACCCACTGGTGAGCACACCCAGCTCCAGGGACAGTTCCAAACCTGCTGTCACAAAGATAGCCCTGGTTGAAACCTACTGGCTCTCGAAACAACAAAAACAACAAAACATGGATATGGAAAAGGGACTCGTAGGGAGGGAAGGGGGATGATGGGGTGGGAAGGAGAGTAGAGAGGAGGAGGGGATGAGAGTAACCAGAATACACTGTGTAAGTGTGTGAAAATATCAAAGAACATTTTAGTTTAAAAAAATTTTAAAAACCTAAGTTCTGATTAAATGAACATGAAAAGCTTTCTCAGTGAAAGCTAATTAATGAACAGGTTTTGGCTGGCTGCAGACGGTCATTTCATTATCTTCAGCCACCCCCACTGTGCGCTGCTTATCTTTGAGTATATGTAAGGCAATTCAGAAGGGGTCTAGAATAATCCGAAAGGGAAACTGGTATATACAAAACTTTATTTTTAGCGTGTTCTCTCTTCATTGCCTGGCTCCTTTACATTTGTATAAAGGCAGGCTCATGATCCTGACCTTTTTTCCTCTCATAGGCCTTGCTGCCCATTCCACAGTCCCTTTTCAATGCTTGCCCACATGTAATTACTTGTCTGTTCACTGTATTAGCTGCATGTTCTCTGTGGACAAAGTCCAGACGGCCATGGCCAGGCATCCTGGACCAGCACAAAGGCACTTGTTGGCCCAGAGTCAGTTTTGGGCAGCAATCCAGTGACATATTTATTTTAGAGTCTGCACTTAAAATGGAAGTTGGTTTTGAACTTTTTGTAAAGCTCGGCATAGGCAAGCTGAAGACCCTGGGGATAGTCAACAAATGTTTATTGAAGAATAGCTAAAGAAACTTTAAGGGAAAGGATGTGCCTTCAAGGGGTGTTGTAACCCTCAGTTCCTGTTGCTGTCTCCATGGGGGGCACCTCAGTTTTCCCTGCAAGGCAGACCTGTCTCTATCTTGCTCTCACAAATTCTGGCATCTTCCTCAGATGAATCTCTCTCTCTGCCTTAATTCTTCAGCTGCACCACTTTATGGTATTTCTCATGGAAAGCATATCAGGAAGGGTTATATACTTCTAATCTTTCTTACCTACATTTAGTTTTTTTTTTTTTTTTGAGACAGTGTCTCACGATTACCTCTGGCTAGTCTTGAACTCCTGATTCTCCTGCCTCAGCCTCTCCAGTGCTGGGATTTCAGGTGTGTGCCACCATGCTTGACCCCTCCCTGCCCTTGGCTTCTGATAAAATAGTTAAAAGTGAGAGAGAAGACTGAGCATGGATGAGGTACCTATTTCAGGTCTCTCTTGAGTTGAAGATCCCATCTCTGGCCCCCGGGTTATGCAGAACACGGGATTTCCTGTCTCTTCCAGTTTGTATGAGGTGCAGGGAAGCCAGCCACACTGTAAGGGTGTGGGTTTAATTCCAGTCCAAACCAGGATGAGCTGACGCTCAGGTTGGAACTGGCTGATGTTCAGAAAAGTTGCCAGAATCGCAGTGAGCAATCTGAAAAATCATATCAATAGGTTCTGATTTTTTTTCTTTCCTGCTTTTTATTCTCCCGGAGTGCTGGACTTACAGGCTGCGTCGGCTCGCAGCTGAGGTGCTAATGCTGTTCTTCCTACATTCCTTGTTTCCCTTCACTCATGTCTATCAGGCTTCCTCATTCATTGAGCTCCTCTTTCTCTCCCTTTCTACAACCCATTCTTCATCTAGCCTTGCCTCTCTTCCTTTCCACCCGTTTGTAACTGCATATCTGTTTTCCCTTCAAACCATTTCTTCCTCTCTTGCATTAGTCAGCTGTACTCTGCTGAGAGAATGAAATACCTTGGGTAATTATAAGTGAAAATGGCTTATTTAGCTTATGACTTTGGAGGTCACAGTCCATAATTTCTCTGGGTCTTTGGTGAGATAGCACACTATGTGACTCAGGAAGTAAAAAGAGCTCATGGTCCCACAGTTCCCCTTGAAGGCACACCCCCAGTGACTCACAGTCCTCACACAAAGCTGCTTTTGCTAAAGGTTCTGTTACCGTCTAGTGACGCCACCGTGGGGACCCAGCCTTTGAGACACAGGTCTCTGGAAGACAATCATGCAAGCCCTAGCTTGGATCTTTCCTTCCTTTCTGTCCCTAACCTCCCTCTCCCCATCGCTCTCCTCATTTTGTGTACAGATCCTTGAATTTCTTCTGCTGTTCCCCACCCCCCCAACTTTCTCTTTCTAAGAATGTCTTGATGACACTATAAAGGACTCCATGAATCTTGGCTAGTAGGAAACATGGGTGAAAGCGGTTCTGATCACAGGCAGCCACTAAATTTGATTTGTAGCTGATCTTAAATGTAGGAAAAGATTTCCAATTACAAAACTCATAAAGTGTAAAGACGAGGGAACCTGGCTGCATTTTGAGTTTGGCTGATGGTCTCAAAGTGCTTTAAAATGTTTCGCATTTGCCAGCCTTTCTTTCTTCCCCTAATCTTCAAGCCCATGGGTTTTTATGGGAAACATAATCCTCTTTTCTGATTCATTTACACTTAGCTCATCTGAGTATTGTTTTGTAGAAACCATCTGAAGTCCAAGAAGTTTTATGAGACCTTTAAAGACTTGGTTTTTGAACCAGGAAGTTGTGTACTGCCAATATAAATGGACCTTGAACTAGGGGGGCTTGGGTCCATGGCATTAAGCTGGGTTGAGTCTTGGCAAAGGCTGATCTTGATGCCTGACAGAAACTGGGCTTTCACTTTCAGGGTAACAGTGAGTTCAGTGTTTGAGATGAGCAGACGTTTCATATATTATACGGGACACATAGCACAATTCTCAAGGATTATCTTGCTAGTCATGTAAATAGCAAGAAACTTATGTGGAAAACTGACTTTGCTGGTATCTGCCAGCAGCCCATGAGTGGAGCTGCTTGTTCATGCATATACATCCATATTCATGGTCATGTAGATACACATATGTTCAGACATGTGTATGGCCCCTTTAGAAATTATTTTTATTTTTTGTGTCTGAGTGTTTTACCTGCAAGTATGTAGATGTATCATGCCTGCATAGGTCAGAAGAGAGCATCAGATCCGTTGGAACTGGAGTTAAGGACACGTGTTAGCCACCATGTGGGAACTGAACCAGGGTACTCTGCAAAAGCAGCCAGTGCTCTTAACCACTAAGCCATCTTTCCAGACCCATGTGTATAGTCTGTTAGGAATGGGATTCACATTCACATTGGAGATTATACCTGTGGTATGTTTCAGGGATGATCTGAGCACGTAATATACCAATCTGATATAAGGCTGGTTGTAATTTGGTTGAAGATGGGTCAGAAATGCCCATCATGAACTGCTGTCAAGAGAAAGAAAGCTTGCACTGTGTACTTTTCAATAGTAGAAAACACTTTTCTTTTTGGTACATGGATATTATGCATATACCATATGGTATATATGCATATGTATGTACCTCTGTGAATACTTCCATGTATGGGCTAGAGGAGGCTATTAATCTTTGCCTTATTCCCTTGAGACAGGATCTCTCACTAAACCTGGAGGCCAGCAAGTCCCAGCAATCCTCCTGTCTCTATTCCTCCTCCCCCACAGTGCTATGGGTGCTGGGGACTTGAACTCAGGTCCTTATGCTTACACAGCAAGTACTCTTAGTTCCGAGGTATTGCCTCAGCTCTCAGAAAACACTTTTCTGCAGAATCATAGAAAATAGTAAAGTCACCTTCTCTCCAAATACTGAGACTTCAAGCAGATTCCCAGGTTCTCTGGAAACTGAGGATCAGAGAGGTGGAATGATTTGCTCAAGTTCCCATGGGAAGCAAAACAGCAGTGCTATAACCCCCAGTCTGCATCCAGCTGTGTCCTCTGTTGACAGCTGCTCCTCCTGTCCTGGAAGCAGCTTTGACAGATGTCATCCATTCATTTTGTTCCTGAAGCTCACCAGAAGAGGCCACCCCCCACTGAAGACTAGTGGTGATGCTGTCTGGGATCATTTCTTAGCTTCCACATGTCCACTGTCTTCTCTCATCACTGTCCCTCCCATAGCCCCCCCCCCATTGCCCCCTGCCTCAGAACCCTTTTAGCTTTGCTGCACACCTCTCCTCATTCTCCACCCACTGCATCTGGATGCTTATGTAATCCTTGTATGGGTGGTAAAATCTTCGTGGGCAGATCTGAGTTTCTGGTATGAAATGTTTTCCCTGCGTGTTCTGAATTGTCCATAAAATGACAAAAAATTATGGGCTGTACTATGGTATAGGATCATGAACTCAAGTCCTGCCTTGTGAGAGTTCTATTTTCTCTAAGTATTGCTTAATTCAGTTGATTGTCTTTTTTGAAGCCATATTTAGGCCTGTCTCTCCAACCAGATAGTTTTCTCTAAGACAAAGGCTTTGTGCCTTGAGATGCTCTGTATCCAGATGCTGCTGTGTCCTTCTGCAGAGCCACCACTTGGCAAGCATTTATTGGTTTGTCTTGTGTTTTACATACAGAACCCAAGGGTTCAGGGCAGGAGACAGCTTCTTGACCTCCTTAGTTTTCTTAGCTGATTTCTTAGCCAACTTTGGTTAGCTCTGGGGTTGAACTGGAATTATATTGTCCAGAGGGGCCTAGGATGCTCCTAGAGCCACAGGCTGTTAGGGCTGGAAGGGCCTTTTTACCCAATTGGTCTGTGTTAAGGAGGAGAAAGCCTAAGTTCTGAGAAGTGCCTGTGGTCTTTCGCTAACTGGTAGTAGTGTTAGGCTAGAGCTCAGGTCTCTTCCATGCAGTCCAGAGCTATTTATTCTATGACAGTGGCACATAGACTGTGTTCTTCCAGGAAGTGGGTGTTCAGGCAGCTGGCCTTGGGGTCCTCTCCTGCCAAATCAAACACTGGAGGCATTTCTCCAATATACAGAGAAAAACAGATGAATAGATTGTTCTTGAAACGAGGTTTTCCATCAATATTTCTTAAATCATTCTCTCCTGCTACCACTTGTCCCAAGCCAATGCAGGTGGACCAGCAAACAGGCAGGCCACCAATGAACGCAGAAGAGCCCAACTGAAGCCTGGGAAATTGTTGTGCTTAGTTTGGACTTTCTAAAAAAATTGATAGTTATTATCATGGATTTTTTATTTCTTTCATATAATAACAACATACATTCTGTGGGTAACATTGTTTTGTTTTTAATTCAAATGCTAAAAGATGTTATCATTTCCTAGTTTTCTCCAAAAACAACTTCTTTTGCCCTGAACCTGCCGTTGTCCCCTTCATGTGAGCTGCATCCTCTGCAGGCTGAGTGACCATGTCGGGTCAGGGATCAGGGTCCAGGGAACTTAAAACAGACAGACAAACACACTAAAAGAGAGTGGCTTGTGGTTGTTAGGGATCCTAAACTCTTCCCACTAAGGACCATGACTCTGAGTTTTGCTGCTGTTTTCTTCATCTACGCGGGCGCCCCCTGCTGCCCGGCTTGCATTCTCAAACCTGCAAAGTGGGGTACCAGAGACTGCACACCAACAGTCACCCAAAGGTTGCAGTCCCGAAGAAAATCTTTCCGAATTATCGCTTTCCAAAGGAAAGCTCGGCGCACCTCGGATAGTTTTTTTTTTTTAAATCGGGTAGGTTTTAATCCAACCCCTGCAACCAGTATCAAGCAGACTCGGTAAGAAAGTGCCTGAATTTCCAGCAACACCACACAGGGTTGCTAGAAGGAAAGGACCCGCTCGGGCACCTGGCTGAGCTCTTTGTCCTCTACCGGGACAGGGGACCGAGAGCTTAGGGAGCGGGGACCCCTGCCTGTCCCACCCACAGTCCCAATCTCTGGATGTGGAGGGTGGCGGCGCGTTCTCCGGCTCATCTCACGCTTTCCCCAATTAGGATTTACTGCCTGACGTCACGTCTGCCAGAGATTGGCTGTTCAGATCTGACACTGGGTTCTACCGGAGAGAAGAAACTTTTTAAAGACTGCAGCCGGGGCTGCTTCCGAGCGTGCGGCGCGCTCGCGATCTCCATCGCCCACCCTCGCGGGTCGGCGCCCGCTACACCCCGGCTGCATCTCGGCTGCACCCAGCTGCACCCGGGCAGGGCCAAGGGACCCACACCTTGCACAGCCGGCGCCCCTCCCTTGCTCATCAGCCCCACGCCCGCCCCCTGCTCGCCGATCCCGGCCGGGGTCTGCGGGTCCAGCTCGCTCCGCTGCTGCAGCCTCGCAGCCCGCCTCCTTCCCGCTGTGTCCGGGCTCTGGCTAGAGTCTTGCGGGAGCCGGGTGGCACGGCCGGGGGCTGCCCGCGATGGCGGGAGCCTGGCTCAGGTGGGGACTCCTGCTCTGGGCAGGGCTGCTCGCGTGGTCGGTGCACGGCCGGGTGCGGAGGATCACGTACGTGGTGCGCCCGGGCCCGGGGCTGACGACCGGAGCCCTGCCTCTGCCCCGGCCCTCTCGGACCTTCAACGTCGCGCTGAACGCCAGGTACAGCCGCAGCTCGCCGGCCGCCG
>NW_008352153.1:828934-851077 GCF_000622305.1 Nannospalax galili
GGCGGTGCGGCCCTGCCGGGGCTCCGATCGCCGCTGCCGCCGCCTGAGCCCGCGCGTCCCGGGGCCCCCGGAGGGCAGCTCCACCCCAAGGCCGGGGCTGAGCCGGCGGCCACCGCGTTTGCCCGGCAAGGCAGGCAAGTCCTGCGCTCCAAAGTGCCGCAGGACACCCAGAGCGCCGGGGGTTCCAGGCTGCAGGTTCGGCAGAAGCAGCAGCTGCAGGGGTAAGCCCACGCTCCGCCCGCCTCGCGCGTGGGGCCCCGCCGGGGACTAAGACTGTCTCCTCCCGACCCGGGAGCGCCGCGGGAAGAGGCGAGCGCGGGGGAAGCACGCTCACTTTTACTGGCGTTTAACTCGGAGTGCATTGTTGGAGAGCTGCAGGGAAACACAAAAGGCATTTATTTCTGCCCCGGGCGTAACCTCCTATGCACAAACCCTCCTGCTCTTAGCTGATGGGCGTAAACATGAAGTCACTAGAGCTTAATCCCAAGGCATCAATTAAACTTCTTGCAACTCAGTTTTAATTTTGGTCTAGCTAATGAAAAAAATAAAAAGGATTTTTGGGTAAGGGCTGGCTGTAAAGATCAGTGTTTTTTTGGCATCCTGAAAATTGTGGGCTTGGGCTTCCTGGCACCTGTGGGGTCTGTTGGCCTGGGGAGGTGGGGGTGGGGGTGAGGGTTTTAGCATGGACAGCAGTGGGGGTTGGAAGGTTTGTTTCTGGGTTCTGGTAAGTATCCTCCTCCTCTTCTGTCCATTAATTACTAGTTGGGATGTGTGTGTGTGTTGGGGGGGGTAATTTTAACTTTTTCTGTAGGGCTGGTTCCCGGGGGTGACTTCCCTTCTTTTTGGATACTTCTTTCTGAAGCAAAATGGGCTCAGATACTATGCAGAATAAATTTGGCTTTTTAATTTGGGGCTTAAGACAACCATTTGTTTGGCCCTTCTTGGCTCCTGTTATGCAGGTCTTTAGATCTACCTTTCCCAGGTGAATGGTCCCAGCTGCCTTTCTACTTGGGCAGCTTTGTTTTGGGCATCCTGATTACTCTTAGGGTCCTCTTGAATCCAAAGGAGTGTGGAAGCAGGAGACTGGCTTTTCAGGAACACACTGGAAGCTTGGGTTCTTGGGAAGGGAATGCCACCCATCTGGACTCAGGGGTCTTGCTTGGTCTTGCTTTGTTTCAGGGTCAATGTCTGTGGAGGGCAGTGCTGCCATGGTTGGAGTAAGGCTCCTGGCTCCCAGAGATGCACCAAACGTAAGTTGCTGGTGTGCACAGTGGCCCTGCACAGGAGGCCAAGGGATGTGTGTGTGTGTGTGTGTGTGTGTGTGTGTGTGCTCATTTCACAGGGTTCACTTGAAGAGGCAGCTGCTGCCCCTGTGGAGTTGAAATCTGAAAGACAGTCCATTTAGCACCTGCAGCCAATGTTACCTCCAGGGAAGGGTCCAGTTGTGTTGGTCTAGCAACACAGTGTTTTGTCACAGGTCCAGGAATCCTCTGCACTCTAATCACTGCTTCACCTGCATCAGGTACTAGGAAAATATTCCCATTTGAGGATAGGCTGAATGGCAGAACCAGTACCAATTTAAACATGACACCAATGAATAAAAAGCATACTTTTAAACCATGGCTGGAAAGGAATGGGGAATGGCAATTCTTTTCTGAAATAAGACACAGTTGGTTTCAGCCTTGGGCATTGAATGCCAGGGCCACACACTTGCTAGGCAATTGGCCACACTGAGCTTGTAATCTCCTGGGCACTGAAGCACACAGCCCTTTCCTCTTTTCTTTTTTTTCCGCTTTTTATTTTGAGTCAGGTTCTCACTGTGTTGCTCAGGGTGTCTTTAAGTTCTAACCCAGACAGGCCTTGAAATTGTAATTCTCCTGCCTCAGTCTCCTGATTATCTGGGGTTGGAGACTTAAGCTACCAGGCCCAACATTAACAGTTTAAACAGCTTTCCGAAAAGAGTCACTGGAATCTTCCATCCTTGACTGTTTTCCAGAATGTTTCTGACATTGAGAGTTCCTGCCTTGCTTTTCCAGTTACTATGTATGCTTAGCAATATTTAAATTTTATTTTAATGTGTTTGAGTGTTTTGCCTAGATGTAAGTGTACCCATGTTGTACAATGCCCATGGAGGCCAGAAGAGGGCATTGGATCCCCTAGAACTGGAGTTAGTTAAGGACAGTTGTTAGCCCCGATGTGGGTGCTGGGAACTGAATCTGGATCCTCTGCAAGAACAGCCAGTGCTCTTAACTGCTGAGCCATGTCTCCAGCCCCCTAGTATGGGTTTTATAATACTGATGGGTGAGTGAAAATTGGACGCAGTCATTCTGGTAACCTTGTTTGTTGAAAAATGCCTTTGTTCCTTGAATTAAACAAATGAGTGTTGGCATGGAGGGTGTGAGTTTATAAAATGGACTGTTTTTGAGTTTAGGATTTGGGCTGTGATCAGGGAGTAATAGCTGACTTAAAGAGCCTTCTGATGATCGAACTCCAGCCACTAGATCAGAAATGCCAGGGATGTAGGCATTGTAGATGAAATAATTACTTTCAATTCTTAACTTCTTAGATTACATTTGACAGAAATGTGTCAGCAGCGTTAGCCTGTATTAGCATTCTTTGGGTCAAATGGCATTTCCACCTCTTCTCCCAGAAACTGCATCTGCTCCAAGGCTGATATGATGTGGTTGGCCTGTAACATGGAGATAGTCCCTCTTTGACTGTTATGTGAAGGTTGAACATTCAAGGCAGGACTTGCCATACAAGCATGAGAACTTGAGTTTAATTCCTAGAATACACATAAAAAACCTGGGAGACAGAGACAGGCAGATCCTTGGGGTTCACTGGCCATTCAGACTGGCCTAATTGGTGAGTCTCTGGTCAGTGAGAGATGCTGTCTCAAAAAACAACGTAAATGGCTTCTGAGGACACTCAAGGTTGACCTGTGGTCTCCACCTGCACACACATGCATCTACACTTACACAAACACATACCCACCCACCCCCACGTACATATAGATCTTACAGGGCAGGATTTTATACTTGGGCTATGCCTCTTGATGCCTGCTAGCCAGTGCTCTAAGACTTTATGAAGATCACTTGGCAAATGATGGAGTGCCTTTTCTGAAAAGGGGGCAGTCCTTCAGTTTCCCTTGCCTGGGTGTTTGAGGATTCAAAGATGCTTAGAAGAATCCAGGTCTTGAGCATTTGCACTGTAACTTTCCTACTGCTCCAGGCCAGGGAGGCAGACTTGTGTCTACCTGTGTGCAGCTGGCTCTATCTCGTTGATCCTGAAAGAGAAGTCACAGGCTATTGTTGGTCAGGAGCACAAGGGTTGCTGTGGCAGCTGGAGGAAGTGGCTACACGGCATTCACTGCACACTTGTAACATACACTCCAGCTCTTGGATTACGTTTTTCCTTCCCACTCTGTGGATGAAGCCTGTGGAAGGCACTAGAATCTAGATAGTGCAGCATCAATTTCCTTTTTGGTGGTTTTCAGCATTCCAAAGATGAGCTTTCTGATCAACAAATGCAAGTCTACTTGCTAGAACTGGAATCCCAACTCCCTCCAGGAATAATTGTGCTGTTGAAAGGGATGTTGGTTGTCTAAGTACACCTTAGAAAGTTCTGTGTTTATGAGATGGGTGTTTTTATTGGGGTCTTATTTCCAATGTACCCATTACCTCCAGAAAGATAAAGGATCCTTGTCCTTTAGATAGGCTTACTGGTATCAGAAACTTGTGTACCTAGCTGAGCAGGATAGTGCCAGAAAGACCCTGGGTTTAGAAGACCTGAGTTCAAATGCTGAAAACTTAACTAGCTGTGTGGCCTTAAAGAATTCACTTAATCTCTCTGATCAAACTTTTTCCCTATAGGAATGACTAAGCTAAAACCATGCTTCCTGTATAGGGTTGTTGAAGGTGTCAAGAGAAAAAGAATGGTGTGAAAACCTTGCTGAAACCAGAGTCTTAGAATGTAGTATTGGATCAAGCCAGACAAACTCCGTCTCATTTGATATGACATGGCTTTCTTTTTTCTCCGTATATGGATTCCTACTGGCTTTTTAAGCAAAAGTAATGTGAATAATTTTTGTTGTTGTTACTGCAGTGTGTATCTGTTATCTGAAAACTTTGGGGGCCGCAGTGTTTGGGACTTTGATTTTAAACACACACACACACACACACACACGCACACACACACACACACACACACACACACACATACACACACACACACACATTGAGACAGCTTAAGGACGGGACCCAAGACCAAACATGAAATTCATTCATATCTCTGTCTCTATCTCTATCTCTATCTCTATCTCTATCTCTATCTCTATCTCTATCTATTTCTGTCTTTATCTCTCTATCTATCTATCTATCTATCTATCTATCTATCTATCTATCTATCATCTATCAATCATCTATCTATCCAATCTATCTACTCTATCATCTATACACACACACTTTGTACTGTAGCTTGAAGGCAACTTTTCTTTTTGGGACAAGGTCTCTCTGTAGCCACAGCTGGCCTGGAACTCACTATGTAGAACAGGCTGGCTTCAATCTCAGAGAGATCCACCTGCCTCTGCCTCCTGAGTGCTGGGATTAAAGGGCATGTGCCACCATTCCTGGATCCTGAAGGTAATTTTACACAATATTTTTGGTGTGCATTTTGACTGATCCTGTCCCATGAAGTCAGGTGTGAAATTTTCTACTCATGGTGTCCTGTTGATACTCATAAAGTTTCAGATTTTGGTTTTTGGGGTTAGTGATGCCCAGTCTACATACGTTTAAAGTACTTTGGGTTGCTTTGTACCTTTGAATGATTTATTAAAAAATATTTTATTTTTTATTTTATGTGTATGAGTGTATTGCCTGCATGTTAGTAGGTGCACCCATGTTGTGCAGTGCCTGTGGCGGTCAGAAGAGGGTATAGGATCCCTTGAAATTAGAGTTAAAGGTGGTTGTTAGCCACCATGTGGGTGCTGGGAACCGAATCTGGGTCCTCTGCACTTCTGAGCCATCTTTCCAGCCCCTGAATGATTTATTTTGAAAAGACTTTAAAAAACACTAAACGCAGGGTCTGGGGAGATGACTCAGTCTCTAAAGTGCTTGCTGTGCAAGCATGAGGACCTGGATTCGACTCTCATGCTCTCAGGCTGGGTACAGCAGCGTGAGCCTGGAATCCCTGCTCTGGGACGGTGGAGACAGACAGCTGCTTGGAGTTTACTGACCAGCCGACCAGGCTAGTCAAATCAGAGAACTCCAGGTTCAGTGGAGACCGTTTCTCAAGAAATAAGGTGGAAAGTGATTGAGGAAGATACCCAGTGTCGACCTCTGACCTCTACATGCATGTACACACATGGGCATGGGTATCCATAAGCACAAATACAAACACACACAAGGGATTAAATACACATCCCCAGTTCTCTTTGTAAAAGCTTCCTGCATAGAGAAACAATAAAATATTTGTAAATTGGATGGAAAACTGACAGAAATCATCCCTTCACCAAATTTTCTCAGTGTAACTATGGATACTTTGGTAACAAAATAAATTGATATGTGGTCTCCTTCTTCCACATCTTTAATATGTCAATGCTTTTATTACACAAGAACATGGAAACCAATGATGTGTCATTGTTTATGTTTAATGCTATGATGTTTAATAATCATGAGACTTTAAGGATAATTTAAAGGTTTTATATGGATCATGTCCAGTTGATCCAAAACATTTTTATATAAAAGATTGGATATGTTAGCTGTGTTCATTGTTCCATTAATCCAGTGAAGAAAATAGCATGTTCCTCTGGGCCATCTTGGATTGTTTTGAGTTGATTGAAACTTCATTTAAATGTGCCATGGGCAAATGCTTCTGAATCATGAAGATTTAGTGAACCTTAAATTGCAAATCAGAGATGAGAAATACGCAGGCAGCAGACCCACACAGGGGCAAGTAACGGCTCTGTGCATGCACCAAGGTGGTCTTGGGGCTCCAGTCACCCAGTCCGAGGCCCTATGTGGAGAAGTTCAACTGTATGTCAATGCTGCTTTTCCAGACTCCCTGTGTGTGTGTGTGTGTGTGTGTGTGTGTGTGTGTGTGTTTGGGAGTTGAAATCATACCATGAACTATGTCTTTCTAGTTAATATTGGGGAACTCTTGGCAGTGATGGGCAAGAGATAGTATTCCATATGTTTGCCTTCCAAAGACTTAGAATTCTTAGAATTTTGTAGCTCAAGGGACTGTCTTCCAGGTGGGAACATTAAACCTCTGATGTGTAACATTTTTGCCCCTTTCCATTTTTTCATTTTTTCAGTTGTCCAAACTACCCCCACCATTGGTTCTTCCAATCCTTTTGTTCCATCTTTTCAGGGCTAGTGTGGCCCACATGCCAGTGGGCTCAGATCTAAAAAGGAGACTGGACACGGAAGCAGAAAACACAAAAGGATGAAGATGAAGAATGTGAGGTGGGGCTGGTGGTGAAGTGGAGGGAAGAGAAACCATGACAGACAGGACTCCAAGCGGGTGCCTGGCACGTTACAGGCCCTCTGTAAACGCATGCATGGTTCTTTTATTTATTTAACGGATATCTGTTTAGCTTTTACCATGTGCCAGGTTCTATGAATAGGGGAGAAATGCAGCCAGCTGTAGGGAGTGCAGGGTCTGGTTTTACTCACGTAACTCATGGCACATCAAATGACTTGTTCTCTCCTTAGGAAGAAACAGAAAATCGATATTCCATTGCTTTTGCATTGGAGTTCAGCCCACACTGCTTTGGGAGGGGAAAAAAAAAAAGCCCAACTCCTCCCCCCTAGAACAACCCCAAAAGCCAACCTAGAAATGCTCATTAAGTTCCATGAGGAGGAGACGTGGGTGTTTCTACTCTTGGTGCCAGAGAGGTGGGTAGGTGGCTTTGTCCAAGAGGGCAGAGCATGTATAGGGAGGTGACAAAGAGGGCACCCTCTGCCTCCTGTCCCCTTTGGCTCAGCTCTGTGCTAGGCAGGCTTGGGAGGGAGGCCCAGGATGATCACACATTTTTTGCATGTCTGCTATGGCCATCGGCAGCTGCCTTGCCAATACAGCTGCAACAAAGTTTATTATAGCAGAACAGGGAGGCTGTCCCGACTGTGGCCTCAGCCCTGACCCCAGTCCTGGGAGCTGGGGTGGGAGGGTCAGCTGGAAAATCCTGTCATGTGACCCAGACAGTGAAGGGGAAGGGAGAAGGACCCTGAGGTCAAGTTCACACTGGGTCAAATATGTGTTCTCAACACTAGTTAAAACAAACATTTAAGAACCATAAATTCTGTGTTGTGGTAGCATTTAAACCTTCATGGTGAAGCACTCCTCCAGCCTGGGCCTATCTACACACAGCACCCACTCCTAGCCTAGCCTCTCCTGGTCTGCTCTCCAAAGTCCACTGTACCCTTGGACCTTAGTAGGTCTGATTTTGTGAAAAGACCTTTGACAACCACAGGGTTTTGCTATTTCTAACTTTTTGTTTATTGTTGAGGATATTCCAAACATACTCAAACATGGTCAAGTGATCAGGTGATAGTTTCTTAAAATGCACATTTTGCTTCCAAGTCCTAACAAGAAGCCAGGGCAACTCAGAATGTGAAGGCTGTGCCTCCCTCTTACTTGACCCAAGGAGCAAACATGGTGAAGGTAATGAGCGTGGGACTTCAGAGTTTACAGAGAGCATTTTATTGTTTTTACACACTGGTGGGGTCATTGAGGTAAGCATGATCTGTTACTCCTAGACCAATAGCAATCAGTGATTCATTACCTAAATTCACTCCCTGATTTTCTAAGCTGTGTTAGTATGCTAGTGCTGATGCACCGGAAAAAATACCCTAGACAGGATGACTGAAACCTATCATCTCACAGTTCTGAAGGCCAGAAGCCCCAAATCAAGAGTTGACAGGGTTGGTTCCTTTTGAGGGCAGAGAGGAAGAACGTCCCAGGCTTCCCTCACTGCCTTGCCTGTGCCCATCTCCTCCCTGCATCTCTACACATGACCTCATTCTGTTCGCTGTGTCCAACCCACTTCACATAAGGGTGCTACTCAGATTCACACCCACTCTTGAGATTCCGTTTTAACTTGGTAAAGATCCTCTCTCTGAATTAGCTCATATTCTGAGATACTAGGGGTTATAATTTCAATATTTCTCTGTGTGTTTGTAAGCACAGTTTGACCCATAGTATAAGCTCATGAATGTCATGTACATGGGTTGGACAAATAGGCTACTCAGAAGTGGCTCACCTCTGGGCCACTTGGGGGTTCCCTAGCTAGGGACTTGATTGGTTTCCTGCCATGTAGGCTGTGACTTTTTAGCTTGCTTTCTTCCCCACTGCTCCTGGGGGTGTTATGAGGAACAAGATATCAATTGTAGGTGGTTGTGGTTATAGCTCTGGCCATTTTTCTATGGCCTGTTTTAGAGAGGTTCTAGAATATGACCTTCTAGAAAATTCACTACAGGAGTTTATTATTGAGTCAAAGTCTTGGGAATTCAAAACAAGTGACCTAGGTCATCCTGATAGACACTAATGCAGGAGGAATTCCCTCTTGAATGTCACTTTGGGTATGGGAGATGAAAGGTCAGGGCCACACATCACAATTTGGAGAACCTTCTAAGGTAGGAGCCCTCAACACATTGGATTAGCTTAGTTTTGTGTGGTCCATATTGCCCAAGATGGTGGTGTGTGCTGTTTTCCAACCCGCTTTTCTTAGTTGAATGTGTTTGTATGTGATTTGGCAAGACTTTGAAATTTGGAAAAATTTTAATAATGCCTAGATGAGTAAAAGCTTTTTTAGTTTAAAATTTTTATTTTATTTATATTTATTTTGTGTGTACACGCCACAGCGCATGTGTGGTGGTCAGAGGACAACTTTTAGAAGTTGTCTTTCTGTCTTTCTGTTGTGGATCCTGGAGATCAAACTTAGGTCATCAGTCTTGGCAGCAAGTATCTTTACCTGCTGAGCCATCTCATTGGCCCCAAAGTTTTTTTTTTTAAGATTTAAACACTTTAACAATTTTGTGTGTGTGTGTGTGTGTTTTGTTAAGCATTTTATTTTTAGAAAGGATTTATTATTTTTTTAGTGTTCTGCAGTGCCCATGGAGGACAGAAGAGGCCGTTGGATCCCCTGGAACTGGAGTTACGGACAGTTGTTAGCTGCCATGTGGGTGCTAGGAGTCAAACCTGGGTCCTCTGCAAGAACAACCAGTGTTCTTAACTGCGGAGCCATCTCTCCAGCCTCTTATTATTTTTATGTGTATGTGTGTGTCTGTTTGAGTTTATGTGTACCAGGTGAGAGCAGAAGACAGGAGGTCAGAAAAGGGGTTGGATCCCCTAGAACTGGAGTTAGAGGTGATGATGCTCCATCACATAGCTGTTTGAAACCAAACCCAGGGCCTTTGCAAGAGTGGAAAGTGCTCTTAACCACTGAGCCATCGCTCTAGCTCCCAAAATTCTATTTTTAATTATAAAAAATTTAAATACACAAAGCCAGGAAGTAATGTATCTGACAGCTATCCGTCAGGATTATGATTTTAAAAAGCTCCTTGATGTAATAATTAAGCACAATGATTTATAGATGAGGGAGAGACTATGGTCTTACCTTGCTCAAATGCGTGTTTTACTAATGATAGTTCCTAGCCTTTTACTGCAGAGAAAATAATACAGAATTTGTTGATGTGAGACCAATTGGTTCTTGAGAATTTATGGAAAACACATTGGAGCTGCATTTCTTCCTTTTTTCTTTTCTTTTCCTTTTGCTTTTGATTTTTTAAATTTTATTTTGTTTCTGGTCTGAGTGTTTTGCATGTATAGTATGTATGTATGTATGTATGTATGTATGTATGTATGTATGTATTTGTTTATGTATGTACACCATATGCTTGCAGTGCCTGCAGAGGTCATAAGAGGGAGTCATATCCCCTGGAACTGGAGTTACAGACAGTTATGAGCTTCCATGTGGGTGCTGGGAACCAAACCCAGGTCTTCTGCAAGAGCAGTTAGTGCTCTTGTTTGGGGGTCTTTTCGAGACAGATTCTCCCAGTAGCCCCCAACTTACCAGGAACTTGCTATGTAGACCAGGCTAGCCTTGAATTCACAGAGATTCGCTGCCATGCCTGGCTGAGCCATCCCACAAGGCCCCTGGAGCTTTAATTCTATGTGTATGTTTCTGTGCACCTATTAATTTTCTGTGCTTATGAACAAACCTTTCACATGGACAGTAGTCCATACACTGCGATGGTGTGCAGACTTTACCATTTGCCCTCCCAAACGGTGTGATTACATGAAGGAAATGCTGCTGAGAGCCTCCTCCCTCCCTTCCTGCCTCACTGTGTTTGTTGTGTTCTTTCTCCTCCTGTTGTTACTGGCTTCTCCTTCGACTTGCCTGACTTGGAGGCTGTGTGACTCAGTTCGCTCTTTGGAATTAGAATACAGGGCTCCTGTTTTGACCTTTGTATTTCCTCACTGTGTGACTTGGGCAGGCCTCTGAAAACCTGGATAAGTGTAAGTTAACTCTACTCAACCAAATAGACGTGACCGCCTGACCATCATTCTGAGGCCTGCTGGGAGGGTTGAGCAAATTGAAAAGTGAGTGAACAGGGCCTCTGCACAACAGGATTTAACAATGGCTTCCAATGGCTCCAGTTTGCTCAGGACTGCCCCCTCGTGGGCACCCCAGGAACTTACACACTCCTTAGGTCTCGGCGGAAAATTTCTGCTCAAGCTGTTTTTATTCCTAAGTACTGTGATTTCCCTTTTCTTGGCTCTGAATGTAGCTGGGCATCTCTGCCCCCTTATCAGTGCTGAGTGCCTGGGAAGCAGTTTTCTTTGTTACTCTTTAAGTACCCAGGCCCCTTGGGTTGCCATAGCACCAGTGCTAATTGAGTTGCTTGGAATTGCATTTGGATTGGAAATGCTGTCTTCTGAACTCTCTACAAAGATTTCTGCTTTCCCCTCTCATTGTTTGTTCTCACCTTTCGACAGTTATCTCCATGGCCCATCAGACACTGCGCAGAACGACTTTCAAGGACACACACCCTGTTCAGTTTCCTCTGCCTTCTCCCTGTAAGGCCACCCTGGCATGGCCTAGCCTTTAAGATGGCTTTTCCTTCCTTCCTGCCAGTTTTAGAATCTTTCTTCTCAACATCATCTGATCGAGATTTGGGACTAAGTAAAATGAATGTTGTATGATTTTCCCTGTAATTTTAGATCCCCAAATACTGCTCTTGGCCAACTGTACTATTCCCTGTGGCTTTCTCACTCCACCGCATTTGAGTAATAGTGTTGGCAGGGACGTAAGTAAACAGTTTGCGAAATGCCCGTGTTTTGTAAATTAGAAGATGGATGGGCTGGTTTTTAAATATATGCTCTTGGTTCTGCTGGGCCAGATAAAAGCTGAATATGGCCAGTGCGTGGAGAGGTGGAGTGCAGCCATCTCTTGCCGTCGGAATGGGTGAGGTCAGATCTCCTGATCCCATGAGATTCCTTGTTATTTACAAGTTAGATGTCAATGAATGGAGGGGAAACTTCAGAGGGATTTTGGAAATTACTTAAGGGAGAATCCCTCCATAGGAGAGATGACATTGAGTCACAAGTAGAAGGTATCACTAATAAAAAGAAGGGGCACTAGAACAATTTCTAAGTCTTTGTAGATTTAGAAATGTTTTATTGCTTGTACAATTACCCAGAAGTTTCAAGGTGACTTTCAGTTCTTCATGAATTTCATTTTATTGCTGTTTGTAATAAAAAGAGAATCTCTATCCTTTCATCTGTATGCCATACAAATATCTTTTTTTTTCTTGGTCTCCCTATAGCCCCAGCTGGCCTGGAACTTGCTATGTAGACCAGGTTGGACTCAATCTCACAGAGATTATCTCTGCCTCCTGAGTGCTGGGATTAAAGGCATGCTAAACATTATTTGTGCACTGTATTGAGTGGGTGGTTTAAAATTGGCATCTTTAAAACTGTGTTTCAAAATCCTTGGAAATCAGCCAAGACATATCACTTCTCCTTGATGATTTGTTTGCTCCATTGATGCAACAGTGGGAAGACTCTGCCTCTTCACTGGCTGTGGAAGCTCCAGCAGATCAAGTCAGTCCTCAGACATTTTCCCAGCCTTCCAACAGGGACAGGTGTCCTTCCAGCCTCATTCAAGTCACTGTTGCGGTCTGTCAGTGCCACGCTCCCTTTTCTCTTTCAACACATTGGCCATTGTGCCACAGTCCCTTGGGTATTTGGTCTCTCAGCTTGAGTATAAGCTAGGTGCAAGTAGGTGTTTTAGCAGAGTCATTGGTTCATCCTGAGCACCAATAAACACAGTCATCTGTGGAATGAGTGACTATATGGGTTCCTTGGTTGCACTTTACCAATCTCTTACATGCTAGTTAGTAGAACCCAGAAAGTTCTACTAGACTGACAGAGAGAGGAGAGTCAGGGAAGGTTTCTCCTGGAAGTGACTTACAAGGTCTGGGAGAAGAGCATTTTAGGTTAAGAGAGCAGCTAGTCCCAAGACCCTGGGGCAGATGTAGGTCTAACCTACTGAAGGACTGTCAGTGAGAGCTACAGTAATATACAATAAGACAATCAAAACTAATTTACCTGAAGAAAAAGGTCAAATTAGTGGGGATTATCACATAGTACTAAATAAAAAAGTCAAATCCTTTAAAAGAACTTTTGGTTTTACTGACCCTTTAAAACTCTTAGAGAACACATGATAACAGAAGAAATTAATGAAATGTTTTTGGAATATGTTTGAATGCTGTTAGCTATAAACTGGCTCCAAATGCATTTTGTGGTAAAGAGCAAATAAAGGGAGGTTCATGAAAACACTATATGAAAGGGCTGTCTAAAGAGAATCCGATGTTGTTAATGAGGTTTTTATGGTGATTCTGTGAACATTCTTTTCTACACTGTCTCAGTATATTTCCTGTCTTGAAGAATAGGGTGTGTAAGACCCTATGCCAGTGGATTTCTGATGATTGAAGAGCTTATGTTTAAGTGTTTGGGTCACTCACTGAGTTTACTGATGGTGATTCTGGGACATGTCCTGGAAATTGGTTTGAAATGAAGCAAAAATTCCTAACTCTCCACTTTAAGCCCCCCAGTCCTGGTGATTTGCTTTATCATGAAAGTAAAGCACAAAGCACAAATGCTTCTTTCAGGAGAGCCCTGTTTCCTTCTTGTGACAGTGAAAAGGTTGAGTTAGTCCAAGATTTCTTAGTAATTGGAAATGAAATAATGCAGATGATAAGAAAATTAAAGGCAGTCACTGTGTTTTTGTTTTACTTTTTTATCAATTAGGAAGTTGGCTTACCCAGCAGTGCTGTGTGTACAATAGACCCTCAGTAAGGTTTCTTGATTAATAAGCACTACAAGTCACATTTGTTTCTGAGTGCAAAACCAGATGAAATTCATTTAAGTCAACGGCTACTGAAATTATGCCATTAAACAGTTCTTTTTATTCTAAGAGAATGTGAAGTACAGCAGGCTTCCCTGTGCAGCAGCTTGAATTCCTAGTTTTCAGTGTTAGAGGCTTTTTTGGTGGTAACGTTTTTCTTTATTCCTTCTTTTACTACAGATTGAATGCACTTCACATGCCAGTAGCCAGGTGGTTCTGAGTGCAGACCCTGGGCCAGTGGCATCAGCCGGGCCGAGGAATTTGTTAGAGATGCAAATTTTTTTGCCTGGCACAGTGGTGCACACTTGTAATCCTGGCACTTGGGGAGGCTGAGGCAGGAGGATTTTGTCTGGCTAGATAGTGAGTTTCAGGCCGGGCTGGTGATGTAGTAAGATTTGGTTTAAAAAACCCCCAAATAACAGAGTCTAGTGATCTTGTTCAACAGTTAAGAATACATACTGTTCTTGCAGAGAACTGGAGTTCAGTTCCCAGCACCCATGTTGGGCGACTTACAAACGCCTGTAATTCTGGCTCTAGGGGATCTGGTGCCCTCTTCTGGCCTCTGCAGGCACTGCACTCACATTCACAAGCCCCTGACACAGAGGCACACACATATACACCTAATTAAAAAACAAACAATAACAGTAGACAAAACAAAAACCAAACCAAACAACAAAGGAGATGCTAACTCTTGGGGGCTGGGGTAACTGTTCCCACGCTTAGCATGCGTAAGGCCTTGTGTTCCTCTCCACATTCCTACTTGATAAAAATAATGCGAATTCTGCAACTCTAACCCAGGCCTAGAAATCAGGAGTGGTGGGATTGTGCCCAAACATCTGTTTTGTCAGTGGCTTTCTGGAGCACCTGACAGAGCTCTGGCTTCACAATTAGTGACCCAGCAGACCTGTCCCTCCTTTTCCACATCTGGTCTTCTTACTACAGCCACTAGTGGTAGATGGAGAGGGACAAAGAAATCTGCCCCTTTGGGCTCAGGCCTCAGGGACTAGATACTTGTGTTTTCTCCTGTTTCTCTCATTTCTGCTGAAGGATGAATCTGCATGGGATAAAGCCCAGTGGCGACGCATCTTCACAGTCCCAGGAGGGAACATTGGAATATGAACAGGTGTAGTCATGCATGTTATGCATTTTCTATATAGTGTGCTCACTGAGACCCAGGAAACCATCTGCTGTTCTGAAACTACATCTATAAATGGGAGTTTTGCTCCTTTAGGTTCTGCTAGTTCTGTTATGTTCTTTTACATGGAAGGTGCTCAAAGCATAGTTCGCATTCTTCTAAGCTGTGTTTATGAAGGTGTGGTACCCAGGCCCTTTGCATCAGAGCCCCTTGTGGAACACACACTAAATGCATGTTTTGGCTGTCTGTCACAGGCCTACTAATCAGAGTCTCCAGGGGTAGATCCTAGAGCCTTCTTTCACAAGCACTCAGTTGCCTGTTGCATTTTGAAGCTTGGAAGCCTGGGGTTTAATGGCATGTCCTGGTGTGAAAGATGTCAAAGGCAAAGAGTGAGGATAAAGCTATTAAGAAAAGCAGCAAAGGATGGATTGTGAAATTTTATTTTAGAGGCTATTATTTGTCTCTCAAATAGTTTAAAAGTGAAATGAGGAGCAAGTACTTGCCCAGAGCATGCACAGAGCCTTGGCAGGGAGACACTTCCTTGTCAAGATCAGAAAGGACAGATGGAGAAGGGGACCAGGCAGTCGGGGCAGTCTAGCAGCCCTACTTGCCTATTGCATGGGGCCATGCTGGCTCAGTCCTAGAAGTTTCTGGAGGAATGCATCAGATGTTTGGAAAGAGCCCAGCTAAGAGTTTCTGCAATGACACACATTTTTATTGGATATATATTGAGGAAATGAAGGACCTATGTAAGACCAGGACCATTTTTCAAAGGAGCTGAAATTTTCCTTCCTTGAAATAGAGGCCATTTTCCCATTAATATGTCTTTTTTTTTAAGTGCCTTTTTTTTTCCCTTCAAAGAAAATTGTTGCACAGATGCTTTGCCTGGGTATTGAAGAAAAAAAATGTTTCTTTCTAAGTAGAAACATATTTTTTGGTATAACTTACTTAAATAAGAAATTTATAGTAATGGCTATACTTCTTTGTTTTGTTTAAAATGTTAAAATTATACTTTATTTATTGTGTGCCTGTTTGGGGGCCTTGGTGTGTGTATAGGTCAGAGGACAAGCCACAGGAATCAGTTCTTTCCTTCTACCCTGTGGGTGTGGGGACTGAACTAAGGTGACCAGGCTTGGCAATAGGAGCTTTACCCACTGAGCCATCTCACCAGCTCTGCCTCTTTAAAAGTGTTTTCTCATGCCAGTAACATGTAGCTCTCTCTAAGCATCTCTGTGTTGCTTTTGATGCAACATCCAAGTGTTCCAATGTTATGCAAAGGCCATAGTCTTAGAAAATAGTGTTAAGATTTCGAAAAGACTCCATATTGAGTAATTATTAAAAAATAGGGATTAAAGAAGCCTCAGTTTTCTTTCAGTCTCAGTAGGGAAAGACAGTAGGCTAGTAAGGCAAAATTATGGATTAAAATAGTAAGCACATGCAAAAGGAGCCGGGTGTGGTGGCACACTCCTAATCCCTGGGCAGGCTGTGAGATCAAGGCCAGCCTGGTCTACATAACAAGTTCCAGCCTGGGGCTACAGGGAGACCCTGTCTTAATCCCCACCCCCCCCAAAAGAACAAACCTAAACTGAAAGTGGACTGTGATAAGTTTTGTCATTTTATTTATTTTCTTTTTAAAATTTTATGTGTGTGTATGTGTGTGTGTGTGTGTGTGTGTGTGTGTGTGTGTATGTATGTATGTATGTGAGAGAGTGAGTGTGTGGAGGTCAGAGGACAACTTCTGGAACTTCTGGGAGCTGGTTCTCTCCTTCCAACTTTATGTGGGTTCCAGGGATCAAATTCAGGTTACCAGGCTTGCATAGCAAGTGCCTTTACTTGCTGAACCATCTTGCTGATCGTGTCATTTTAACATGGACTTTATTGCCAAGAGGAGAATTGGGTCGAGATTAGAGTCTTCATAGGCCCTCTGGTTCCACTTACATACAGCCTCTTCCATCATCAGAACCCTGCATCAGAGTGGGGCATTCATTGTCATTAATGACCCTATAAAGACACATCATTTCCTCACAAAGTCCACCATTGTACATTTTAGTTGGTGGTGTACTTTCTGTGGGTTTAGGCAGGCATCCA
Source organism: Nannospalax galili (assembly GCF_000622305.1). Taxonomy (NCBI): domain Eukaryota; kingdom Metazoa; phylum Chordata; class Mammalia; order Rodentia; family Spalacidae; genus Nannospalax; species Nannospalax galili. Next base: position 845,569 of record NW_008352153.1, read on the forward strand.
CCAGGCATCAAACAGAATAGCTGCCCTGCCCTAAGCATCTTGTCCCTTCCTCCCACGTAACCTTTGGCAACTGCTGATCCTTTCATTGTCTCCATTGTTTTGTCTTTTCCACAATGTCACATAGCTGTGATTCTGCTGTACTAGCTTTTTGGGATCAGCTTATTTTACTGAGTAGTACACTCTAAACTTTCTCCAGTTATCTTCATGGCTTGATGGTATCTTTTTAGCATGAAATAGTATTTCATCTTTTGGATATATAATAGCTTATCCCTTCACTGATCAAAGGACATCTTGGCTGCTTCTAAGTTTTGACAGTTATAAGTCAAGATGCTACAACATTTTGTTTAGGTTTTTGTATGACATACATTTTCATTCATTTGGATAAAGTCATACTAAAGAGTGTGGCTGCTGAATGATATGGTGAGAGTATAGTTTTTTTTGTTTTTTTTTTTAAGACACCAAAACTGTTTTCCAAAGTGGCCATACCATTTTCCAGTCCCACCAGCAATAAATTAGATTCTCTTTTATCTACCTTCTTGCCAGCCCTTGGCAGTGTCAGCATTGTGGATTTTGGTTATTCTAATAGACATGTATAGGTATCTCATTTACATTTACATTTTCTAATGAAATATAACACCTTTTTCTAAACTCATTTGCCTACTGTATATCTTTAGTAAAGTGCCATTTTAAGTTTTGGGGTCTATTTTTAAAATTGGGTTCTTATTTATTTATTGGTGGGGGTTGGAGACTGTATCATGGTCCACATGTGAAGCTCAGAGGACAACCCAAGGGATTTGGTTTTCTCCTTCTACTCTGTGGGACCCTGGGATCAAACTCAGCTCATCAGGCTTGGCAGCAAATGCCTTTACCTGCTGAGCCATTTCACCAGCCCCCTTTTCTTTTTCAAATTTGCTTTTATTTGTGTGTGTGTGTGTGTGCATGCACAAGCATGTCACAGTACGTATGTGTAGGTCAAAAGACAACCTATAGGTCAGAGGAGAACCTGAGGGAGTTGGTTCTCTCCTACCACCGTGTGGGCTCTGGGGGTTGAAATCAGGCCACCAGGCTCTGTGGAACGTGCTTTCACTTGCTGAGCCATCTTGCTGGCCCTCTTTTTTTCTTTTTGTTTCAGTTTTGATTTGTTTGATTTTTTTGAGCCAGGGTCTCATGTAGCCGAGACTGGTCTCTAGTTTGCTGTGTAGTGGTGGCTGGCTTTGAACTCTTCTTGCCTCGGCCTCCTAAGTGCTGGTGCTGCAGTCGTGAGCTACCACATGGGGCGGCTGTTTGCTTTCTTATTGGTGAGACTGAAGGTTCTCCCAATATTTTGGGTGATAGTCCTTTATCAGCTGTGTTTTTTTTTTTTTTTTTTTCTGGACAGTGTCTTTTGCAGAAGAGGGGTATTTTATTTAATGAAGTCTAGCTTAATCGTTTCATTGATTATGGCTTTGGGGCTGAATCTAAAAAGACATCACACCCAAGGTCATTTAGATTTTCTATTGTATTTTCTAAGCGTCTTATAGTTTTGCATATCACATTTTAGGCATGTAAGTTAATTCTTATGACAGGCATAAGATCTGCATCTAGATTCTCTTATGTGTGCGCCTATGTGGGGCGTCCATCTGTGTTAGCATTAACTGCTACAAAGACTTATCTTCACTATTGAATTGCTTTGACTCACTTGTCAGATTGGTTGACTGTACCTGTGTATGTCTACTTCTGGGCTCTTTTCTGCTCTGTTGATCCATCTGTTCTTTTCTCATGTAGTATTGTCTTAATTATTGTCTCTTCATACCAAGTGTTGAAGTCAGGCATTGCTGGCCGTCTTCATTTTGTCCTTAAATACCGTTGGCTACTGTGGCTCTTTAGTATTTTCACATACATTTTAGAATCAGTTTATTGACATTTGTAGCTTATCTTGATGATATTTTGGTTAGGGTAGAAATGACTGAGATCATGGTGGGAAAGAATGGGCATCTTGACAATATTGAGTCTTTCTGTCCATGAACGTAGAATCTCTCTCCTTTTTTGAGCTCTTTGATTTCTTTCATCAGAGTTTTGTAGTTTTTTTCCCCTAAAAATTGATCTTATATATATTTGTTATACTTATATCTAAGTATTTCCCTTTTGGGACTGCTAAAGAGATTATATTAGTTTTATTTTCAGATTCTACTTGTTCATGGCTGATATGTAGGCATGTCCCTCATTTAAAAAACAGATTGGGGCTGGAGAGATGGCACAGTGGTTAAGAGCACTGACTGCAGAGGACCTCAGTTCAATTCCCAGCACACACATGTCAGCTGACAACTGTCTGTAACTCCAATTCCAGGGGATTTGATGGCTTCTTCCCACCTCTGCGGGAATTGCACAACACGGGTGCACTTATATACATGCAGGTAGTACACGCATATACATAAAAATACTAAAGTATTTTTAAAAAAGATGTGTGTGTGTGTGTGTGTGTGTGTGTGTGTGTGCACGTATACCTTCAGAGGTCAGAAGAGGGATTATCTGGAGCTGGAGTTCCAGGTAGTTGTGAGCCATGTGATATGAGTGCTGGGAACTGAACTCTGCTCATCTAGAGGAGCAGTAAGTGTCTTAACTGTTGAGCCATCTCTCCACCAAGTAGCTGATTTTTTTGTTTGTTTGTTTTGAGACAGGGTCTCCCTGTAGCCCAAGCCGACCTGGAACTCACTATATAGACCAGGTTGGTCTTGATCTCACAGGGACCTGCCTGCCTCAGGCTCCCCAGTTCTGGGACTGAAGATGTGTACCATCACGCCCAGCTAGTAGCTGATTTTCTGTACTAATTTTGCATTCGACAACTTTGCCACAACCACTTACTGTTTCTTAGGAGCTTTGATGTTGATGCTTTTGGATTTTTGACATAAACAATTATGTCATCTAGGAACAAAGACAGTTCTGTTTCTTCATTCCAGTTAGATTATCTTTTATGTTGTTGTTTTAATACTGTGATAATTAATCACGATTGCCCATTTCATGGGATTTAGAATCACTAAGGTAAGAAATCTCTCTGGGCAGGTCTGTGAAGGATTATCTAGATTAAGTTAACCGAGGTAGGAAAACCCACCATAAATGTGAGTGGCACCATTCCAGGGAGTCCTGGACTGAATAAAAGGAAGAAAGTGAGTTGAGCACAGACATCCATTGCTCTCTGTTTCCTGACTGTGAATACAATGTGACCCACTGCCTCAAGCTCTTGTCCTATTCCCCTGCCATGATGGACTGACTCTGAAACTGTGAGCCAAAATAAACTCTTTCTTCCTTAAGTTGCTTTTTTCAGGTATTTTGTTGCGGCAACAAGACAAGTCACTATATAACTACATTACCCAGAGCTTCAGGATTTAGTGGAAGAGTGGTAGCAAGGGTCGTCCTTGCTTGCTTTGAGTTCATCTTAGCAGGAAAGCTTCTAGTTCTTCACCATTGTATATGTTGTCACTCAAGTGCTTTTTGCAGATTTCTTTGAGTTGAAGATTTTTTTTTCTTTTTCTATTCCTGACTTGCTGAGAGGTATTCTTTTCTTTCTTTCTTTTTTTAAAAAAAAATTTTATCATGAGATGCTTCTTTTGTGTCTGTTGATATGATCATGAGTTTTTCTTCTGTAGTTTTTTGATGTGTTTGATTACATTAATTGATTTTAAATTGTTGAACCAATCCTGTATACCTGCAATAGATAGATGCCACTTGGTTGTGAGTTATAATTTTTTTAAAGATTTATTTGTTTTAATTTTATGTATATGAGTGGTTTGCCTGCATGCAGGCATGTGCACTACATGCATGCAGTACCTGTGGAGACCAGAAGAGAGGGTTGAATCTCTTGGAACTGGAGTTACAGACGGTTGTGAACCATCATGTGGGTGCTGGGAACCAAATTTAGGACCTCTGCAGGAGCAGCAAGTGCTCTTAACTGCTGAGCCATCTCTCCAGCCCCATGTAGGGTATTCTTTTTAAGATAGAACCTATATGCATTCTGTGAACAACTTATCCTTAGATCACTGGTTTTCCAAAGGGTTTGTGACGGTGAAGCTTTGAATGAAAGCTGTGTGGAAGTCCAGAGTAAATGTGAAGCTGCTCTGGATGAAGTGGTGAAGCAGGAGTAGGGGTCTGCAGCCTGTCACAGCCATCTTCCTTTGCCACCATGGTGACACCTAAAGGGATTTCCTTACCATATGTAGAACTCTTTGGAAAATGGTTTGAAACCACTGCCCTAGACAAGATGTTTGACCTGAATGACATTCTGACCTTGTGTGTACTTCATTCAATCTAGTTCATATTCAGTTGATGCTGAACATTGTTAGGAATAATTGCTGTATACAAACAGAAAAGTCCAAGAAGATGGGCATGCCTTTGAGAATGTTCATATGGAGATGTCAAGTGAACTTTTTATTAATAGCGTTCCACCCAAGCTGGACTTAAAATGATTTCCTGGAATTGGATATAGCCAGAGAGCAATTCATACACATCCTACACTGAGGAACCCCATTAACTTTCATTAACCTATACTAGTGGTACTTGAAATAAATGACTTAGAAATCTTGGACCTTGCTTGGATGTATGAATTGCCTGAAAGCTGGTATTGAAGCTGATTGATGCCTCATTGAGGCTATCTTAGACCAAGTTGTACATTTGACTTCTCCTCATTGACTATGGTACTCCATGTACAAAGGATAATCATTATCTATGAAGCAGAATCCAAATACAACATTTCCTAAAGGGGCTTGATACCTTATTGTGATTCATCGTCTCAAATTTGAAGTCATGACTCAGCCAGTGGTAGTTACACTGCTCCTTGGTTTTTTTTGATTGAGGCCATCTTAGACCAAGTTGTACATTTGACTTCTCCTCATTGACTATGGTACTCCATGTACAAAGGATAATCATTATCTATGAAGCAGAATCCAAATACAACATTTCCTAAAGGGGCTTGATACCTTATTGTGATTCATCGTCTCAAATTTGAAGTCATGACTCAGCCAGTGGTAGTTACACTGCTCCTTGGTTTTTTTTTTTGTTTGTTTGTTTGTTTTTCTTTAATGACTACTGTTTCCAAGGTAAATGAGCTAATAAACCTAAGGGGGGGGAGCTAAAACAGTTCCTCCAATACTGGCATATCTACCTGTTCAAAATTATTATAGCTACTCATCTATAGGTAACGTGATCCTGAAGACACAATGAACACCCTTTATGATACATGTGATTTAAAATATAGCTGTTTGGAAAATTTTCCTCTAGCCAATGAGAAATACTCTTTAATGGTGAGTCTTTTTGTGCCCAGTACCATCGACTGTATGTTATAGGCATAGTTGGACACAGATTTGTTGACTTAGCCTTGGTAGCTTGCAGGCACCTTAAGTAGCATATTGTCAACCTTTTTGCTGGAAATGTAGACTAACTTGAAAAATCTCCAAACATGGCAGCTAAGGATTTTATCAGTAGTCATGAGAGTTTCTGTCCTTGTGGATGTTTTCATGGAATTCCACCTGTCTCAGTA
>NW_008352153.1:852063-856241 GCF_000622305.1 Nannospalax galili
TGCAGACTCCTTGATTTTCAATTTTTTTTTTTTTTTGAAGTAGAGAATAAGCCTGTATGCTTAGATCATATTCAATACCTGAAACATCTACCAGGCCTAACAGAAATATAGCAGGTTGAAAGTAGAGTTCATCTTTCTTTTCCGTGGTCACTCAGAAATGAGTCTGATTCACAGTGACTCAAGAAATGAACAGTTCAACTTAAAAGACCTAAAGCAACACCAGAAGTTTTCTAAAAATAATTTACCACTGACTCAAGTACCCTCACAGGCCTACTTGCCATTGGGAGGCTGATAGTCCTGCTTCATAACACCAATGTAGTGGGGCTCTCTGACAAACCTGACTTGGATGGAAACTTTGTGGTGATACCCAGAATATGATGCTAATGGAAGTGATTGTTCCATTCAAATGAACTATAGGCTTCCTGAGCACAGGACAAACTTGTCCCTCCTGATTATTTTTAGATTTTAATTACCAAGGAAGAAACAGTGCCAGCTGTTATCAGTCAACTTTATGGGCGAAGAAAGATTGAGCTCTCAGTATCTGGTCTTAACCTGAGTGTTAGTTGTTTTTGATTACCCAATAGCCATTCCATCTCATTGTAACAACTTACTAATGCTTCTTGGAACTCTCTCTTCCAGTTTTCAATCCATGTGGTTTAGACAGTCTTGTCGAACCTTGTGCTCTGTGCTGGCCATGTTATTCCAGCCCCATCAATCAGCAGAGTCCATGTCTTTGACCATAGTGATTGGTTCAGGAATGGATGTATGATTCAAGTTTGCCCAGTGATAATCAACCCTAGGAGTTTTACGTAGTTGTGAAGTTGTCTTTGCTTAGGTGCTTTAGCTTTGTAGGATGAAAGACTCAAACCAACAAGGCCTACTGTGTTGAACAAGCAGGCAGAAAGTGAAGCCAGTGCTGAGGAAAACAGAGCCAAAAAGAGGGAGAAACTTGAGTTCTGATGACAACGTTTATGCCCCTGGATCCAACCGTGCCTGAAGCTAGTATAGCCCCTGAACCTTTCGGTTATGTGAATCAATAAATACCCTTTTTTGTTTAAGTTAAAAAAAATACATTGTTGGCTTTAAATTTGTCAATATTTTGCTGAGGATTTTTACTCAGATACTATCCTATCGTTTTCTGTTGTCATTAGTGCCTGACTGACTCTGGCCTTACAGAATGAGCCAAGGAAATATTCTCTTTGCCTCTGACTTCTGAAAAAATTTGCAGAGAACTGATAGCATTTCTTCCTTGAATGTTCAAGTTTAATTCATCATTTTCTAAGAGCAGATATTATATTATTTTAAATTTGTTAAGATATGCTTTATAGCCAGATGAAATATATCTTGGGTAAAGTTCCTTATAAGCTTAAAAAGCATGGATATTCTGCTGTTGTTGGATAAAGTATTAGGTAGGTGTTAGCTATATGCGTCTTAATGGAATACTGAATTCCAACTACATCCTTTCTGATGTGCTGCCTACTAAATCTATTCCTAATACAGGGCTTTTGGTGTGTCCAACTGTAATAGTGGAGTCACCATTTCCCCTTTGCAGTTTTATCAGGTTTTGCCTTATGACTTTTTTTTTTGGTCTTTTTGAGACAGGGTCTCCCTTTAGCCCCAGCTGGCCTGGAACTCGCTTTGTAGACCAGGCTGGCCTTGATTTCACAGAGATCCGCCTGCCTCTGCCTCCTGAGTGCTGGGACTAAAGCCGTGCACCACCATGCCCGACTTGCCTTATGAATTTTGATGCTCTGTTATTAGATGCATACACAGTGAGGATAGGCATGTCTTCTTAGAGAACTGGTCTCCTTTATCATTGTGTAATGATAACTTTATCATTGATAAACTTCCTTGCTGTGAAGTTAGCCTTGTGTGAAATTTCCATAGCTTCACCTGCTTCTTCTTTTGACTAATGTTACCATTATGTCCCTTTCTGTATTCTTCTACTTTTCATCTACGTACATCTTTATTTACACTGCAGGTAGATTTTTTAGGAGGTAGAAAACATATAATAAGACTTTGATCTTCAATCTACTTTGATAATCTCTATTTTCTAAAACAATTTATTTTTTAAAAATTTACATGTATGAGTGTATTGCCTACGTGTGTAAGTGCACCTATGTCATACAGTGCCTGAGGAGGTCAGAAGAGGGTGTTGGATCCCCTGGAACTGGAGTTACAGTTAGCCACCATGTGGGTGCTGGGAATTGAACCTGAGTCCTTTGCAGGAGCAGCCAGTGCTCTTAACTGCTGAGTCATCTTTCCAGCTCAGATACTCTCCCTCCCTCCTCTCCAAACTCATGCTGTAGCCCAGGCAAGCTTGCAATCCTCCTGTCTTTGCTTCCCCAGTAGTTGCAATTATAGACTGTGCCACGAGGCCTGAATTCTTCTGAGAAGTATTTCTCCTTCACTCTGAGGGATAATTTTGCAAGACACAGAATTAAAAATTGGTGTTTGTTTCTTTGTCTACATTTTAAATATTTCATTCCACTTTCTTTGTACTGTATGGTTTCTGAGGAGTCAGATGTAATTCTTACCTTTTTTCTTCAGTAGGTAAGGCATTTTTTCCTCCTTCTCACTTCAAGAGTTTTCCCTGTGCCTCTGATTCCCTGCAGCTTAAATATGATAATTCTTGGTACAGCTTTTTTGCTATGTGGCCCAGGCTGGCTTGGGACTCTTGATGTTCCTAAGCACTGGCCATGCACATGTACACCACCATGCTTGGCTCTGTAGTTGTGTTTTGATTCCTACCATTTCTTTTTGATTCTCTCAGAGTTTCTCTCTGCTTATACTGCCCATCTATTCCTGCATGCCATCAACTTTATCCAGGAGAGCCTTTTGTGTATTAGTCATTGTTAGAAGTTCCTGGTCTGACAATTCCCACACCCTTACCATAGCTGAGTCTGGTTCTGATGTTTGTGTTGTGTTTTCATGTGGTGTATTTTGCTTAGAATGCTGCTTTGGTTTTGTGTTTTACTTATAGCCTGCATCACTGTTTTTCTTTGTGTATGTGTGTGTATGTATGTGTTTGCATGTTCATATGTCTGTGTGAATGTGGGTATGTGTGGTGGTCAGATGGCACCAGGTGTTGCTGCTTGGCTTCTACCTTGTTTGAGGCAGGATCTCTTTGTTGTTTGCAGCTGTGCTTTGTAGCCAGGCTAGGTGCCTGTGAGCTTCTGGGATTCTTCTGTCTCTGCCTATTAACTTGATGGAGGACTATAGACATGCCCCCACCCTCATGCCCAGCTTTGGATTCATTTGATGATTTGTTTTAGGTTCTGAGGCCTGAACTCCGGTCCCCACATTTGCACGGCACGTTTTACCCACTGAGCTCTCTCCAAAGCCCTTGGCTGTTTTACCTGATAGTAGGAAATGGTATATTTGGTGCTGGTTTCTGCTCAGTAAATTGTTTTTTCTGTATTTGCCTGCCAGTCTCTTCAGTGTGGGTGCAGCAGTTTGCTATGACCTTACTTCTCTGATAGACTTAGGAAGAGCTGTTGGTTTATCAAGTTTTGTTCTACTTGTTTGTTAGGCTGGAGTGAAATGGTGAGTTCTAGGCTCTGGACTGCTGGACTAGAGGGACAGTAGAATTTTAGAACAAAACAATAAAGCATCCTGGGACAATCCTCTTTAACTCAGGCCTTAAGTTATATCATTGGATCACAAAACCAGTTTGCCAAAAGAGCCCTGAATAAGTTTCTAAGACACTTGTTTTAGGACTTTTTGGGAGGGGATGTTTGGGATTATGAAGAAACTTCCTTATTTTTGTAACTTCAAGTGTTTAGGTTGCTGCAAGGAGGGCTTTGAAAGACCTCCATCAAGAATGCCATTTACAGAAAGCACCTACCATGTAATAAGGTGGTGCCACCAACAGGGCAACTTTGCACACAGCTCAGAGTCCTGAAGTCTGTCAGTAGAAAGAGGCACTTGTGTCTTTAGCCATATGTTCCTGGTCAGGGACAAGGCTATCTGTTTTGCTCGTTTGCCAGTGGTAGTCCCATTCTGCTGCTCACACTTCTGGTGCTTTTGGCCAAGTCAGTCTCTCTCAGTGTCTCTCCCTCTCCCTCTCCCTCTCCCTCTCCCTCTCCCTCTTGCTTAAATTTACAAATGATCAACTTTCTGTACACACCTGCCTTCTGCCATGGCTCTTCTGCCATATTGGAATCTTATCCTTTTGG
>NW_008352153.1:856304-870037 GCF_000622305.1 Nannospalax galili
CCCTCCCCCTCCCTGAAGATTTTATAGATGTACAAACTAAGGTGTAGAAAGGATAAATTCTTACAATAGGATTCAGACCCAGAGCCTGCTTTATCTCTGTTCTCCCCTGGCCCCAGGATCCCTGCAGAGACTTTCGGTGGTGCTTGTCCTCCTTGGAACCCAGCTGCCATGCCTGGAGATGTTTCCCTGGAAAATGAACTCAAGTTCTCACTTGGTTCTACTCAGGAGGATTGAATGTCTTCCCATCCTTGTGGAAACAGCAGTACTAATTTGGTTAACCAGATGTTTGTAGTTGTCCCAGATCTTTCTCTAGGAGCTAGCATTCTTATTTGGGGTCAAATGTTCTAGGGAACCCCTTTCTCTCAAGACTCCAGGTCCTTATTGGGATGAGTCTGGAAACATGAGAGGTGGGGATGTAGACTTTCAGGGATGGCTGCCCCCATGTGACCCTTCCAAGACCTTCCATAAATGTCCAGAGTTTATATTTATCTCTTCCATAATGCTTTTTGTTTTTCCTTCTGGAAACTTCAGGGAAGACTTTAGTGTTCCTCTTCCTGCCCTATCCATGTCTGGCCTCTGCCTTCCTGCCCTTCTTCGTGTACCTTTTAGCTTGCCTACTGATTCTGGAGGAATGACATGCTGATTTTACGCTAATAGTCTTTTTCTCTGTCAGTTGTAAGAAGTCAAGTCCCTTTTGTCTGTCCAGTGCCTGGTACATGGTAGGTACTCAGCTAGTGTTGTTTGGATGAATGCATCTCTCATCATGTCTTCTGACACGTTTCAGTTAATTAGGTTTGTCTTTTCTTGTCTGAATGTGAAATGCCCCCTTAACTCATGTGTTTAAACACTTGGCCCTTAGCTGGTGTTGTCATTTTGGAAGTTATGGAATGAAGTGAGGCTTAGAAAGTCAGTTGTGGGGATGGGTCTTGAGGTTTATAGCCTGGATCCATTTCCTGTCTCTTTTCTTTGCATCTGCCCAAATATGAACAAGCAGCCTCACAGTGCCACTGCCACAGCTGAGGGCCACTCCTGGTGCCATACCTTCCCTGCCATGATGGACTGTCTGTACCTTCACCCTACAAACCCTCCCTTAAGTTGCTTCTTATCAGACATTTGGTTATGGTAATGAGTAAAGTAACTAATGCATCTTATATAGATAATTTTCGCTTTAGATTTGTTTGTATTCTGTAGGGAGATCCAGACGCTCAGCCATTAGGGAGAGGATCAGACTGGGGTTTTTAGGATACTGTTGGGGAGGAAATGGGTTGGCTGAACACTAATGCAGATGAGCTCAGTGCAGAGGGGAGTGGAAGGATGAAGTCTTGCTTGGAAAGGATGCTGGATTGACAGAAGATTATCAGCTATCTTGGGGACAACGCAAGGCAGGAAAGTAGCTGTATCTCACCAAGCCTGTGGCCAGTGCAGTGGATTATGTTGGGATAAGATGAGGAAGAATGTGGTTCTTGACTAAAGGAAGGTTGAAGCAGTGCAGCAGAAAGAGAAAAAAAGGATTAAATCTGAGAATGGAGGTGGATGGAGAGGAAGGAAGGGAAATCCCTCAGGACCTGGCCTGTTGGGGTCAGGGTGGCTGTCCTCCTGCCATTAGAGAGTCACATCAGTTGGGCCAAGGTTTAGGAATATCTGTAGCTAGTGACAGAGAGGATCAGGGAGCTTCCCCCTCAGTGCTCTTCCTCAGGGGGGTGGAAGGGGCTCTGGGGTCCTTTCTCTACCACTTACTTTGTGACCTTGGACTAACTATACCCCCTGAAACTGAGCTTCAGTTTTGTTGTTGGTAAGGTGGGGGGGGTCTTAAGAATTCCCATTGGCTGCTGGGAGCTAGTATGGGTTTAGATGTTGAGGAAATAAATACTGTTGCTGTTATGATTAGTTGTTTGAGGAAAAGAAAGTCACTGCTGTGACATATCCATGTGCCACTCCACTAGAATGCCCCTGGCCATGTTTACAATGGAGAACTTGCTAGCGCTTTTATGCTAGACAGTATAGCAGTTCCTCAAAGATATCAGGCCCTAATCCTTAGAACCTGTGAATGATAACTTACATAGTAAAGGCTTGGTAGATGTGATTTGACTAAGGATCATGACATGGGAAGGTTGTTCTGGGTTATCAGGGCAAGCTCTGAGTACCATCACACATTCACTGTGAGACAGAGCAAGATTTGACATAGGTACCAGGGTGAAGGCAATGCAAAGATGGTGGCAGAGACTAGAGTGTTGCAGCTACAAGTCAAAGAATGCCAGTAGCCACCTTTACCTGGAAAAGGCTCAGAAGAGATTCTCTCTAAGAGCTTTTTGGAGGGACTTTAGCTCCTGTGGCCTGCCAACACCTTGATTTCATTCCACTAAAGATGGATTCCAGACTTTTAAACCCCAGGAGCTGCGAGAGAATAAATTTTAGTTGTTTTAAGACAACCAGTTTGTGGTAATTTGTTAAAATAGCCACAGGCTATTTTATGGCTCATGAAAACATAGACTTGTTTGAGGTGGTTCTTGGTTGTTGGCTCCGGTTCTTGTGTTTACTGGGATGTTGCACCTGCTGAAGTGTTTGGTTCTAAGCTCCAGGGAGTCCAGCAAGACTGAATGTGGAAAGTCCCTATGCCACACTGGAGTCCTAGAGAGCCCCAGGATCCCATGATCCAGGCTGTAGGGAGCTAGCTCTTTGGCTCTGAGGCGATGATGATCTCATGGTACAGAACTGAGACTGAATGAGAGCCAGGCTTTCTCATTTTTTGAGGATAGTCACCTGTCCTGGCAGCTCACACTACAGGGGCATTATTGACTGAATATGAATAAAAGGCATGCATTCACCATTTTGCCATTTCCCAGTATTTAAAGGTGCGTGCGCCCTTCCAGATCCTCCTGCCTGTCCTCCCACCTGTCCTCCCACCTACCCCCTCTGGGTAACTGCTCCAGAGATCCTGTTTATTCTGCCCTTGTGAAGGTAATTATTCCTGCAGGGTTTAGAATAAACAAAAATAACATTTGGCTCATTATGTCTTTTTTTTTTTTTTAAAGTTGTTTTGGGGTAATGTATTATGCAATTTCTCTCAAGTGCTTAGACTCCTTTATTTTTGATGGGGGAGGATAGAATTTAATACTTTTGTGCCACCAAACTTTGAATTCCAAATGAAACACAATTTTGGTCCCACATTCAGATAAAAAGATCCTTCCAGAGAGACAGTGTCTGAATGTGAAACAGGGGCGTCGGAACACTGTTATCACTGAGTTCCTTGTTGAATCCTAGGTTTATCACTTCAGCAATCCATGTTAAAGAATAACTTTAAAAATGAGGGTACAAACATGACTCATCTAGGTATAAAATGAACTTGAGCCAGAGATTTGATTTACCATACTCATTAATATGAGAACCAGTGAGATGTTACAACTGGTTCAAAGGAATGCTAAACCAAATGTATGCAAAATGTTCCACCTATAAGGCAGTAACCATTTGGATTTCTCAGATACTACTCACTGATTTGCATTTTTTAGGCTTGAGAATCATTTGCAATGTTATCAGGTTTGTGTAATTTACTGGGTTGTATAAGTTGCCTACAGGCATTGAGGAGAGGCACTAGTAGCTTAGCTGGGGGTCTTCAACATCCCAGTGGTAGTTTTCCTCTTTCAAATTCCTTCATGGTTTGTCCTGACAGGTGCTATGTCCTCTCCTCTGCCTTTTAGCTCAAATTCTGTTTGGAGTAGTACCATGATCATGTGGATGAGGGAAAGAGGTGTTTGGGGAGCAAGTCCCCTTTTTCCTCAATGCTGGGACTTGCCAGTTCCTTTGGTTCTGAGGGACCAATGACATTGAGGACCTGCCACCAGGAACAGCATGCTTCTCTTCAAAAGGCTGAATATTGTAGTGACTGAGCATCATACACGTTCCCACATTTTGGCTCTGAACTTATGGGCAAGCTGTATGTCCTTCCTGCCTTAGTTTCCTCATTGGTCAATGGAGATAATAAGAGCATCCCCCTTGTAGGGTAGTAGGTAACTGAGAAACCATGTATTCATCATTTAGTGTAGGTAACCAAATAACCTAGTATCCATACCTGGCCTAGATCTGGTGCTAGACAGTGATTAGCTATTAGAAATTTACAAGCAAGAATAACAGTCAGTTGTAGGCCTGCATTTTGCCCTTTTGGGAGTCGTGGATGGAGGTCTCTGGCCAGTAAGCGCACAGTTTTGTCTTCAGGGAATTATTGCAACCTCTGGGCATCCTGTAGGACTAGAGTCATCATCCCTTTATTTCCATGAATTCTGCATCTTTGGATAATTGAAAACATCTGGGTGAAAAACATTGCACTTTTATTGAACATGTACAGACTTCTTCTTTTACTTGTTATTGTTGGTTAAATAATACAACATATCGACAATTTTATGCAGTCTTTACGTTGAATCAGGTATTATAAATAGTTCAGAAATGACATTAAAGTACACAGAAGAGTATGTGTTAGGTTATATGTAAAAACCACACCATTTACTCTTAAGGAGCTTGAGGAATTAGTTACCTGCAGGGTGTTCTAGGACCAGTCTTTTGCGACTTTGAGGGATGATTGTATATCTAGAGTTTACATTTGACTTTTAAACTTTAACCTAGTGATAAACATATCAGATCATATGGAGACAGAGTTTAGGTTATTCACAAATATATTTTTTTAAAGATGGGTACACTGGTATGTGCCTGTAGCTCCAGATACTAAGGAGGTTAAGGCAGGAAGCTCAGAAGCTCAGGAATATGGGTAGCATAGGGAAATCCTGTTTCTTAAAATACGTAAATAGAGGCCAGCAAGATGGCTCCGTGGGTAAGGTGATTGCTACCAGAGTCTGATGATCTGCATTTGAGCCTCAGACCCCATGTAGAGGTGAAGAGTCAACGTCATAAAGTTGTCCTCTGATCACACATAGTCCATGGCATGCATGTGCGTACACACACACTAATAAAGTTTATATATATATATATATTCATACATATATATGTATAAAATTTTTGGTGTAATGCTAGTTTCCATAACTTTCTTATAAACTAAGAGATTAATTTAAAATTTCATAGACTTTGAATCACATGGGTGAGTCTCCCAAAGCTTCCAGGGCTGGCGTGTGCTATCCTGTTCACTGCCTTGTGTACACGAGAACCACTGTCAGGGAATGGCACTGTTGGGTGATTAACCATGGAGTCATGGATCTGGATGCTTTTGTGTACTTTTCTCACAGATCCTTTGAAGACTGTTTTAGGAATTAACTGCTAATAAATGAGTGTGTGTGAGGGGGAATCATATCCAAGTTACCTCACACAACTCACAGTCCAGCACTGCAGAGCAGCTATGTGGGGGACAGCTGTGTGTTTCGCTAGTATGTTTTATGACTCACTCTGGTGTTACAAGTCTACCTGTCTACATGGTGTTTTCATCTGGGTGGGAGGCAATTTAAATGATGTGTTTTCCATGAAATCACTCCAGCCTTCCTGGTGCCATCCCTTCTCTAGAGAGGTGTTTGGTTGGGGGTGTAGCTCTGAGGAAGAGTGATTGCTTAGCAAGCACAAGGCCCTGGGTTCAATCCCCAGTAACACACCCCCCACCATGCAGATGGTATTTGCTCCCAGTGAATCGTTCCTCTCTCATACATAGTTTACTTTCAAAGATTATAATAGCTGCTACTCCTAATCCAAAGGAGGATGCCACAGTCTATAAAGATAGCTGTAGCGAGTCTTTGAAAGTGTGCTGACAACATTTTGACTTGAAGAAAGGATCACGCTTATTTTCTTTTGCTTGTATTTGTTACTCATTTTTAATCTCATATCCCAGAACTTGTTCAAAGTTACAGAACAGAAACTATGATCTCATATTATCTTATCATTCCCTTTTAAAATTTGCTCACATAAATACCTGCAGTTACAGAGGGTTCAAGCCAGCACATTTTAAAATGGATCTTTGTTATCTGGAATTGGATTTATCATACTTTTTGGTTCATTATACAGTATCGCTATTACTTGAAGATAAACTGAGGAGTATAATGTCTTGAATATTTTTTCATGAATTATAGTTGTATGATTGAACTCAATACATCTTGCACAATAATTGCTGCCTAAATTGTCTAAATATTAGGATAGCTTTTGGCCATTTGGGAAAGTTTAAAAATCACACTGACTTTTATGATAAGAATAAGGGTTTGTGTTCAGAGGATGAAGTCATTGTCTTCTTTGCCTTTTTCTTGTACAACTTTAAGTGATACATGGATACTTGGGGAAGTGACAGGGGGTAAGGTTTCAATAAACTATGTTCAGTTGTTACAACATAACAGGACAGTCTAGGCATCTTCAATGGGCATCTCAAACTAGGAAGGAGATGACTTTAGAATCTGATTTGGTGATGATTTAGGAAGTCTGTCATCTCATCTAGCAGCTCCATCTCTGTTCCAACCCAGGAATCCTCCAGGTTCTTATGCCACCTGAATTTGAATCCTTTCAGGGAGAGGGGACTCACCCATGACTACTCCTTTTTTTTCTTGAGAAACTTTAATCATGAAAAATAATGTGGATTTCCTTGAGCTTGATTGTGCTTTCTTAAAACTTCCACTCTTTTGCTTTTGTTTGTCTCTATTTACAGAAGACAAAAACAGTTGTGGTTAGCTTTAATAGTCAACTTTACAATCCAGAATCACCAGGGAAGAGAGCCTCAGTAAGGGATTGTCTATTTTATGTTGGCCTGTGGGCATGCCAATGAAGGGTTGTCTTAATTAAGTTACTTGATGAGGAAAGACCCTGGCCACTGTGGGCAGCACCATTCCCTAGGCAGGGGATCCCGAACTGTTTAAGAGTGGAGAGATTGAACTGAGCACCAGCAAGTAAGCATGCATGCATTTGCTTTCCTCTGCTCTTGATTGTGGGTGGGAGGTGAGTAGTTCCTTCAGGTTCCTGCCACTGTGACTTCCCTGTTGTGATGGACGGTAGTCTGGAATTGTGAGCTAAAATAGGACCCTTCTCTAAGGTGTTTTTAATCATTATATTTTTATCATAGCAACATGGATGAAACTAGACAACAGTCCTCATGCTCATAACAAACTTGTTAAAATATTGGCAGAAACAAGACCATTCCATCTGCTTATCACACTCTGTGTCATTCTTCCTGGTTGATCTTACAGTGAGGTGTATCAGGATATGTGTGTGCTATGGTGAAAGGTTGGTGGTTTCTGCTGGCCAATGGTGTATTGCTGTGGGAAATAGGTCTGAAAGGCACATATATTGGCAAGAGGAAATCCAGGTTCCATTGGTGCCAAAGGAGAGAGGACTGTGCCAATCTCAGCTGCATTAGAAACACTCCAGAAGCAGGAATGTGGGATAGTCAGGCAGGATTGTTATTTTTGTAGATTGAGACTTGGAGAGGGCTGTTGCAGGCAGAGACCGTTGTGATAAAACTCCCAAGGATGGGAAGCATGAATTGTGTTGATAAGAGAGGTGGAGGAAGATGTCCTATTTACTCAGCTTCTAGTACCTGGGAAGATGAAGGCATGTGATGAGGACCAAGGGGTAGACTGAGCTAAGTGCTCAGGGAAGCTTGATTCATTGCTTCAATTATTGCTCAGCTGCATTGTGATTTCATTACAGGGACACCTGGTCTTTAATCCATTTTGCCCGGGAGTCTCAGGTTCCCTAATATGAAAGTGGAGATCTGTATCTATCGTGAGGATTTCAGGGCATATAAGTGAGGACCCCCCCCCCCCCGGTGGTATTCAGCAGAGGCTTGATAACTAATGGACAGATGCCATTACTGAGTTGGCTAGGCTCAGGAAAGCAGGAGCCACAGGAGTCACTCAAGAAAGGGGTACTGTTGTGGTTTGGATGTGAATGGTTCCCTGTGGGCTCATGTGTTTAAATACTTGATCCCCAGTTTGTGGTGCTGTTTTGAGAGGTTATGGAAACTTTAGGAAGTAGAGTCTGCTTCCTGATCTACCAAAGTGTGAGGAAGCTGTGTTGGGAACTTCTACCGCCATGGCTAAAGCTACTGGCCTCCATGATGGACTGCACCCATTCAAACTGTGAGCCCAAAGCAGTTCTTTCAGTCTTTTTTAAAAAAAGTATTTTATTTATTATTTTTACTTTATGTGTATGAGTGTTATGCCTGCATGTAGGTAAGTGCACCCATGTTTGCAATTCCCACAGAGGACAGAAGAGGCTGTCGGATCCCCTGGAACTGGAGTTATATGGACAGTTGTCAGCTGCCATGTGGGTGCTGGGATTTGAACTGGGTCTTCTGCAAGAACAGTCAGTGTTCTTAACTGCTGAGCCATCTCTCCAGCCCCAGTTCTTTCAGTCTTAATTTGTTCCTGTCAGGTATTCTGACACAATAATGAGAAAGGAAGCTAATACAGATGCAGGGTTGTTGGTAGAGGAAGACTGGCAGAAACAGCTTGTGTGTGATGTAAGTGACAGTTCTGGCAGTGGGGAGAGTTACATGGCCGGTCAGTGCTTGAGGGGGTCAAGTTAGCAGGACTGGAAGCAGAGTTAATGTCTGGAGGAAGAAGAAGAGAGAGGTCACCTCAAGTTTTTGTGGGGGAAGGCGAATTAGGCAAGAATGGTAAGTTCAGGATTGGACATACTGAGTGGAAGTAGGTGGTAGCAAGCCCTGAGGTAGAGAACTCACTGCTGCTGGGAGTAGGAGGCTGCTCTTTGGGAATGAGCCTGAAGGTTCAGCATGGGAGAACCACTGAATTCAGGCAGTGTGTATGGAACACAGGTCAGAGCAAGCAAGGGCCGAGCTGGATTGCAGGGACCTGTGATCTAGCTTGGACGTGTGGAAAAGGAACTGGTATCGAACTGGGTTCATCTGCAAGCAAAAGAAAAGAGTGAACTCAAGAGAAACAGTGAAAGGAAAACTGGAGGAGCTAGCCTGACGCAATTCATGGTTTATTAGAGTTGTCAGGAAACAAAAACAGCTTGACATTTCTTTTGCACACACATATACTCACACACATGCAGTCATTCATATACACAAGGTCATCCACACACCCTCTATTATTCAAGCCTGTTGGTTTCCTCAGAAGGACCCTTCAGGAAATCCTCTGCTCTCCCATGGAAATGTGTTTATATTTAGAAGGTTTTGAGAGAAAGCCTATTGTTAAAGTTAAGTTTACTGGGTTAACATTTGGAGGCTGTGGAAATGTCACCACATGTCAGCTGTACTGAGTAGACCTTTTGTTCTACTGAGAGCCATGAGCTGAGACCCGACTTTGTCTGTGGTGAGTGTTTCATCCTGGCACTGTGACCATGGGAACCTGGTGCTGGAGAAGGGAGTACTGCCCTTGCCATTGGAAGTTAACAGTTTTGAGACGTCACTGAGGAATTGTGGCATGCCTGATACCATGAAGGGTGTCTTCTCTGGGCTATGGCTCCCCTTAGTGACTTTATGAGCAAGGCATTATTAGACCAATTTTAAAATGAGGAAATGGAGGCACTAAGAGGTAAAGGAACATGTCCAAGGTGATTGTTCTAGTTTCTTTCTCTGACAAATACCATGACCAAAACAACCCAGGGGAAGAGAGGGTTTATGTAGCTTATTCTTTCAGGTCACAGTCCACCATTGAGGGCAGTCAGGGCAGGAACTCAACAGGAATCATGAAGGAGTGCTGCTGTGGGCTCAGTCTGTTTCTCAGGCTAATGCTTAGGAACTTTTATTTTTTTGTAAAATTTTTTTTGAAATTTTATGTATTTCATACAGAACATCTTAATCAGTCTTAATCATCTTTATACCCCCTTCCTCATTGGCACCCTCCCTTAGTCCACCACACCACTAGAATTCATACACTGTCATTTGTGTTAAGGCCTATTGTGTCAAGTTAGTGTCCCCAGATGTACCTCAGTGCAAGTTCATCCACTGGGGTCTAGGCAGCCTGTCTAGAGTCCCTACCTTTAAGAAGGTCAGTTCTTCCTCACCCAGTAGTAATCAGCTGCCAATAATTCTTCGACTAAGATTGGGTCTTATTGCCCATTTCCACAGTTCTGTGCTGGGTTTTTGTCTGCTTGAGTTTGCATAGGTCTTGTGATGCTGACACCATTGCTGTAGGTACATATGAGTAAGGTCCCAGGAGCCTGTATGACTATTTCCATATGATTGGGCACCTCCTCCCTGACTCTTACAGGCTTTCCACCCCCTCTTCTGCAATGGTCTCTGAACCCTGGGTGGGTGGAGTTTAATATAAGAGTCCTAACCAAGGACCCACACGCTGCAGACTCTTATTTCCATGGTTTGGCCATTTGCGAGCTTTTGTGTTCCTGGCCCTCTGTTGCATGAGGGAGCTTCGTTGATGAGAATTGAGAGATGCATTAGTGTTCTCCTTACCCCATGTTCTATGTTCTGTGAGCCTTAGGTATAGAGATTGCATTGTAGATGTGCCACTTAGGCTTGGCAATTCACAGGCAATGCCTGTGTGTAACCAGTTGTGGAACTCCGTAATAGTCTCTGTCTGTTGCAAAAGAAGCTTCTTTGATGAGTGGTGACTGGGATAGTTGTCTGTAAATATAAGGATCCATATTTTGTACATAGTAAGAAATTACATTTGTCTAGGGATTTGACAGCCTTGAGGTTTTTAAAACATTTTTTATTTACTTATTTTATGTGTATGCATGTATTACCTGCATGTAGGTAAGTGCATCCATGTCATGCAATGCCCAGAAGAGGCTGTTAGAGCCCCTGGGACTGGAGTTATGGACAGTGTTAGCTGCCATGTAGGTGCTGGGATTCTAACCCAGGTCCTCCATAAGAACAACCAGTGTTCTTAACCACTGAGCCATCTCTCCAACTCCTAGCCTTGAGGTTTTCTCTAAGATCTAAGACCTCTCCAACCATGTGTATTTGGCTATGTTTACAGTACCACGCATGAGTTTCCTCCCATTGGGTGAGCTTTAAGTTCAATAGGATAGCTCTTGTTTACCCCCAAAATAAAAGAGTTACTACTGTACCCATATCATTTGCTGGGTCAGTCACTGATGTGATTATTAGGCCTTGAAACTGGGGTTGGACCATCGATTGATATTCTCCCTTAGCAGTTAGTGAAGTGCTCTCTAAAGCTATGAGAGCTAGCTGTTAGGGCAGGTGGCTTCCAGGTCACTTCCAACTCCTGTGTCTGAAGTATGCCCTGTCTCCAGCAATAGGATCTTACCTTCAAGTTCTGGGAGGCAATAAAGGGCTATGGTAATTGCCTATGTAATTTTGGGCGTCTTCTGGACTAACCTGGCCAACAACTCAAAGGAAGGTTTCTCCTGTCTGGCACTGTTTCTTGTTATGTAGCCTTCAGCTACACACATGGACTCATGTAGAGATATTGTATATGTAATTTTTCAGTAGCTTTTTGGACTATATGATTCCCTCTGGTTTTTATACTAGCTAGGCATTACTTACCTCTCTTCTCTCTCTCTCCCTGTCTAACCCTCCCTCCATGCCCTCCCCCTTTAAAGTATCCGTTTTTCCCCATTTCTCCCTTGATAATACCAGTATCCTATGGTCCCCCCTCTCTTGAGCTCCTTCTTTTGCTTTATCCCCATAATTACTTGTATAACCCCCACTTCCTTACTCCCATTTTACCCATTTCTCCCTCAGTAACACCTGTCTTCTACTGTTATTCTCTCTCAGGCTCCTTCTTTCCCTTTACTTCCCTGATTCCCTTCCATTTTCTTGGTTCCTGCAATTACATCAGGATATATACTCACGTATGAGGATTTGGTGTTAGGATCCACAAATGAGGGAGAACATACATTGTTTATTTTTCTGAGACTCTGTTACTTCACTTAGTATAACAGTTTCTAGTTCCAGCCATTTACCTTCAAATTTCAGGATTTCATCTTTCTTTACTGCTGAGTAGAACTCCATCGTATAAATGTACCACATTTTCATTATCTACTCTTTAGTTGAGGGACACCTAGGTTGCTTCTATCTCTTAGCTATTGTGAAAAGAGCAGCAACAAACATGGTTGTACAAATATCTCTGCAATAGGATGAGTCCTTTGGGGATATGCCAAGGAGTGGTATAACTGGGTCAAATGGTAGGTTCATTTTTAGTTTTTAAAGACTTCTCCATACTGCTTTCCTAGGGGTTGCATGACTTTGCAATCCCACCAGCAATCAATCAATATCTTTCCCCATATCTTATCCAGAATTTGGTATCATTTGTTCTCTTGATCTTAGCCAGTCTGAATGGGTAAGATGAAATCTTAAAGTGGTTTTAATTTGCATTTCCCTAATTACTAACAATGCTGAACACTTTTTAAGATGTTTCTTAGCCATCTTTGTTTCTTCTTTTGAGAACGTTCTGTTCAGATCCTTAGCCCATCTTTTAATTGGGTCATTTGTCTTGTTTCTTTGTTTTTTGAGCTCTTTATATAGTCTGGATGTTGAAGCTCTGTCAGATGTGTTACTGGGAAAGATTTTCTCCCACTCTGTGAGTTTACTCTTCACTTCCCTGGCTGTTTCTTTGGCTGTACTGAAGCTTTTTAGTTTAATGTGGTCCCACTTGTTGATTGTTGACCTTAATTCCTGAGCAACTGATGTCCAATTTAGAAAAATCCTTTCCTACACCTATATCTTGTAGGTTACTGACAATATTTTCTTCTCACAGTTTTAGAGTTTCTTTGATCCATTTGGAGTTGACTTTTGTGCAAGGTGAAAGATAAGGGTCTAATTTCATTCTTCTATAGGTGAAGGTCCAATTTTGTCAGTACCATTTGGTGAAGATGCTGTCTTTCCTCCAGTGTGTGTTCTTGGGACCTTTGCCAAATATCAGGCGGCTGAAATTACATGTACTCATGCTTGGGTCTTCAATTACATTCTATTGATCTATGTGTCTATTTTTGTGCCAGTACCATGCTATTTTTATGACAATAGCTCTAAAATATAGTTTTCCCCCAGCATTGCTCTTTGTGCTCAGGGTTGCTTTGACTGTCTGGGTTTTTTTTTCTTCCGTATGAATTTTAGGATTTTTTTTGTCTAATTCTGTGAAGTATGTCATGGAGATTTTGATTGAAATTGTATTGAGTCAATAAATGGCTTTTAGTAGGATGGTCATTTTCACAATATTAATTTTTCCAATCCATGAGCATGGGAGGTCCTTCCATCTTCTGATGTCTTCTTCAGTCTCTTTCTTTAAAGATTTAAAATTTTCATTGTAGAGCTCTTTAATGTTGGTCAGGTTAGATAATTTTTTTTTTGAGGCTATTGTGAATGGGAGGCTTTCCATGTTCTCTTTCTGACTGCTTGTTATTGGTATATAGAAAGGCTACTAATTTTTGTGAAATAATTTTGTAACCTGCCTCTTTACTGAAAATGTTAATCATTTTTAGGAGTTTTCTGGTGGAATTTTTGGAATCTCTTAGGTATAATATATTATCAGCAAAAAGGGATAATTTGATCTCTTCTTTTCCAATTAGTACTCTTTTTTTTTTTGTTTTTTAATCTTTATTTTTTTATTTTATTTTTTTCATACAGAAGAATTCATTCCAAAGCAATTGACATTGAGACGTTTTCATATGCATTTCCAATCTCTATATACATGACTATCACTGGTCACAGTAGCCCACCTTCTGAGCTCCTCGGCATCTGAGCATGAATACAAACTCGTCAGATAGACAGCCTTCCTCTCCCACTAGAGGCTCCATACTCTGCCATCCCTGTCACTGTCCACTGTGTTGTCAGCACCCTCATCCATTCCCCCTGTCTGCCCTTCTGGTAAATC
>NW_008352153.1:871591-899601 GCF_000622305.1 Nannospalax galili
CATCATTTGTTCTCTTGATCTTAGCCAGTCTGACTGGGGTAAGGTGAAATCTTAAAGTGGTTTTAATTTGCATTTCCCTTATTATTAGTGATGTTGAACATCTTTTAAGATGTTTCATAGCCATCTTTACTTCTGAAAAGATAAACGTTCTGTTCAGCTCCTTAGCCCATCTTTCAATTGGGTTGCTTCTTGTTTTGGGTCTCTGTTTTTTAAGTTCATTATATATTCTGGTAATTAAAAAATAGAGTATAGATTTTTAAAGCATTCCCTTGTAATGTTCTGGATCTTTTTGCTGTCTGTTGTGATGTTTCCTCTTTCATCTCTGATTTTATTGATATGGAGTTGCTTTTTCTTTCTTTTGCTTATCTGGGCTAAGGGTCTGTCTATCTTGTTTATCTTTTCAAAGAACTAGCTCATAGATTCATTGATTCTTTGTATTATTTTCTTTGTTTCTATTTAATGAATTTCTGCTCTGATTCGTGTTAGTTCTTCTTGTCTGCTAGGTTGTGTTTAATTTGTTCTTGCCTTTCCAGAGTCTTGAGTTGCAAGATTCATTTATTTGTGTTCTTTCTGTTTTTTCAATCTAGGCACTTAGAGCTATAAATGTCCCTCTTAGGACTGTCTTTAAAATGTCCCAGAGGTTTTGTTGTGTTGTGTTACCTTTTTAATTCTAAGAATACTTTTATTTCTTTCTTAATTTCTTCTTTGACCCATTCATCATTCAGGAGTGCATTGTTTAATTTTCATGAGTTTGTGTAGTTACTAGGGCTTCTTTCAGTGTTGATTTTAAACTTTATTGCATTGTGGTCTGATAGAAGGCATGAGATTATTTCAATTTTTTGTATTTGTTGAGGTTTGTTTTGTGCCTCTGTATGTGGTCAATTTTGGAAAAAGTTCCATGGGGTCCTGTATTCTTTGGTGCTTAGATAGAATATTCAGAAGATGTCTGTTAGGTCCATTTGATGTATGGTATAATTTAATTCAGATATCTCTGCTTATTCTTTGTCTGGTTGACCTGTCTAATGGAGAGTGGTATACTGAAGTCCCCTACTATTACTGAGTTGGGTTTTCTGTGTCTTGAAGCCCTGTAGTGTTATTTTTATGAATTTAGGTGCACTGGAGTTTGGTACATTTATGTTCATGTTTGTAATATCTTCTTGGTCAATTGTTTCTTTGATCAGAATGAAGTGACCCTCTTTGTCTCTTCAGATTAGTTTTAGTTTGAAGTCTATTTTGTCAGGTATTAGAATTATAATCTCTGCTTATTTCTTAGTACCATTTTCTTGGAATATTCTTTTTCATCCTTTCACCCTAAGGTAGTGCCTGTCCTTGAAGGTGAGATGGGTTTCTTGCAGACAGCAAAAAGTTGGAGTTTGTTCCTTAATCCATTTAACTAGTCTGTGTCTTTTGACTAAAGAGTTCAGTCTGTTGATATTTAAAGTTATTGTCGAAAGATGAGTATTGGTTCCTGTCATTTTAATTTCTGTTTGCATTCTTGGTCTAACTTGTGTTTCTACAATTATATCTTCATTTAGTTTCTTTCTGTTGCCCCTGGGGTATAGTTGTTCCTTTCTTCAGATTTGTATTGCTTCAAGTATTCTTTGAAGGGCTAGTTTTGTAGACATGAATTCTTTTGGCCTATTCATGTCATGGAAGATTTTTCTTTCCCTTTCAACTATAATAGACATTTTTGCTGGGTAAAGCATTCTAGGTTGGCATCTATGGTCATTTAGAAATGGGAATACTTTGGTCCAGGCTCTTCTGGCTTTCATAGTTTGCACTGAAAAGTTAGCTATTATTCTGATGTATTTTCCTTTATATGTGACTTCCTGTTTATCTTTTGCAGATCTCAGTATTCTCTCTTTGTTCTGTATAGTTAGTGTTTTTAGTGCTACGTTGTGGGGAGATTCTTTTCTGATCCAGTCTGTTTGGTGTTCTGTGTGCTTCTTGTATTTTTATGGGCATGAGTGGCCACCAGTGGGGCAGCCACAGGACCTGAATGGATTATCACAGAACTGATAAAAGACCAGGGGACTCCTGCGGTTTTATTTCTTTACTCTTATTTCTTCATCCATACAAGAGTGCCAAAAGCACGGGCAGCTCTGCTTATATGCGCATACTCATTAGAGTTACAGCTGAATATTTAGAGAACAATGAATAATAATAAAGTGATTAGAATATAGTAGTTCAGTAAAACATGAGCAAGAGGACAGTACCACCATAGTATGCCCAGAGAGAGCAAAGTGTTTCCTGAGAAACCGGGGGAGTACCGGCATTCCAGAGATAACTCCTCAGCAAGCGTCCTTACATAAACTTTCTCATGAGACAAGGCTCTCCAGGCATACATCTCAAGGTTATAACTTAATTCACCAAGCATATTTTTAAAGTCACAGGAACAGTATTTCGCAGTCCCTTTAGGCATTCCTTTTCTGAATTTTGGGAAATTTTCTTCTACAATCCTGTTGACAATCCGGTCAATACCATTAACCTGAGATTTTTCTCTTTCCTCTATGCCTAGGATGTGTAAATTTGTTTTTTTTTTCAGTCTCACATTTCCTATGTATTTCATTCCTGTGTTTTAAAAAAATTTTCATCTTTGCTTGAGTGGTTCAATTCTTTAACTTTATCATCCAGTCTTGATACTCTGTTTTCCATTTCATTCAATCAGTGAGGCTTTCTCATGTTTCAAACTGACTTATTGAGTTTTTCACTTCTTCATTTCAGCCTGAGTTTTCTTCAGTATTTCTTTCTCTTTTGAATTCAGTCAGAAGTTTATCCCTATCTTCTTTTAGTTCTTTGGTTTGTTTGTGTGTTCTTTAAATTCATTGAATTCTTTGATCATATTTATGATTGTTCTTTTAAATTCTGTGTCCTGGCTTATCTCTAGGGGGTTCTTATTGTAGAACTCTTGTATAGGACTGGTAGTATTTGGTGTAGACATATTATTTGGGTTTTTCATATTACTATTTTTTTTGTTGTGATTTTGGCATGTGGATTTCTTTTGTTGTTTGTGATTCTGGTATGATACTCAAGCTTTCCTTTTTTAAGTTGAAGTGTGATTCTGTTTGTATTACTGATGTTCCTTAGTTTTCTTATTGGGTATGAAAAGCTGGTTGGTCTAGGCTTCAGGTTCTGTCTTTTGATTTTAGATTGTGAAGACCAGATGGCTCTAGTTCAGCTATGCAGGAGCTTCAGCAGAGGTCCAAATCAGGCACCAATCAGATACTCTCAGGCTTCCTCCTAAGGTCTAGTCCTCTACTAGCCAGCAGGCATAGCACAATTTGGGAAGGTCACTAGGCAGAGGTTGGATTCAGGCACACTCAGGCAGCCTGCAAAGGTCTGGGCCCCTGCTAAAGGGAAGAGAAGCCTAGCCCTGCAGCAGTGTGAGGGGCTGCAGATGATCCTAAGGTAGGTGGATAGGCACGGCACGATCTGGGAAGCTCACCACTAGGCAGAGGCTGGATTTAGGCACTCTCAGGCAGTCTGCAAAGGTCTCTTAGCTAGTTTTCTTATACAACCCAAGACTATCTGCCCTGGAATGGTGCTGCCCACAGTGGGCTGGGCCCTCCTGCATCAATTAACAATCAAGACAATCCCCCAAACACATGTACACAGGCCACTCTGATTTGGGAAATCCCTCAATTGAAACTCCTTTTTCAGGTGACTTTAGGCTGCATCCAGTTGATAATTAAAGCTAACTAGGATAGTAACAGCCAGAAAGTGGTAGAATTAGGACTATGCTCATTTATTTCACTCTGGAGCCTGCACATGTATCTTACACGTATTTACTCAACCTTGCAGATGTTATAATCTGTTGGGAAGGTTTTTTTTTTTTTAATTCCTAGTTCTCAGACTGCACCTGAAACCCACTGAATTAGCCTGTTTGGGGTAGGAACCTTAGTATTGTTTCGAAGTTCTTCAGATGATCCTTGCTCTCATCAAGATTGAGAACCACTGATAGACATACCTGTTAGAGATGCCTTAGGGCAGTGTTCCACAAACTGCTATGCACAGTTGCCTCCTAGGGGCTATGCCCCAGTAACTGGGTGGAAGTGAGAATTTGCATTTCTCACCAGTGCTCAGATGATGTAGTACTGCTGGTCTTTGGGTTTCCTGACTTGAGTGAAGGCTAATCTTCAATGTCCCTCTAAGCTGTACAGTTTTATGACTCTACTGATAACTGTCATGTAGTCATGATTTTACTGTTTGCCACCCTTCTGCTAAGAATGCTAGATACTATCTCCTGTCCCCTCAACAGCCTGTAGACACTATCTCCTGTCCCCTCAACAGCCTGTAGAGGAGGTACCATTTCCTCTCACTTAGAGATAAAGAAATTGCAGCTTTCTGAAATCAGCTAGAATCCAGCCTGAGTCCCCTGAACCTAACACCTGTGTGATTAATTACCATCTAGTTTGCCTTGCAGTGTGTATGTAGCTATCCTCACTGAGGAAAACTATGGCCTTGGCTTTTCTGACCACATGGATTAGATTAGAAACTGTGTTAGGGTATTCCAGTTGCTGTAACAAAATTTCAAGGGTGGCTTCTAAGCAACAGAACTTTCTTACAGTCCTGGAGGCAGGAGAAGTCCAAGGTCAAGGCACCAGCAGGTAAGGGCCCACTTTTTAGATGGCCGTCTACTCTAACCCTGAAGTGGAAAGCACAGGAGATCTCTTTGAAGCCCTCTTTTATAAGGGCACTAATCTCATTCATAAGGGTGTTAAGCACCTCCCAAAGGCTCTGCCTCCTAATGCTATCACTTTGGGGATTAGGATTTCAACATTGACACTCAAATTTGGAAGGCACATGTGCTGCATAGCTTTAGTTGTTAACTTGACACACCTGGCTAGAGGGAACCTCAATTGAGGAATTTCCTTCCTTGGATTGGCCTGTGGCCATGTCTGTGGGGCTTTTTCTTGATTGTTGAGTGCTGTGGGAAGGTCCAGCCCACTGTGAGCAGTGCTACCCTTGGGCAAGTGGTCTTGTGTTTCTAGAAAGCAGGGTGAGTACTGGTTAGAGGAGCAAGCCAGTAGTAAGCAGTGTTCCTCTATGGTCTGTGCTCCAGGTTCCTGCCCTGGCTTTCCTTGATGAACTGTGCTATAGGCCAAATAAACCATTTCCTCCCCAAGTTGGTTTTGGTGTTTTTATCACAGCAATAGAAAATAATTAATATAGCACACAAACATTCCAACCATAGCAGGGGCCCTTTGTACACTATCCCAAGAAACCTAGCAGTTATTTGGAGTATTTCTGGTTCCAAGCATCTGTGCTCCCTGCTCCTTCTGTTGCACCTGTATTGATTTGTGAGAGCACTTTAGGACTGCAGAGGCAGTGCTTTATGAAGGGCATTTAAGTTTCCAATAAGCTTTGCGCTTAGGACTAGAGAAGTTTATTGCATTTGTAGGCCAATGGTAGATCTGAGCATGATTTCTGGGTTAGTGGGCCATCCTATTCCCTTCAGAGGCTGGCTGAGTTATGGCTCTTAGGCTTTTTCCCAGATTAGTCGTCATCATATGGTCTGGTGACCTCTGTTTTTGAATCCCTCTAAGCTCTTTAAATATACACTAATAATAAAAATAATATGGAGTTTTTAATGGACTGAATGTTTGTATCCCCACTCCCTAAATACTTCCTTCTCATGAGAGAACATAGAGATGTAGGCAGCCTGCAGCCCAGGGAGGACCCTGACCAGGACCCACCTGGTCCGATTGCAGTCTTCCCACTCCAGACCTGTTGTTTTTGAGCAACCGGATTTATAGTATTTTGTTCCTTTAGCCTGAGCTAAGACAGTGGTCTGAACCAGAAATTCTGCAAATACAGCATCAGCATTTCTTGAGAACTTACTAGAGATACCCCAGTCCAGAATTAGAAACACTAGGGATGGGCCCAACTGTTATAGTAACCCTCAAGGTGATTCTTGTATATGTTAACACTTGCCAACTACTGGCTCCTTTCTAGTCAAAATGTAATCCAAGGACCAGTGGGCTCTGCATCATCTAGGAGGTTGTTAACAAGGTCATTTTGGGTCCATCTCCACCTGCTGATTTAGAATCTTCATGTCACAGGATCTGTGTACATTTACAGAGGAGAAGACATGCTGGATGTGCATTTTAACATGAAACATCTTTTAAAGAAAATACCTCTTTCTAAGGCTGTTTAAGGCAGCAACTGTAAGATTGATTGGGACTAGGTATTAGTGTTAAAAGTTTCTCAGGTGATTCTAATGGAGTAACCCTTGAGACTCCTGGTCTAAGTGTCGGTGCCTAATTGTTAGAGCCTTGTCTGCATGCTTTCGGGATGGGATATGAGAGGGATCTGTACCTGGTGACATGCCAGGACTTTTCTCTCTTTCTCACTCCTCTGCCATCTCAGAATGTGGCCCTCAAAGATCAGGAGGAATGAGTTATCCTTCCATTTTTGGGGGAGAGAGAGGGTGAAAGAGCCCCAAAGCAAGAGAGCAAGTGAGAGGGAGAGCCAGGGAAAACAGTTTAGGGGGCATGGGAATTGGAGAGATGGAGTCTGCTGTCTGGCCTCCAACCACAATGCTTCTTAACACCTGATAAGAGTTCCTGTAACAGTGCAAGTTTCT
The DNA here is from genome assembly GCF_000622305.1 of Nannospalax galili. NCBI lineage: Eukaryota > Metazoa > Chordata > Mammalia > Rodentia > Spalacidae > Nannospalax > Nannospalax galili. The sequence goes on from NW_008352153.1 coordinate 878,178, forward strand.
AGGTTCTATTCTGGAGAGCTAATCTCTGTAGGGCCTGAGAAGGCCCCAGGAAGTCTCATTGTTGAGCTCCCCAAATGATTCTAATTTGAAGGTCCAGGGCCCTATTCTGAAACAAATACTGCTTGAAGATTGTGATCTGGTTGGTTATTAGAATTACCTGGAGAAACTAAGTAATACAGGTTTCTAGACCCTGTCTCCCAATTCGTATTTCCTTAGGTCCGATGGAGTCAGTGTGGCTAATTAACCAGTCTAAGCTTTTCAAATTGTGATCTCAGAACCCCCCCAAGATTCCTCTGTGTTATGTCGGGATACCAAGGGAAGAGGGAGATTAAACTCTCTGGCTTTGTCTATTATATGAAGTTTCAGTGTAAAATTGTATTTGAAGAGAACATTCCATCTTCTAGAACAATTTTGCAAAGGAACTGTAACTGTCCATTGACACAGATCCTGCCTGAATCTGGTTGCGTTGTCACCTCTTAAGTGACAGTTTTTTGAGGACAGCTTCTTTGTCTGTGGACTACCCATCCTTCCTGACACAGTGACCTTTAACCCCTGAGCTGTTCTTACCTGGCCTGAGGTGCTGGGCATCTGGGTGACCTCACCCCACTCTTGCTTGACTCTGCCTTATTACCACAGTACTGAGTTACTTTGCAGCCAACAGAATGCTGGTCACTTCAGGAATACCCTTTGCATAAATCACAGTTCCTTAAGGCAGTGACTGTCAAATAGGACTGAAGCTTTCAAGGTATTTCATGGAATAATATCACCTGGACTGACTGCTGAAGTGAAGATCTGTGGGCCCCAGCCAGAGTTTCTAGTTCCTGTGTCTGACGTGGGCACGAGAATTTGCATTTCTAGTAAAATGTGAGGTTCCCCTGGTGCTTTGGTCCATAAGACTGCACAATGTCAGATATACTGGGGTCCCATAATCTTTTCCCACTGGGTGGTTCTGGTGTTGAAATACATGAAGAGAAGAAATAGCTTTCTGGAAGACTAAGCAGTTACTGGAAGCAAAAACGCTGTACATCAGTATTGCCGCTAGGTCCTATGATGTGCCTTCCTGGACTCACTGCTAAGCTGCACTGTTTCTACAGAAAAGCACATTGCTGATCACAGGGACCCTATAGAATGAGATACAGTTGTGAGGACCTGGCTGCGACTTCTTAGTGCTCAGGCTGTGCTCAAGAATATGACAAGTCATCACTGGGTTCTGATTATCACACAGACAAATCTTCTTCCCTAAAACAAATAATAAAAGGATAAAAGTGACCTTTATTTCACTGTCTTTTTAAAGAACTCTGTTCCTTGTATCCTTATGCTCTTGAACAGGTTCTGGTGGCAGACAAGAGGTATCCTCCTGTGGCCATCAGCCCGAGGGTGTTGGAGTCAGAGGCTATCAAATCTTTGGTGAGGTCCCGTACCAGTTGCTGGTGGGAAATTTCCCTGGATACCTCCCCTCCTTGTTGAATGTTTTGACCATGAAAATGACAACAGTACTGTGGCATTGCAGGGAAATGAATGGGTCTGGAAAGTATATTAAGAAAGGTGACCCAAACTCAGAAAGACAAAAACATCATGTTCTTTTTCATATACAGATCCTAGCCTATAGTGTGTGTGTGTGTGTGTGTGTGTGCGTGTGTGTATGTGTGTGTGTATGTGTGTAAAGCCTGAAAAAATTAGAAAGGAGACCAAGAGAGGGTGACAAGGAAATTCAGAGAAGGAAAAGAGACTGAGGGGAGGTTTCAAGAGGGGGTCAGAGGTAGTAGGGGTGGGAGAGCGAAAGGGGAAGGAAAATCTATTAAAATGCACTTTGCTCAAAACTGCCTAATGGTATTTAATACCATGTATGTTATTTTAAAAATGAATTTTCAAAAATCCACTGTAGCAGTTCATCTCTGTGCTGTGGTAGAATATATTTAATTTCAGTTTTCAGCTGTATACTTGGGTGACTATGGGCTGCCCTTGAACAAACACAGAGGTTTTGGTAATAAGATCATTGTATTTGTGCAGGTGATGCGGCAGGTGTCAGTGTGTTGCTGAAAAGAAAACGTGTGTTTTTAGTAGGGTTGGGTCAGGCAAAAATCGCTTTCTCCTTTTCTGTCTCTGAGGCTGGATCTGGAGTTAGGGTGAATGAGAGCTGCGGTGAGTGTTTCTGTCTGCGTGTGAACATGGCCACTGATACTGTGCTTCGTACTTTGGAAGGTCAGTCCAAGACCACTTTTCCAAAATGCTTTTTTTTTTCTTTTTGAGACATGGTTTCCCTGTAGCCCCAGCTGACCTGGCTCACTGTGTAGACAAGGCTCATCTCACTGAGATCCATCTGCCTCTGCCTCCTGAGTGCTGGGATAAAAGGTGTGTACCACCACACCCGGGTCCCAAAATGCTCTTGTAGAAGGAATTCCCAGCTCTCTTTATCCTGCTGACTGAAGCAAGTAGCAGATAATAGAAAATTAAAAAAAAGTCCTAGGCATGACATCTTACAGACTATTCTTTGCACTGTCTCACTTACAGTTGGTGCTATTCTTTGTTGACTAATCACTTTGGAAATATCACATTAGGCTTTTTTGTGCCTTAACAATAGTAAGAGAAGCAACCTGGGTGTGCCTCCTGGGCTCTGGACTCTGTGCTAGTTGCTAACACTGAGTTAGGTTCTGTTGTCAAGGAGTTATATTGTAGGTGGTTGAATGAACTTGAAAAACTACATGTGCTTGGCAGAAAGAAAAGAATCATCTGCTCACTTGTAGAAAGACATCTTGAGAGCCAGTGCACTGGTCATGCTAAATAGATTTCCAAGACTAGGTTTTTCTTCTTTTTTTATTATTTATTTTTATATATTTTTTATTATTTTATTTTGGCAGGGTCTTCCTAGCCGCAGTCAACCTGGAACTCACTATGTAGACCAGGCTGGCCTTGATCTCATAGAGATCTGCCTGCCTCTGCCTCCCAAGTGCTGGGATTAAAGACATGTGCCACTATAACTGACTTTTTTAATTTTTTTTTTAATTTTTTTTTTTAGATAAGGTCTAGATTCCAAGCTCAAACTGGCCTGGAACTCAAGATTCTCCTGCCTCAGCCACCCTAGTGCTGGGATTACAGATGTATACCGCTATGCCTGGCAATTTTGACTGTAATGATTTTCATCTTAAGCAATGACTGGAGAAATGGCTTAAGAAATGGCTGGAGAGATGGCTCAGCGGTTAAGAACACTGGTTGTTCTTGCAGAAGACCCAAGTTCAAGTCCCAGCACCCACATGACAGCTAACAACTGTCTGTAACTCTAGTCCCAGGGGATCCAAGAGCCTCCTCTGACCTCCGCGGGCATTGCACGACACAGATGCACTTACCTACATGCAAACAATACCTGCATACACATTAAAAAAAAAGAAAAGAAATGAGTTATACACCCTTGCTTAGTTCCTTCTCCAAAATGAAGCTTCTTTTTACTGTCCTCAATTTACAGATGTTGTAGTTGAGGCACAGGGTGTCCAATAGCCTGCTGCCAGTCACAGGGCCTCTTAGTGATTGTGATTGTTAATCTTGGTTTTCAAGTTGATATGATTTAGAATCACCATGGAAACAAATCTTGGGGCATGCCTGTGAAGGATTATCTAGATTAGATTAATTAAGGTGGGAAGCACCAGTTCTCTGGCTGAGGTCCTGTCCTGAATAAAAAGGAGAAAGTGAGCTGAGCACCAGCATTGATCTTTTCTACTTCCTGACTGGGGATGCAACGTGACCAGCTGTCTCAAGCCCCTGGCACTATGGCTTCTCTCCTGTGATAGACAGATGTACCCTCGAACTGTGAGTCAGAATGAAACTTTTCCTTTCTTAGGTTGCTTTTGTCAGGTGTTTTGTGACAGCAAGAAGAAGAGTAACTAAGAGAACGATGGAATCCAAAGCTGAATCCAAAGCTTATGTTCCTCTACAGTACCAGGACATGGTCATATCCTCAGAGCCATGCAGCCAGATGGTGAGGGGACATGAAACAGTGTTCCTAGGAGGGGAGGTTGTGGGAATGGGTATACTGAGTCAGAAGGAAAGATGTCACAGGCAGTATGGTAGAACTTTCTTCAAATTGTGGGAAGGAGCACAATGGATGAAAGCTATAAGCAGATTTCAACTCGGTAAGAAGAAACGTCTTTTGCAAAAGAGCCATTCCAAGATAACCAGACTGTTTGAAAACAAGGCACTTGCCATGGGCAGAGTGAGGGTAGGGGAACTGTCATCCTTGCATGAGCTTATCATGCACAGGAAGCACTTTATCCATTGACTCATCTCCCTCACTTCTATAAACAATTTAAACACGTGGAAAGTCAGACCCATATATGGATATAAGAGCATTTGATTTAATTTTGGGATGCTCAGGATCAAACCTAGATCATCATTTTGAGTGCACGCTACCACTAAGCTACACCCTTAGCTCTGAGAGGAGCATTTTAAACTCATGGGTTTACTAAGGTAATTTCTCCATTCACAAGGATATCAGAAATGAGAAAACCTATTACAAATGTTAATTTTATGTTATCATTTTGAAAAGAGAGCTTTGCTCATTTCATTCAGCTGTCTGCTTTTGGGACCTTGATATTTACATTTACATTGAAGCTTAATTTCTGAAAATGGTTATGTTACATTTTCACAGTGAGAGTTGGTAGTGAGAGGATTACCTGCTTGCAAATGCATCCTTGGCCATTTTAAACATCCTTCCGTTTTAAGGAGCAGCCTCAGATTTTACAGTGAGGTGTCAACTGTTGGCCCTCCTGGGATGTGAGAGTCTAATAATCACAGTCTCCATGCAGGGTGTTGTCTCATGACATGACATCAGTTATATTTGAAGGCATTTTTATTTTAGTGAAGAGAAGCCTTGGTTTGGCTTGGATAGCATTTATTCCAGAGTGCTGCATCCTTAATCATATCATACCGCTATTAATTTGCCTTCAGGATTGCTGTCAGATTAACTCAAATGGTTATTTGAAAAGGTTCTGAGTCTACTGTGATTCTTCATTCAGTTATGAACATCAGTTTGGAAGTGTTTTGAGCCTGAGAATCAGCACGCAGTATTTTATTTTGGCTCTGGAATGCCCTCTGTCGTTTTGCTGCAGCCAGTTTTACTTTGAATGATTAAGTGTGGGAAAGAAAGAAAAAAAAGCACAAAGGGTAGGTACCTAACTGTTTGACTCAACAAGAAGGGCTGTTTTAGGTTAGTGTGACATTCCACAGGTAGAAACAGTGTTCTGTCTCAGAAACATGACCTGTTTCATTAAAGCCTCCTGGGACTATTTTAGTGTGTGGACATAATGAATTGGGAGTAGAAGAAAGTAGAACACCTGACAGATGTTTCTCCAAGTCAGGAACTGTCTTGGTATGTGTTAATTAATTTACATAGAAGCTGTCTTTTTATTGTTTGCATTTTATGGATGGGAAAACTGAGGCACAAAGATAATAGAAGTGCCTCAGGCCACATACCCCAGTCAGTGCCTGACTAGAACTTGGTGTTGACCACCTGGCCTCTGGAATCTGGCTTTTAACCACCATGACCCTTCCTAATCAGAAGAAGTTACTAGTCTTTCCTACCTCCGTGTTAAATCAACTTTGAGCTATTTGATTGTCAAGTTGACAGTCATTTTGGTCTTGTAAAGCTTATTTTGATTGCTCCAATTTTTCATCAAAAATCTGTCTTGGTTAACGATTTCCTTGATGAAGTAAATAAAGCCAGCTTTTTTTGTGGCTGGCGAGTTGGCTCAGCAGGTGAAGACACTTTCACTAAGTCTGATGACCTGAGTTCCATCTCTGGGTCCACATGGTAGAGGGAGACAACCAACTCCTACAAGTTATTCTCTGACCTCTGCATGCGTGTTGTAGCATGCATGTGTATACATGCACACAAGTAAATAAGTGTAATAAAAAGAAGTTAGCCTTTCTAACAGATTAAATATACTGATAATAGGATTGGACACATTAACCAATCATAGCATGTGAAGAATTGGTTTCAAAGTTAAAATAATGTAAATTCCAGTATAGTACAGTCATCGTAAATTCTAGTGTATGGCACTCTGTCTTATACATTGTTTATATTGTAGAAGTTATAGCCCTTAAAACTTTAAGTATGTTTAAACTAGTCCTTTAAGTGAGTTAACATTTCTTTTCAAAGAAGTAATGTTGATTTTTGCCATATTATAATAGTAATAACAGGCCATGATAGAAAGTCTGGAAAGTATAGTATAAACAAAATTTAATAATTTATATAATTTTGTTACTCATAGGGAAATAATTCATGCTAGCATTTAAATATATTTTCTTTCTGCCTTCATTCCTACATTCATTTCTTCATCAGTTGCTTCGATTATCTTCTAGCAACAGATGCTGTTCACACAGGGCAAAGGGAGCCGCTGTCTCGCTTCCTGGGGAACTGTACCTCAGAGGGAGAAGCACACAGTGACTAGACAAATATGGAAGTAATGCCAGGAAGGGAAAAGTGCTTTGAAGAAAAGAGAGGCAGAAGAGAACAGAAGTAGAGAGGCTGATGTTTCAGAGAGGATGGTCCAGAGGAGCCCAAGGGATGCCAAAGAGCCAGGGGACTAGCAAGGAGCCTAGTGAAAATCAGGACGGTGCCAGGAAATGACTGTGGGGTAGTGGACCTGGCTGTGCTTGGGTTTGAGTAGAGGAGTCATGTCATCTAGGTTTGGTTCTAGCAGCCTTCTGGCTGCTCTAGGGAGAACAGAAATAGGAGATAAGGTGGCCAGAGAAGATTTGTGGGGGAGTAGTGAGAAAAACGGTCAGCTTCATGATGTAAAGTAGAGCCTACAGGGTTTGGAGCTGGTTTGATGACTGGTGTGAGAAAAAGAGAAGTCAAGTCTGATGACGTCTTTTTAATATTACATATTAAAATGCCCCCCTTCGTATGTTAAAGTCCTAACTCCTAGAATCTCAGAGATGGCTGAGTGAGTACCTAGGGTCAAAGTAGATATAGTTAAGATGGGGTCATGCCAGCCTGCTTGCAGGGGAGTGTTGTGGGTAGGCTCATCCAGTGTGACTTTGTCCTCGCAGAGAGGATATTTAGGTACAGGAACATGGGAAGACATGGGGACAAGGAATGACTGCTTTTCAGAAGCTAGGAGAGAGGAATGGAAACCAGCCCCTCTGATGGCCTCCATCTCAGACTTCTGGCCCCAGAGCTGTGAGGCAATGTGTTTCTGTTGTTTAACTGAGTTTTGTTATGGCAGCCCCAGCAAATGAATACACTTGGTGAGCATGTGAGTCAACAGTGGTGCTTTTTAGGAAGGTGAATACTAGGAAGTGGGTCTTGTTTGAAGTTTGGGGTAGAGGGAGAAGAACACAAAATATGCTAAATTTGAGAAGCTTGTATATTTATGTGACTGGAACAGTTCAGGTAAGATGACACAGCCTGTCATCTAACTTGGGGCAGAGTCTCTGGAAATCAAAGCTATGGGACTAAGTAACATCACTGGGAAGGGTATTAATGGAGTGAGGAATCCTGGGAAATTCAGCTCCGGGGAAGCGAGAAGAGCCAGAGGGTTCAGTGGTTAGGCAGGAAGAAGGGTGACTGCTTGTGGCAGCTCAGTTGCCAAGGGAAGGAAGTGGTGAGGATGGAGGGACAGACCTATCCTAACCAGCACTGTTGATGACCAAGAAGGGAGGGGACCAAAAATCCCCAGTGGATTTGACAGCCTGCATGTGACTGACAACTCTGACAAGATGAGATTCAGATGGGAGGTGGAGGCACAAGGCTGATTGGAATGAAGTCAAGAGAAAGTGGTGACTTAAAAAACCTGGCATTACACCATAAGTACTATTTTCATGTCACTGAAAGTTCTTTGACATTGCTTTCAATGACTGTATCACATGCTACAATTTTTATCTATTCTCTGCTCTATGAGTAGAATGCTTGTCATTTTTTTCCACTGTATTGATTGCAATACTGCAGAGTGTATATTTGAACATAAAATTTCCTATGTTAGAAATGATACAATTCAGCAGGATGTTTATTTTTAGGGCTTCTTCCTGACTGAGAAGTCTGTACTATGTAACACACTGTGTGTGCCTCCACAGTGTAGGAGCGGGAGTATCTCACTGCATATTTCTCTTTTACATGTTAGTGATTGACCGGAACACACACAGAACAGCATTAAATTACCATGGTGATGGTATGTCTTTAATTAGTATGTTAAAGTCTTTATTAGTCTTTCTTGTTGTTACAGAAAAATGCCTGAGGCTAGATAAAATATAAAGAAAAGAAGTTTATTTAGTTCATAATTTTGGAGACCAGAAGTCCAAGGTTGGGTGGTCTCATTTGTTCCTTTCTGGTGAGGACCTCTTTTTAAAAATATTTTATTTATCATTTGAATTTAATGTGTATGAGTGTATTGCCTGCATGTATGTAAGTGCACCGGTGTTGTGCAATGCCCTTGGGGGTCAGAAGAGGGCGTCAGATTCCCCTGGAACTGGAGTTATGGGCAATTGTTAGCCACCATGTAGGTACTGGGAATCAAAGCCAGGTCCTCTAAACAGCAGCCAGAGCTCTTAAATGCTGAGCTCTTTTTAAAAAATATATTTGATTTATTATTTTTATTTTGTGTGTATGAGTGTATTGCCTGCATGTGTGTGAGTGCACCTGTGTTGTGCAATGCCATGGAGGTCAGAAGAGGGCTTCGGATTCCCCTGGAACTGGAGGAAAGGATGGTTCGTAGCCACCATGTGGGTTCTGGGAATCAAACCTGGGTCCTCTGCAAGCGTAGTCAGTGCTCTTAACCCCTAAGCCATCTCTCCAGTCCCTGTAAATGCTGAGCTCTTAAAAGAGGTCCCTTATGAGGACTTCTTGATGGGAGCAAGTGTGAGAGGGCTCACGGCCGGGCGGGAACTCAGAGAACAGGGAGGAGCTAGTTTTTCTGTTTTATGACAACTCACTCTTATGGGAACTAATTGGGGCTCCCTAGATAGCTACTTCAACTCTTCTGAGGGTAGTGCCCCCAGTGACTTAGTCACTTCCACCCAGGCCCCATTTCTTGAAGGTTCTACTACCTTAAACATTACTACACTGAGGACCAAGCCTCTATCATTGGAATCTTAGGAGGATATGCTCCAACCGTGTCCAAACCATACCAAAGCCCTAATCCCTAGAACCCCAGAATGGGGCTATATTTGGAACAGAGTCTTTAAAGTGGTCATTTCATTAAAGTGAGGTCAATAGGGCAGACATGATCCAATATGACTGGTGTCTTTCTAAGAGGAAATTTAGACAGAGATGCCAGGGAAAAAACCACGTGAAGACACAGGGAGAAGATGACCATATACAAGCCGATGACTGAGGCCACAGAAGAGACCAACATTGACACATGGCCTCGCACTGTTACATCTCCCCTTGTTGATGTCTTATGGTTGAGTTCGTGGTTTCAGAGGGGTGTTCCTTACCTACTCCCCCAGGTCTCTTGAAGACCAGCCCCACTGCACAGCACTGTTCTGTTTCAGGTTTGTCATAGTTGTAATTACTTCTTGTTGGCCATCTGGGCTGGGCTGTGAGCTGCAGAATAGAGGCGATATCCACCTGTCTGCAGTTCTACCTCTGGCATATGTGACAGTCCAGTGCAAAGGAAGACAAAGTTGTCACTCTGTGTTCTGTTGAAGACACAGGTCAAACTCAGCAGCTTACCACTTGGAGCTGGAGGAACGGACCATCAAATTCAGTTCTGTGCTCCTTAGTCTGATGCCTTCTCACCTGTCTTCTCACCGGGAAGTGAATTTGGCAGGGAGCAGAAGCCACAGTTTTAGGTTTTCTGTCATCAGCTACATCAAGATAGCAGAGCTTTTCTAATAATGCTGTTTCCTTTATGATCTCATTTAAATTTAAATTTTATTTACTTGTGTGTGTGTGTTATATGTGTATATGGTATATTCCAGTGTGTGTGTGTGTGTGTGTGTGTGTGTGTGTGTGTGTGTGTGCGCACGCGCGATGTATATGTGGAGGCTAGAGTATGATGTCCAGTATCCTGTTCTGTTATTCTCTGCCTAGTCTCTGCCTGACTGCCTTGAGACAGTGTCTCTCACTGATCCTGGAGCTAGGCTGGCTGGCCATCAAGTCCCAGCCATCCTCTTCTCTCTGCCATTGGCAGTGCTGAGGTTACAGGCATAAGGGGCCCCATTCAGCTTTTTAGTGGCTGCTGGGAATTTGCACTCAGGTCCTCATGTTTGTGCAGCAAGTGCTCTTACCCACTGAGCCATCTCCCTGGCCCCTTTATGGTCCCTTGAATATCATAATTCAAAGCATTGGACATTTGTCCCATTAGGGCCCCCTCATTTCCCCTTCTTCTGTGCCTTTATTATTGTAATGCATAATTATGTGATTTTTTTTTAACAAGTTATTTTTGCATCTTCCATATTGAACTTCAATCTTCTGGAAAACCATTCCTCTCCATCTTCTACCCAAAGTTCTTAGCCCAATGCCAGCATTTAAGAGGGCCTTAATATTTAGACCATGAATGCATGGATGGTATTAGAACAAGCCTAAAGACTATTCAGAAATACCTTCTTTTCTCTGAATTATAAAGCTATCATTTATAACAACTCTTTCTATGTGCATTATAGTTGGAAGTCTGTCAAAGACCAATTTACATTCGCATTTACCTCCCACTCATATCTACTGTGAAAGCACACTATAAATTTGTACTGTTATTAATGTTAAAAGGGAAAACCTTAGACAAGTTGAATCTGTGTTTCATGGAGAAACAGAGGATGATTCCCAAATCAGGCAGCTTCTAGGGCCAGAGCAGCTCTGGGAACTTTTGCCTGAGACAGAGCAGGTGACACTTCTGGACAGAGTGAAAGGACAGCACTGTTGAATTGGTTTCAGTTTGGCATTTTGCCTTATTTGGATCAGCTGTCTGTGACCGAAGGTCTGTTGCTGTCACTGAGACTCAGCTCTTTTTCCTGGGTGTGTCTAAAGCTTACTACCTCAGCTGGTTGATGTTCAGTTTGAGTACCCTTTATCTAAGATACTTGGGCCCAAAAGCCTTTTCCTGGATTTGGATGTATCTGTATATACATAATGAAATATCTTAGGGATGGGACCCAAGCTTCGTTACATTTCCTACACCCTCTGTATACACAGTCTGAAAGTTGTTCTGTGCAGTACTTTTGGTGCATCTGTGTTTTACTCCATCACGAGAGGTCCGATGTAGTATTTTCCTTGTGTGGCATCATGTTGGCACTTTAGAAGTTTGAGATTTTACAGCCTCACTGATTTAGGAGCATCTGGATTTTTGGATTAGCAAGCTCAGTTGCCGAGACATCTCCAGCCAGAGTCTGCCTTAGAGACGGTGTTTGAGAAATGGATGAGTGAATGGTGACATCACTGTTTTCACTTACATGAGTATTTCCCCACACTTTAAAAATGCGTATCTCTTTATAATGCTGATTTTGAGTGGCTCTATAATAACCATATTTTGCTCAACCTTTTATTATTTTCTTTTGTGGATAACATTGCCGAGGACACTGGGATATATGTATGGCCATAGTCTCTTCCTTTTTAGATTGTTGGGGTATATGTCTAGAAATTAGGCTCTGAAATATGTGAAGTATACTGTTAAACTGTTCTCTAAATATGTTTGCCAGGACAGGAAACATGGCTCAGTTGGTAAAGTGCCCGCTGTACAAGCAAGCACTGGGACTTGAGTTTGGGTTCCTAGCATGCATGTAAAAAGCTGGACACATTGACTTGGGTCAGTAACCCCATTGCTGGGGGTGGGGGAAGGCTGAGACAGGTGGATTCTTGGGACTCATTGGCCAGCCAGCCTAGGGGAATCCATGAGCTCTAGGTTCAGTGAGAGACCTTTGCACTCCTGTACACCACATGCATATATGAACACATGTACATATCATACAAACATACATCACACAGGCACTCTTAAAAAAGACATGATTCCTTCTTCCTGCATTTGTGGTACCCCATGTTAACATTTTTACATGCTTTCTTGAAAACAAAGTAGCCACAATGTGCCGCCTTGCTCAGTTTGCATGTCAGTGGATGGCCTGGCAATTCCAACAGTACCCACAGCTTATCTATTAGTTGCAGTTTTTTCTTTGTCTTGTCTTTTTCTTTTTTTCTTAAAAATATACTTTTGGTCTAACTTTGTTAAAGACAACATTTTACTTTTTTTCCCTAACAGCATTTTCTGAAAATATTTTTTATGGTTTATTTTTTTCCTTTTGCTATTTTTTAATTGAAGAGCAAATGTTTATATGGTCTAACTTTGTTTTATATGTAACTTTGTCCAACGCCCCCCAGCACCTGTGACTTATAAAAACAATACAAAACCCCAAACTCCACAAAACAGCAGAATTAAGACCAGAGATGGAGTTCAATAAAATTGATTGTTTTTCATTACATGACATGATTTAATTGTATTACTTTCTGTGAGCAGTTTTATAGTTATTGGTGTATCAGGACCAGTGTGCTTGACCCCAGCTGACCACCTATTTTAGATTAAATCACATGGTAGCAGCCACTCCCCCAAGCTCAGGATAGAGAATGGGAGCCTTCTGTAACAAGGCTCTGAGGCCAGATGGGGTCTGTTGAGTGCCGGACAGTAAGCCATCAAACTCCTGAAGGAAACCAGGAGAGTTGTGCAGCCTTGGTATTTTGCCTTCAATGTGCTTTGTGGCTCACTCAACCATCTGCTTGGTGCGTAGCTTGGAAGAGCAAACCGTCTGGGCAGAAGTGCCAAGAAAGCTGTGCTATGTGACCATCTGATTTAGTGAGAGGCCTGAACAATGAATGACAACAAAACCATCAATGGCCAAGACAGACAGGCAGACAGACACACAGACACACACACACTACAAATGTTTCAAATGGATTTTCACACTTATCAAACCCCAATGAAGACGATTCCATGTATCCATGCTTGATGAGATGGGGCTTACCTCTCCAGAAAATTTAGTTATGTGAAATTCTTGATTCCAGAGGCTGGCTAGAAAAGTCATTGGGAGGCTATGGTACTATTTTAAATTTAATTTTATCTTCTTGGGATTTTGGAAGTGTCTGACCCAGGGCAATTTAGAAGGAAGTGCAGCATTTATTTGGGTTTGGTACAGGAGCACTTAGACTTTAACTTGTGACCTCACACTATGCTTCTTGTGATCTGATACCTCTTCTCAGTTATTGAATAACTTCAAAAGACAGCTGGGCAGGGCAGTGGGCACAGGCTGAGCAATTTCTCACCTGCTTTCTCTGATCACAGAAGACACAGCTCCATTTCTCCCCAGGACACATGCGGTGACATGCAGCAACTTGTTCAACAAGAAAGGCAAGGGGCAGAGAGTCACACTGTGCTGTGTGGGTGGGGACAAGCTTTAAATATAACTGAGGGTTACACTTTTAGAATGAAAAGCAAAGGAGGCTGAGCTTCGCGGCATGGGTTGCTTCCCAAAATAAAGTCACTGAACTTTGAAAGAACTTTAGGATTAGCTCATCAAACTGGAGTAGCTTCCAATGGAGAAATCTGAAACTGTTTACCATTTAGGCCAGAAGTGAAGCATTGATTCAGTTGTTACTGTTTCCAGTGACGAAAGTTTTTACAAGGCCAACCTGGCAGATGAGGACAATGGAGCTTTTGCCACTCCCCCTGCTCACGCAGATCTTGATGGTGTTGTACAAGCCTGGAGTGTATCTGTGTCTTGGTGGTGATTGTCACTGTGACAGACCCCACTGCATCATCACTCTTTCACCCTATGCTCAAGAAACAGGTTTTAACTAGCTCTGCTCTCAGTTGCCTTTTGTTGGATAATTAAAATGTTTTTTTTGAAAAGTATAACAGCAAACACATCTATTGCCCATAGTCAACACAGTCTGCTTGTTGTATTTGTACTCATCCTTTGTTTTCATTCTTATTTTCAATTGTGTGTATGTGAGTGGATCTGTGTGTGGGTCTGTGCATGTGAGTGCAGGTGCCCTTGGAGGCCAGAAGAGGGCATCAGAGCCCCTGGAGCTGGAGTTATAGGTTGTTGTGAGCCACCTGATGTGAGTGCTGGGAACAGAACTCAGGTCCTCTGCAAAAGCAGTATGTGCTCTTAACTGCTGGGCCATCTCTCCAGCCTCTTTTTTCTCTTCTCATCTCGTCTTGCCTCTCCTCTCCTCTCCTCTCCTCTCCCCTCCCCACCTCTCCTCTTCTCTTTTCTTCTTGTCTCTTCTCTTCTTTCTTTTTTAAAGAGCCAGGTATGGTGCACCTCTCTAATCTCAGCACCCAGGAGGCTGAGGCTGGCGGATCACAAGTTCCTGGTCAACTTGAGCTATACTGCAAGACCCTCTTTCAAACAAAACAAGATCAAAATCAAAACAAAACTACAAGAAGAAATTCCCCTAAAGTGATATCTTTTCTTCTCTGGCATTACTTATCTTCTTTCCCAGAGATGATAATTGTCATAAACTTAGATGCTGACAAGTGTGGAGAGGTGTGTATAACCTTCGACAGAATAGGACATTATCATGGACAAAGTTCAAACTCAAGAACCATGCAATGGAATTACAAAACAACAAAAAAAGATGAAACAATGTGATTGTTTTAAGTAAGTTTACAGTTTTATTTTGGGCTGCATTCATGGCTATCCTCGGCTGCATATGGCCCAGGGGCTGTATTTGGGCACAAGTCTAGCATGTTTTCATACTTCTATTGATACTGTATTCATCCATATGTACATGGAATATTTTAAAGTTTAATTGAACAGTTACAGCATGAACATATGATAAAAGCAGTATAATGAAGTACCGTCCTGGGACTTAGAATGGCTCAGTGGGTAAGAGTACTTGTTCTGCAAGCGTGAGGACCTGAGTTCAAGTTCTCAGTACCCACCTGATAGCCAGGCATGGCCACATGTGTCTGTAACCTCAGAGTTGGGGAGTGGAGACAGGTGGATCCTGGGATCCCATTGGCTCACCAGCCTAGTAGAAGTGGAGAGCTTCAGGTTCAGTGGGAGACCCTGCCACAAAGGAATAAGGCAGTGGAGAGTGGTAGAGAAAGACCTCATGCCCACCCCTTGCTGACCTTTCCTATAAGTTATAGTAGTTTGTAGGTTTTCTGGGAATATATATGTAAAAACAAGCAAAACTACAAATGATGATACGTTTATTTCTTGTTTTCTAGTATAATACCTAGACCTTTTACTATTGTTATTTTTACTTTTTTTGAGATAGGGTCTCCCTATAGCCACAGCTGTCTTGGAACTCAATATGTAGACCAGGCTCCATCTCACAGAAATGTGCCTCCCTCTGCCTCCCCAGGGCTAGGATTAAAGGCATGTGCCACCATGCCTGGCTCTTTTACTGTTTTTGCTTTGTCATGTTGTCTAGACCCTGTTAAAGGTCATTATGAACATCCAGGCTTGTTTCTAACTTTAAGAATGTTTCTGCATTTCACTCACAGTGTTTGCTGTAGATTTGGGTTTGCTGTTTGTGGGATCTGCTGTAGATACTGCTTAGCAGTATAAGGAAATCCCTTTGCATTCATAGTTGGCAAACGGTTTTTATTTGTTGTTATAAGTCATGGATTTTATTGGAAGCTCTTCTGCATTCCTTGAGTTCTATCTTTTTTTTTTTTTTAACATGAGGAATTACATTGTTAGATCTGCTAACATTAGAGCCATCCTTGTATTTCTGGATTTAATTCCAGTTGCTTTTTTGCTTCTGAAAAACTGACACACTTGGTCCATCAGCATTTCATCTAGGCATTTTGCATGTATAATCATCACTGTAATTTGTATTTTCATCTTCTTTTGGACATTTCTCCTGTCTCATCTTATGTTGATGTTACATTGTCATTTTCTCTCTTCTTCCTTCTTTCTTTCTTTTAGTCCTCCCTCCCTCCCTCCCTCCCTCCCCCTTTCTTCCTTCCCTTTTCCTTTACTTTTTTTTCTTTTAACAGGGTTTTATGGGGTCTGGAGAGATGGCTCAGCGGTTAAGAACACTGGTTGTTCTTGCAGAAGACCCGGTTCGAATCCCAGCACCCACGTGGCAGCTAACAACTGTCTGTAACTCCAGTTCCAGGGGATCTGACAGCCTCTTCTGACCTCTGCAGGCATTGCACGACATGGATGCACTTACCTACATGCAGGCGTAACACTCATATACATAAAATAAAAATAACAGTTAAAATATAGAAAAAATAGGGTTTTACTCTGTAGTCCAGGCTACCCTGAAACTTGCTACGTAACCCAGGCTTGCTTCAAACTTGTGGCAATCCTCTAACTCACCTTGTACTGTCCTTTTCAAAGGAGTTTAAATCTGGGGTCCTGTCTCCAGCAGCTCTGAAGTGGATCTGTGCTCTTGAAGAACTTGGGAATTTGCCGCTTAGATGTTTTAGATGTGGCTGTTGTCAGGCCTCACCCTGTGTCTAGGTCACTTGGTATCAGGCACAGACTGAGGGAGACCCCTTTGCAAGTCTCTTGATATCTCTTCTTTCCGGTGCTCTGCTCTGTGCATTCCAGTTGCTTCACCTCCTAAGCTGGCCTCTGCCTCTGCCCTTGCCCTCAGTGCAACAAAGCCATCATTCTCTGTGATCCTCCCCAACTCCCTGTAGAAGTCTCTGGTGGGCAGGTGCGTCTCTCTGCCTCCCTCCTTTCAGGAATCAGTCTTGTGCTGCTTCTGGTCCAGAATAAATTATTTTTTTAAAAAAGACAGATCTCACTCTGTAGCCTGGGCTAAGCTCCAATTGCTACTTCTGTTTGTACCCCAAGAGTTGGGATTATAAAGGAGTGCATCACCATACCTGACTTTAGAAACTTTTAAAAAATTTATTTTTATTTTATGTGATGACTGTTATGCCTGCATGTAAGTGTACCTGTGCTTTGCAATGCCAGTGGAGGACAGAAGAGGGCGCCAGATCCCCTGGGAACTGGAGTTATAGAGGATTGTTAGCCACCATGTGGGTGCTGGGATTCGAACCTGCGTGTTCTGCAAGAGCAGTCAGTGCTCTTAACTGCTGAGCCATCTCCAGGCCCTTTAGAAACTTAGAAAAAAGATTTTATTGACTTTAATTTTACGTGTACAAGTATTTTGCATGCATGTACCACATGAGTGCCTGGTACCTACAGAGGGTATGAAATCCCCTGGAACTGGACTTATAGAATGTTATAAACCATTGTGTTGGTGCTGGGAACTGAACCTGTGTCTTCTGTAAGAGCAGCAAGTGCTCTTAACTACTGTGACTTCTCTCCAGCCCTTAAATATTAATTTTGATGAAAAGCATCTGCTTTGAAGGATTGGAGATGATTTTATTGAGAGCTGTGCTCCAGGTATCCAGTGCCTCTTCAGGCTCCATGGGCACCTGCACACGTACACACACACACACACACACACACACTAAATGTTAAAAACAAGGTCTGAAGATAAAATACTTCTCTAACATTATAATGTCCCACATAATTCAACACCTTGACTATAATAAGCTTTAAAAAATAAATGTCTACACATTTTTAATTGACTGTGAAGTAGATAGTGGTCCATGTATAGGGTTTGGAAGAGTTTCATGGGACTCCTGAGAACTTGGTGATAGGGAAAATGGTCTCTTTTGTATTAAAAAATAGAAGAGCAGTATAAAACAAATACTTTTAGATAAAAATTCAATAATATAAAAAGTTATGGCATGAAAGCAGTAAACTTGCAATTACAAAATAAAAATCCAGGGCTGGAGAGATGTGTCAGTAGGTAAGACCACTTACTGCTCTTCCAGAAGACCAGGGTTTGGTTTCCAGCACCCACATGGCAGCTAACACCCATCCTTAACTCTAGTTCCAGGGGATCCAGTGCTCTCTCTGGCATCTGCAGACACTAGACATGCACATGGTGCACTTACATGTAGGAAAAACACTCATACACATCAAATAAAAATTAAAATCTTTAATATATATATGTATAGGTATATAAATCCTGGGTAGATGACTCAATGGTTAAAGTGCTTGATACCCAAGTATGAGGATGTGAGTCAGATACCCAGAACCCCTCTGAAAAAGTTGGAAACAGTGGTACTCATTTATAACCCCAGTACTGTGGGGAGAGGCATAGATGGGCCGATCTCCAGGGCTCACTGGCCAGCTGGTTTAGTTGAAAGAGTGAGCTCAAGGTTCAGTGAGAGAATTTGTCTAAAAAAATAAGGATGAAGGTGATACAGGAAAATACCTGAGGTCAGCCTCTGGCTTCCACACATGCACACACAGGTGAGTTCACTAGCACACTCATGTACACACACGTATATACTACACACAGACACACGTACAAACATATGTGCACTGTATATATATATATATATATATATCAAGGTTTTGAGGATGGATATATATTTTTGAGGAAGAACATTTCCAAATGCTGTATGCCAGTGGTTCTTAATCTAGAGGCTGCAAACAAATCATCTGGGGAGTAGTTAGAACATCGGGTAAGGCTAGCCCCCAGGCTCAAATTTGAAGGCCCTGCACGGGAATGTGTATTTCCAGGTAATATTGCTGCTTGTTGTAGAGTGTGAGCAAAACAGCTACCACCTTGATCAGATCAGCTGTACGTGCTTGCAGGAGACTGTCATGATCTGGCCTGCTAACCATTGATATTCCCTCATAGAAGGAGGGGATGAGGAGGATCATTGACCCTCACCTGAGATTATGTCCACTGCTCCCAGCAATTCTTCCCTAATTGCACAGGGCTCCCAATCTCAAAGGGGCTAGAAGGTAAAGCTAGGGGAGGTTAATTGAAAAGGGCTCAATGTGCAGTTATGGGGAAATTATCATCCATGCTGAGTGAAGACTTTCCAGTACATCAGCTTTGGGGTTTCCTATAAGTAAGCTCAATAAACTCACTGGTTCCCCAGAGTGAAATTTGGTGGGATCGTGCTTTAGTTTGTCATTGGGAACTTATTAGGAGGGGGGTATATAGGTGGTTTAGTCTCCCCAGGGAAGATACTTCTGCTCCTGGTCTGGGCACTAGGCTTTGAGAACCTCTGGTCTCCTAACAGTGTGAGTAACACTGGGGTGTGAGGTCTAAACAGTACCTGGAAAAATGCATGATAACATGTGGCTGGAAGACACAGGTTTGGCTTTTTCATGTCAGATGAAGCCATTAGCGCACCTGTCCCTTCTGCCCCAGTTCAAGCCAGCCTCTGCCCCATGCCCCAAGCGGCCTCGGTAGAAAAGGGAAGTGTCTTTTCATTCTCATTACTCTTCTTGAAAATTTCCTACAGAAGAGCAGTACTGGAGATACTTATTCTAGCCCACAGAATATTCTTTTTCTTCTAGTAGAAAGTATTTTTGAAATTTTAGTGACTTGTTTTTTGGTATGTGTGATATATGTGTATACATGATTGTGTTTGTGTATATGGGATGTGTGTGTGAAGATGTTCACAAAAATGTGTGCGCATGGGGAGGTGAACATTAAGTATAATCCTCTGTTGTGACCACTATGCTTTTTTGAGACAGGGTCTCTCACTGAACCTGGAGCTCACTGATTTGACACAACCAGCTGCCCAACAAGACCCGGGGATCCTCCCTACTCCACCTCACCAGTACTGGGATTGTACCTTTATGCCTAGTTTTTTGCCTGGGTTCTGAGGATCTGAACTCAGTTCTTCATGGTTACATTGCACTTTACCAGTGGGGTCATCTCCCCAAGACAGAAATCTTGGTGTGTGTGTATTTTTAAAATTACCTTCTCCCTGTCCTCTTACTACATGCAAAATTTGATGAGGAAAAAAATTGCTTTCCTTTGACATTTCTAATCCTTTTTATGTCCTCCTAAAGATAGTCTCCTGGGGGACATTGAGTGGTATATTGGATGATTTTAGTCTTTGACCTTTTCCTAGGTGCTAGCTCCTGCAAACTGTGTCATACAGTCTGCCTGGAGATTACTAGACATTTGCAGGACACCTTGGGAGAAATGAAAATCATTCTCAGATGTTAGAATGAAACATGTTCTAATTGAAAGCATGAAGAGAATACATCCATGAAAGTGCCTGGAGGCTGATCTCTGGCAGGGGAAAAGCCGTGTCTGGTACTTGCTCCTGGAAGCTTCTGTTCACTTGAGTGGAGCCTAGCCCATTCCCAGACCTGTGACAGTCCATAAATAATAGTGGCTGGGTAGGGACTCAGAGCACAGCATCCCAGATCCAGCTACCAAGTTTGTTTAGTGAGGAAAATGCTGATGAATTGGCATCCTGAATTCTAGAAGTGAATAGCTTTTGAATTTAAATTCTAGAAGCCCAATACAGTAACAGCCCTTAGGGACCATTTTAGAACTAGCAGCTACTGCACTCCTGCTGCCCTGAAAGACACACAGGTTCAGGGCCAAAGTTAGCTGACTTACCCTCAGGTCATCTACAGAACTGACTCCATCTTTAAAAGTATTTGTTCTCACCATGAGGCACCTCTCTCGCCATTTTGTGTGGCTGTCAGGAAATCACAGGATCTATATTTGAGTGTGGACTTTTCAGCACTGCTGTAAATGAGGGAGCACCCACTCTTCTGTAAATAAACCCCCACCCTCTGCTCTGTTAGCAAGCCCAATAAACTCGTTAGGATTTAAAAAAAAAAAAGAAGAAAGAACAGAGCTGATAGAACCTTCGTTATTCTACCAAAGTTCACCCCATGTTGGCAAATCCTTTGGTCTTTGATTTCTTATTCCTGTTTTTTCCCCCTTAAACTTCATTGTGTGTGTGTGTTCTCAACTTTTTGAAAAATGGTGCCTGGTATTCTGACACTCAGGGGCCATTTCTTTTCCTTTTTATATTTTTATTCTTTTGAGAATTTCATACAATGTATTTTGATCATATTCATTCCCCCACTCTCCCTCCAGCTCCTCCCAGCTCAACTCCCACCTTTCTACCCCCCTCCCCCAACTTCACGTCCACTGTATTAGTTACTTTTCTGTTGCTGTGGTAAAACACCACAATCAAGGCAACATGTAGAAGGAAGAGTTTATTTGGCTTATGGTTCTAGAGGGGGGAGTCCATCATGGTGGGGAGGCATGGCAGCAGAGGTGGCTGGAGCAGGAAGTTGAGCGCTCACATCTCCGAGTGCATGCAGGAAGAGAGAGAGCAAGCTGGAGTGGGGTAAGACTGTCAACTCTCAAAGTCTGCCCCACTGAGATGTTTCCTTCAGCAAGGATGCATTTCCTAACCCTCCCAAACAGTGCTACCAAGGGGGCCAAATATTCAAATACTTGAAGTGTATGTGGGATATTTCTCATTTAAACCACATCTGCTTGCTTGCTTCTTTCCTTTCTTCCTTTTTGTCCTGGGACTTCTTATATAGACCAGGCTGGCCTCTATCTCCCAGAAATCCACGGTCTCTGCCTCCTGAGTGCTGGGATTAAAGATCTGCACCAGCATGCCCAGCCTGCCTCTCTCTCTCTCTCTCTCTCTCTCTCTCTCTTTCTCTCTCTCTC
>NW_008352153.1:899642-951830 GCF_000622305.1 Nannospalax galili
TCTCTCTCTCTCTCTTTCTCTCTCTCTCTCTCTCTCTCTCTCTCTCTCTCTCTCTCTCATAAATACCCCATCAAGTAAATCTGTGTTGCCTATACACATCTGGAGCCATCCACTGGAGTGTGGTCTACCTACCAGCAGCCACACCCTTAAAGAAAACTGACTCTCCCTCTCCCAGAAGTTAGGAGTGGGGGCTTGTGAACCCCTTCCCACACCATGCTGGAGTGTTGATTGGCTTGATCTTGTGCATGTCTTGTGCAGGCTGCTGTGAGTTCTTGAGTGCATTGGTTCTATTATGTCCAGAAGACACTATTTGACTGGTCTTCCCAGACTTCCAGCTTTTATAATCTTTCCAACTCCTCTTCCATGATGATCCCTGAGCCTTGGGGAGAGGGAATGATATAGATGTCCCAGTTGTGACTGAGCTCTCCACAAGCACTTATTCTCTGCACTTTGACCAGTTGTGAGTTTCTGTGTTAATTGCTGTCCATTGCACAAAGAAACTTCTTTGATGAGATCTAAGAGCTTTACTAATCTGTAGGTAGAGAGACACATATTTAGAGGACAGTTTGATACTATGTCCCATTCAGCAGAATAATAGTAGGAGTTCACTCCTGGGGCTGTAAGCTACCCAACTATGAATTCTTGGCTCAATTAACAGTACCAAACATGTGTTTCCGTCTGTGGAGCAAGCCTTAAATCTAATCAGAAAGTGGCTGGTTACCCCATTACATCTATGCCATTATTGCACCCATGGGTATATCTTGCCACATTGGTCATTATTATAGTTTGCAGGATCACAGCTGGTGAGGCTCTTGACGGCTATTTCCCCCAGCATTCTGCATAGCACCTTCTGGTACTATGAAAGCTTGTTTGTTATGACTAATAGGCATCCTGTTAAAGTAAAATGGGGAAAATATCTTTTTTGTGGAAAATTACTAGGTTTCAGGACTGTAGATGTTGGTGATTTGGCACTTCATAACCAAGTATCCTGTGGTTCACATCCCTCATCTATTTTGGAATTATTTAGTGGATTGAATTAAATTGTCACTGAATTGGATGGGAAATTTGTTAGTGTGATCTCAGGTAAAGAGTTTAAGTCTGAAGCAGACAGGCAGCAAAGAAATGTATTTGAACAAATACAAAAGGGTCTGAAGGGAGCATGCTGAAAACCTGTGACATTACATAGTCAGTGACCTTGAAACTCCCAAGAGACCTTGCCTATGTTCAAATTCACTAGCCTTGCCCATGACCCATAACCCTGCTAACTTTATCGCTCTGCTTGGCCACAGGTCTGGTGAGTCACAGTTGCAGTATCTCATTAGACAAGAGATGGAGAACTTGTTTCTTGTTGGTTTCTTTTCATTACAAAGTCAGGGGTGGCATATAGTACACAGGATGTCTATACAGATTGTATACAAATTGGAGGTGGATATTGAGCGACTCAACTTTTTTGCCCTTGGTTTTCTCCCATGTAAAAAGAGTGTGTTGGACTAAACTCTCACAGCCTATGAATGTGTACAAGGGTCCTTTTCTGAGGGTTAGGGACTGTTTTTGGTCAAATCCTGGTAAAAGTATTTAAACATAAAAATTTAAAGACCTGAGGCCATGGCTCAGTGGGTAAAGTGTTTATTAGGTAAGCATGAGAACATTAGGGTTGAATCCCCAGCATCCACATGAAGAGTTGGATGTTGCCAGGAGCTTCCGGAACCCAGAAGAGGAGGGCAAAGACAGGAAGATCTCGGAGCCTGCTGACTAACCAGCCTAGCCAAAATGGCAAGTTCCAGGTTCGGTGAAGAGATCCTGTCTCAAAAAATAAGGTAGAGAGTGACTGAGAAAGACATTCCAAGGTCATCCTCTGACCTCCACAGGCATATGAGTTCTTGCACACACATATGACATAAACTTCCATGCATCGTGCATGTGTGCGTGTGCGTGTGTGTGTGTCTGTGTGTGTATCCAAGCCACAGAATGTAACTTAAAAATAATGGCAAAATAATGTTTTCTTCATATTTCCCCCTGTAATTTTGGATGTACTTGGGAGAGGCAATTACAGTACAGTGGTTAAAAGCAATGGCTTTGGAGCCAGCTTCGGTGGGTTTGAATCCCAACTCCTCTAGTTCTTAATGTCCTTTGTGTTTGTTTCTTCATCTGCAAAATGGGCAAAATAAAACATCTACTAAGAATTGTTTCTGGGGTTAAATTTGTTGACATAAGATCAGAGTCTGTCACATGTGTGGTCACTACTAGATGCTATCACAAGTGTCACTATTGTCATGAGTGCTTGCATGTGGTTCTGTCTTCTTGGAGAGCATCCAGTTGCACTATTAATTCTTTGGAAGAACTAGATATCTGCTGTGCTTTTCTTCAAAGCTGTGTCCTCTCTTGTCTTCTGCAGCAAGCTGTGTCCCACCATGCCAGAATGGAGGGATGTGCCTCCGGCCTCAGCTCTGTGTGTGTAAGCCAGGGACAAAGGGCAAAGCCTGCGAGACCACAGTTGCCCAGGACACCTCATCACCAGTCTTTGGAGGACAGAATCCTGTTGCCGCATCTTCCTGGGTCCTTCCTGACCAAGCAGCAAAGCATACTTCAACCAAGAAGGCAGATACCCTACCAAGGGTCAGTCCGGTGGCACAGATGACCTTGACCCTCAAGCCGAAGCCTTCAGTGGGATTCTCCCAGCAGATACATTCTCAGTGAGTGTTTGAACATGCCTCTAGACTAGGTGTATTCCAGCCACTTGGGACACACTGCTTTACAACACGCCCCCTGTCTGGCATAATTTGCAGAGATCACTTGGCTAATAATACCTTCCTTTTCCTCAAAAGTTTCCATGTCAGATTTATGCATCAAGTTTCTTAAAAATACTTGAAGAGCAAATTTATTATGTGTAAACCATACAAGAACCAGGATTATAGGGATCAAAATTAGGAGGGAATAACAAACATAGTTATTTGATTGTGGTAGAGTTGTGAATTTAAAAATTATTTTTTTTGGGGGGGAGTGAGGTTCTTTAGAGTTCTGAAATAATCTAAAAGGATAAACAATGCATGTAATTTTAATTGGATTTTTGTGGATTTCATACGGTGTATTTTGTTTAAATTTAGATCCTCTTCCCCATCTGTACCCCCCATTATCCCCTGCCCAATTTCATGTATTCTCCCTCTATTGAGTGAAACTGTGTCCCCAAATGCCTTTTGGTGTGGGCCCATTCACTGGAGCTTGGTCAGCCTACCAAGAGTCTCATCCTTAAACAAGACTGACTCTCCCACTCCCAGCAGCTATCAGTTTCCTATAGTTTCTTAGGTAGGTTGGGTTTCTTACCCTTTTCCCATATCCATGCTGAGATGTTGCCTTGCATGAGTTTATGTGGAACTTGTGCATGCTGTCACCATTGCTGCGAGTGCAAATGAGGGAAAATTCTGTTCCCTTGTGGTCATCCACCACTTCTGGCTCTTACAATCTTTCTGCCTCTTCTACAGTGATCCCTGGGCCTTGGGAGACAGAAGTTTGATATAGGTGCCCTATTCAGGGATAAGGAGTCTGTAGCTGCTTTTTAAAATATTTATTTATCTATCTATTTATTTTTTAATTTTACGTGTATGAGTGTATTGCCTGCATGTATGTGAGTGCACCTGTGTCATGCAATGCCGCAGAGGTCAGAAGAGGGCTTTGGAATCCCCTGGAACTGGAGTTAAGGACAGTTCATAGTTGCCATGTGGGTGCTGGGAATCAAATCCAGGTCCTCTGCAAGAGCAATCAGTGCTCTTAACTGCTGAGCCATCTCTCCAGCCCCTTCTTTATTATTTTTATTTTTTTGTGTGTCTATGTGTATTGCCTGCATGTGTGTAAGTGCACCTGGGTCATGCAGTGCCCACGGAAGTCAGAAGAGGGCGTTGGATCCCCTGGAACTGGAGTTAAAGACAGTTGTTAGCTGCCATGTGGGTGCTAGGATTTGAATCCAGGTCTTCTACAAGAACATTCAGTGTTCTTAACCGCTGAGCCATCTCTCCTGTAGCCTCTTGTTCTCTGCACATTGGCCAGTTGTGCTTTCTACTTTAAACACCATCTGCCGCATGAGAAAGCTTCTCTGGTGAACATTGAGTGATACACTGATCTATGGGTAAAACAATGAGTCATTAAGAATCAGTTTAATACTATATTTATTTAGCAGGAAAACCAATATTAAGCTCTCCCTGTGACCTGTGTCTTGTTTAGCCTTAGGCTCTTAGACCTGATATCAATGTCAGGTAAGGGCTCCATCCTATGAAGTGAACCTTACATTCAAGTAGAATGTGGTTGGTTACTCCCATAATATTCATGCCACTATTGTGCCAATGGGCATATCGTTACAGGTCAGTTATTGTTGAAGCATGCAGGATTCACAACTGGTAGGGTTAATGATTAACTTTCTCTTCAGGTAGCATGCAGAGCACTTTCCAGCACTATTGAAAGCTAGCCAGTAGAGATGAAGCTTTAAATTCAGCACCAGCCTGATTTTTCCTTGTTTCTTCTGCAGCTCATGTATGTAGTGTCTTCAGTGTGAGAGTTTTACCATGAAGTTCTGGTGGGTATCCAAGAGCAGGGGCAATGGCCAGTATTTTTTAAGGGTCTATGGGACTCCTGGCCAACAGCTTCAAAAGACGGAGTCCATTCTTGGACTGGGCTTTTACTTTGTTAGCCCGTGATGTCTTGTATGGCAATGTCCCCTGAAGGTAACTCCTTTTAATCTCTTTTTACAATGTATATGCTTATACTTTAAGAAGCTTCTATAGTGGTAGGTTTCCATATGACTTTTTTCTAAAGGCCTTTAGTGTTAATTAACTTTGCACAGAGAAGGTATTCAAATGAGAGGAAGTCCTTGCAAGGAAGTAATTCTTCAGCCTTAGTAGCAGTTTATCTACTTTGGACACCAAGTCATGTTTACCTCCCAGTTGCCATGGGAGTCCATTTTTGGTGAATGAGTTTGCTTTTTATTTTTGGGAACTTTTTTTCTTCTTGATGTTTGGGAGTAAGTGTTGCACTGAATACAATGTAAACTTGAGGACAGGAAAGATGATCCTTGAGCTCCTCTTGACTGGGCGACAAGGAGCCCTTAAGATGCACAGGATCCTTGTGCTAACTGTCTCCTCTTAATGAGCAAGTACACATGGATAATAAGAGGCAGAATTTACTGCAACTGTCACTTGTCATTGTGTAGGAATGTAAAATACAGGAAGTCCCCAACTTAAAAAAACCATGCTTGACCTAGCAATTCATTTGTAAGTCACTTGCTTGGAATTTAGAAGGCGGTGCTCTTATGGAGACAAAACTTCTCCATGGTGATTAGTGTTCAGTTACTCCTCAGGAGTTATTTAATCTGTTAAATAGCCTAAGCATCTAATTCAAACTTCCCAATTGAATTGGCCACCTACTATTTTTGCAGACTAGGCCTCTTAAAACTTTTTCCTCTCTCTTATTCTCTCTTTCTGTTTTTCTTCATTCTTCCCTCCTTCCTTCCTTCTTGGAATATACTACTTTGGTTCGATCATGATAAATAGATTTGTAGGCTATAACGAAACTGAACCATTTTGGATCATTTTTGGTAATATTTCAGTTGGAAAACACATCCTGTATCTCCCAGTGAGAAGGAATGGCAGATACAGCTACTGCTCAGAGCACCCTGTATGCCAGGCACCAGTTTAAATGTTTTCTGTGTGTCACTATAAATTTACAACTTGCAATGATCC
The DNA here is from genome assembly GCF_000622305.1 of Nannospalax galili. Lineage (NCBI taxonomy): Eukaryota > Metazoa > Chordata > Mammalia > Rodentia > Spalacidae > Nannospalax > Nannospalax galili. The sequence continues at coordinate 905,369 of NW_008352153.1, forward strand.
TATAAGGGGGGTACTGAATAATAAAAGTTAACCTCATTTTACAGATGAGAAAACCAAACTGCAGAGTGGTTAATTTGTCCAAGGTCACACAGTTAATGGATAAATGGTTGTGTTAGGGTTTGAACAGAGGTGTTCACTGCTTAGCATCCAGGCCCTAAAGGAAGGGGTTGAAAAACATTTTCTGTAGAGAACTAGATAGCGAATATTTCCAGCTTTGCGGGATGCATGATTTCTGTTGTCATTTGTACCCTGAAACAGCCATCAATAGGTAAGTGACAGTTTATTGCATTTTAAAAATCCCTTTATTTGGGAATTAAAATCTGTATTTCATGTCACAAAATATTCTTATTTTGATTTTTTCCTCAATAATACTTACCAGTTATTTGTGTATAGATGTATGTGTCAGAGCACACATGTGCATATGTGGTATATGCATACACGTGCATGTATATGCACATATGGAGACCAGAATCAACATCAGGCATCTTCCTCTATAGCTTTCCACTATACTTTTTCAGGGGACAAGGTCTCTCACTGAACCTAGAGTTGTTTTGGTTATACTGGCCTGCCGACTAATCCCTGGAATCTACCCATCCCCACCTCTCCAGTGCTAGGGTTATAGGTGCATGTTGCCATGCCCGATTTTTATGTGGGTGCTGGGATTTGAACTCAGGTTCTTATGCTTTCATAGCAAGTACTTTACCAAATAAGCCATCTCAGCCCTTTCACAGCAATTTTACTTAATTTCTAAATAATTTTTTTATTCTTTGAGAATTTCTATACATGTATACAAATATATGATTATATCCATCCCCCATTTTTCCTTCAATTCCCTCAACACATCTTCCTCCCAGCTTCATGCTCTTTTCTTCTTTTTTTTTAAATAACTCACTAAGACCAATTAGTACTGTTCATGTGTCCACAGGTGGGATGGGACAGCCAGTGGAACATAGAAATTTACTAGTGGCCACACCCTCAAAGAATGATGATTCTTCCTCCTCTAGCAGCTATCAACTGCCAACTTACTGTTACTTAATAAGGGGGTAGGGGGCTTGAGAACTCCTCCCCCACCTATGCTGGAGTAGTGGCTGGCTTGACCTTGTGCAGGTAATCACAGCTGCTGTGAGTTCATGAGTGCAATAGACATGTCCTATCCAAAAGAGCATTTCACAGCACTCCTTCCCATCCTCAAGATCGTATATTCTCTCTGCCTCCTCTTCCATGATGCTCCCAGAGCCTTGATGCGGAGATTGATGCAGATGTCCCATTTAGGTCTGAGCACTCAATAGTCACTTATTCTCAGTGCTCTGGCCTGTTATGAGTCTCTGAGTTGACAGCTGCCCACTGCTAAAGAAGCTTCCCTGACGCAGGTTGAGAATAACTCAGGCCTATGGGTTTAAAATCAAATATCTAGAAGGCAATTTGACAATATTTTAAAAATGTAATAGTCATTCTTAACTCATGGGCCATACAAAACCAGGCTGTGGCCTGGCTGAGCTTGCTCACCTCTTTCTTCTGAGGTTAATAGTGAGTATCTTGGGGCTAGCACAGATGTGGCTGTGTGTCCTTGGGATGATCTAAAGCTTTGGTGATATCATAGTCAGACATCTCCCTTCTAGCATTGTTCTGATCTTATAAACAAAAAACCATTCTGCCTAGAATTATGCTTTGATGATCAAGAGTCAGATTACAGTGCTTTGCAAATACTTTTTTTTTCTTGCCGTATTACTTACATAAACTGTGAAGCAAGTTACAAGCAACATTATTCATTTCGAATATCATTATCTACTGTTAAACCCGACCTTCCATGATGTCCATGTGTGGATTGTTAGTAAGAACCATTTGCCAGCGAAAGGAGCAACTTAATTTTTTTAAAAAAAATTTCCTCCTTTAGGTAACAGCACTGTAATTTAGAAAGGAGTTTATGAATAGTGAGGGCTACAGTTTCAGCTCTGACTTGGCTTCTGTAAAAACCAGAGTTGTTATACTTGATCTGGAAACTGCAGCTACTGGATCCAAGATACAGCTCTGGGCGGGAGTGTGTTGTGGAAGTGACTGGTAGGTGCTCTCGGGTGTCCACACCAGAAACACAGCTCTTTCCTCACCTCAAGGGGATAACTGTTTCATGAAGTTCTTACAATAACAGGACAAAGGCATTTTTCAAAGACAGTGGTGGAAACATCAGGTAGGTGAGTCACGGCAAAGCAGAGAAATCAGATGCAATCTGGTGACAGTCTTACCTTTGGATTGGTGGAAGCTAGGAATTTGTTCATATATTCCATATGCCAAAGGATTTATCTAATAGTTACATATAGAAGTGGGCAACAAATAGCTGTTAAGGAGGCCAAAAATGGCCCAAGATAATTTGGCTCTGAACCTACAATATTCCAATCTTGCACATCATTGAGATTCTAATTATTCAATTGGTTTTTGTAGGCGCTGCTTCTTTCTAGAAACTTCCATGGTCATGGGTAAGGAGAAGAGATGCCCTGGATGCTGTTAGCTCTGATAGTCAGAGCTTTTGTAGATTACAGTCTTTATCCGGTCTCCACAGGGAGGATTAAGACAGAAAGAAGTAGAGGCCCTGGGAGATCTTGGTGATAAGTGAGCTACAGCTTTAGCGAGCACAAAGAAAGGGAATGGTTGATCAAATTAGACAACGATAGCATCACTGTGGATCATATTTAACCAAAGTGACAAGGAGTCTCAGGTGTTAGGCTCATTTTGACTACTTTTCCTTATGCTATCTTTTAAATTTTATTTATTTTTTACTTTATGTGTAGGAGTGTTTTGCTTGCATGTATGTAAGTGCACCTGGTGGGTACAATGCCCATGGAGGCCAGAAGAGGGCATCAGAGCCCCTGGAACGAGAGTTAATGGACATTGTTAGCTACCATGTAGGTTCTGGGAACCAAACAAGGGTCCTGTGTAATAGCAGCCAGTGGTCTTAACTGCTGAGCCATCTCTCCAGCCCCTCTTATGTTATCTTTTAAAGATATGGTTTATTTTAGGATTTAAAAAAAAATATATTTTATTTATTATTTTTATTTTATGTGTATGAGTGTATTGCCTACATGTAGGAAGGGCACCCGTGTTGTACAGTGCCTGCGGAGGACAGAAGAGGCCATCAGATTCCCTGGAACTGGAGTTATGGACAGTTGTGCCATGTGAGTGCTGGGATTTGAACCCGGGTCTTCTGCAAGAACAACCAGTGTTCTTAACTGCTGAGCCATCTCTTCAGGCCCTATTTTAGGATGTCTTAAGGTCTTTTTTTTAACTAGTGAAGTGGGAATGTAAGAGTCCTTAAACTGTTCCACTGTAAGCGTAATGTTGCCTAAGATGTGAAAATAAACCTTTATCTCCCATTATCTGAAATATAAAATGCTTCAGTTTTAATCGTGGGTTCGACAGGTTTCATTGAGCACATCTGTAGAGGCATGGTTCTCCGGGCAAGGGTGGGACCTAAACAAGTGCCTGCTTTCCTAGAGCTCACAGCCTGCAGAGGGCAAGAGGACTGTTGAATGATGCTGTTAAGTACCTGTGGGGTTATGGTAAGTGCTGTGGAGAAAACAAAATCTGTAGATAGTGTGCCTGGGAGTGCTGGCAGGGTATTTGATAGGGAGGACTAAGGTGGTGGTTTAAAATAAGCTGTCAGAAAAAGTCCTAAGAAGGTAGCTGTTAAACAAAGGAGGTGAGATCAGGGGCTTTGTAAATATTAACACAAGGGGTTGGGTAGAGGCCTTGAGGCTAGAATGTTCCTGGCATGTTTGAGGAACAGCTTTTGATAAAACTGTATTGTTCAAATGACACAGACAGGTATCCCTGTGGAGCAGGTGTGGTATTAGATTAGATTAGGCAGGTGGGCTTTACATGAATTGGTGTTACCTGTGGCTGAGTTAGTTTTAGGATTTTGACATTGAACCCCATATGCCCTCAAAGCTCCTTAGAGACTTAAAGGGACAGGCAGTTGTTTTCAGATTTTGGTGTTCTGAGGAAGAATAGGAGAAGTCCAGGAGAGCTCTCTGGAGAAGGCAGTTTGTTCAGTCTGTCAGCTGAACTTGGGCATGCAGGACTAGAGAGGGTGTTTCCTCTCCAGAGGAGACCATGGTGCAAGCCTGGTGCATTAGTTATCTTTTGCTGTGTAACAAATAGCTTCATAACTTAGCAGCCTAAATCAACAAGCATTTCTTGATGGACAGTCTCCTTATGTCAGGAATCCTGAAAGCCTGAAGCTGTGATCTCTGGCTGGATCTCTCTTAAAGTGGCAGTTGTATGGGTGCAGTCTGTTAGCTTGACTGGGGCTGGGGCATTACTGCCAGGAGGAGTCACTGCCAAGGTTGCTGAGAGGAAGCGGAGCTCCAACAGGAAGCTTCTCTCCACATGGACCCTGTAGAACTGCCTAGTGTCCTCCAACATGGTTGCTGACGCTTCCTGGGTGGTCCCAGAGTTAGGAGAGCAAGAAAGCCGTGGTGTCCTTGTAGCCAGCAGTCTTGAAGATGATACACTGCACTCAGAAATGGGTCACTAAGTCTAGTCTATATTCACAAGGAGTAGAAGTGAGCACTGCTTGAAGGGGAATATACCAAGGAATTTGTGAACATAAAAATGACCAGTGATAGTGTTAATTTTCAACTTGACAGAATCTAGGATCACCTGGTAAATGGGCCTCTAGGGAGATTTCTTGACTGCGTAATTGATGAAGATGCACTCACTGTGTGTGGTGCCATTGCCTGACTGGAATCATCTGAACTCTATAAATGGATCCTCTCTGTTCCTGTTAGTGGATGTGATATGACTAACAGCGTCAAGCTCCTGCTGCCTTGACCTCCCTGCTCTGATGGCCTGTACTCTGAACTGTGAGCTGAGTAAAATAAACATTTTCCCCCTTAAGTTGCTTTGGTTGGAGCATTTTATCACAGCACCAGGAAAAGAAATGAAGATAGGCCATGGTTAAGATAAGAAGTCAAGACTAGTGACTTCTTTAGTGTAATATAGACACTAAAGGTTGGTTGAAAACCAGATTAATGATTGACATTTCAACAAAACAGTGCCCCAAATCTGAGAAACAAACAAGCAAAAAACCCACAACAAAACAAAAATCATATGAAGTTATAGTAAAAAAAAAACTTAAACTCATTAACCAATTGCAATAATTGGCTTGTATTTCTATTGTGATTCAAAACACTGCAAATAAGACAATATTTAGTTATAGGGTAATCATGAAACTGTTAATACTGATTAGAAATCTGATGATATAAGAGGATAAGATTTTGATTGGGGGGTGATATGATGGTATTGAAGGAAGATTATATTAAAAACATTATCTGATGAAAGGATGTAGCAGTGAAGATTTGAGACACGAAATCCAGCGGTGGAGTGATAGCCACGCAAAGTCAGCTGTGAGGTGATAATTACTGATGCTGAGTGATGGGGGTCCATGAGGGTTTCTTACAAAATTCTTTCTATATTTTGGAAATACTTTTTGTAATATACTAATTTAAAAGACCCAAGAGAATTTCTAATGGGAAAATGTCGTTTTACTTGTTCTTTGGAAGCCTGATCTGGCTGTGGTAGCTGCAGTGGATGTAGTTAGTGGAGACTGGAGCAGGTCTGTTAGCAGGTGTAACAGCCATGGCAATGCAGAGGAAGAAGTGAAGCCAGAAGTTCTCACGAAAGCCTGGGCACCTGGTTGAACTTGGGAAGTAAAGGAGAGAGAACCAGCTATGAGACTGTGGGAGAAAGGTGTGTGTGTGTGTATGTGTGTGTGTGTGTGTGTGTGTGTGTAAGTCTTCCCTGAACTCCTGCTGAGTTTTCAAGATTCCTTTAGTCTGGGAAAGTGTTTGGTACTTGGCAAAAGAGAGTCTGTGGAGCCGGGTGTGGTGGCGCATGCCTGTAGTCCCAGCACTTGGGAGGCAGAGGCAGGAGGATCTCTGTGAGTTCAAGGCCAGTCTGGTCTACGTAGTGAGTTCCAGGACAGCTGGGGCTACAGGGAGACCCTGCTTCAAAAAGACGAAAAGAAAAAAGAATCTGTGATTGCGCTTTGTGATGGAATGGCTGAGATCACCCTCTGCACTCCACTCACGACTCAGACAAGTGGGTGTCAGTAGGACAGGGCTGGTGACTTGGTTTGGATAGACTGGCCAGTGCATTCAGGAAATATCACTGCAGTGGCTGGCCATGTCACTCTTGCTTTCATGAGGTGGATTACTGTGGTGTTCCTCTTTCTATATTTCTGCACCATATTACAGGCATCCCAGGAGATGAAGGAAGGAACAGATGATACCTCATCCTCCTGGCTACTAATATTTGTGGTCATTTTGTGTGTGTGTGTGTGTGTGTGTGTGTGTGCGGGTGCATATGCACATGTCTGTCTGTGTGTGCATGCACAACTTTGGGTTGTTCCTCAGGCGCTGTCTACATTTTTTGAGAGGATGGGAGGACAGGGTATCTCAGTGGCCTGGAGCTTGCCAAGTAGGCTAAGATGGCTGGCCAGTGACTCCAGGGATCTGCCTGTTTCTGCTTCCCCAGTGCTAGAATAATAAGTGTGCCATCACAGTCAGCTTCTCTTTCTTCTTCTTCTTCTTCTTCTTCTTCTTCTTCTTTTTTTTTTTTTTTAATGTGGATTCTGAGGAGGATTCAATTCAGGTTCTCAGGCTTGCAAGGCAAGGCTTTATCAATTAAGCTCTCCCCAAACATTTAATCTATGTCATAATACTGGAACCCCTGGAAAGCCCACAGTAACACTTCAGGTTACTGTCATACTTGTGTTCTATAGACAGTATTCAAGTGTAGCTGTTGGTGTCATCCCTGCACAGGCACTATTAGATTACAGGTCTGTTCCAGTCTGTCTTTGACCCTATGTGCACAGGTGTTAGGGTATATAAGTTATGGCTGGAATAATTCACCAAGGAGCAAAAATCAAAGCTGTTCAGCTTTTCTGTCTTTTCAGTCTGTCTCTATCACTATTCACAAATGCATTGTAGTTTCTCATATAAACTACTCTTGGTGCTGCTAAATAAAGTCATCTGGACTCTTGTAGAATGCCCCAATTTTTATCCTTTTAACCATGATGGGTGTTACAGACACTGGCCATAGGAGCCTGAGGGGAGCTGACAAGAGGCATTCTTTAGTTGCTAAGTCTTTTAGTGTTTAGGGAATGTTGGTACAATGACCACTGCTTTGCCAAGTGTGGAGCTGTTATCTTCAATGTATGAGGAGGAAGCCCTTTTGCAGGAGACAATGTGCCCAGTCCCCATGCTTTGAGTCTGAGCAGGAAATCTGGTTTTACTCAGGACATGGACGTCAAGTCTATCTGGAGAGCTCCCATGCAACCAGTCTTTTCTTCTTCCTTGGTGATGGTCGTTTTTCATCATCTTCTGGTGTCCTGATGTAACAAAGGAGGGTGCTTAGTTGGTCTGGAAAAACTGGTTTTCCTGTTAATGACACTGATAACTTCTCTTTGCTGAAACCTTCTTCCCATGGATAGGATGAAGGTAAAAGAAGGGAATTTGAACATGTTCTTTTAAAAAACAGAACTGAGCTGGGTCTGGTGGCGCACGCCTGTAGTCCCAGCACTTGGGAGGCAAAGGCAGGCGGATCTCTGTGAGTTCAAGGCCAGCCTGGTCTACATAGTGAGTTCCAGGCCAGCTGGGGCTGCAGGGAGACCCTGTCTCAAAAAGACCATAAATACCATCCAGACCAAAAGAAAAAGAAAACAGAGAAAGAAAAAACCAGAATGAACTCACAGTGTATTCTGTATTTATCAAGTGAGTTTATAATATGCCAGATATTTTCTAAATATAGAAAGTCCATGCAAAGATGACCAGTTCAACCTTTAAAATTCTTGAGAAATGAGTACTTGATGTTTATCCTGGGTCAGTTGATAGGAGAATCATTGGGTGACACTGGGGCCGTGAAAGTGAAGGTAGGCACAATACTAGACCTCTGCCCAGTCCTTATCTTTAAAACAGACCAGATGTTCTGCTGCTACAAAGGTGGGAGATCTTGTGGAATAGTCCTTTGAGTTCTCTGCCTCTGCAACAGCAACACAAAAGTTTTCTTTTTTTTTTTAAAAAAAACTTTTTACACTCCCACCCCAAAGAAAACTCATATCAGGAGTTAGAGAGATGGCTCAGTGTTTAAGAGCACTTCCTGCTCTTCCAGAGACCTGAGTTTGGTTCCCAGCACCCAGGTTGGGCAGCTCACAGTCACCTATAACTCCAGCTTCAGGGATCTGATGCCCTGTTCTGGCCTCTGCAGGCACCTGCATTTATGTGCACAGACACAGACACACACACATAGACACACACGTATGTAATTAAAAAGAAAATAAATCTTAAAAAGAGTTGAGGCTAGGTGTGGTGGTGTACACCTTTAGTCCTAGAACTTGGGAGGCAGAGGCAGGCAGATCTCTGAGTTTGAGGCCAGCCTGATCTATATAGCAAGTTTCAGACCAGCCAAGGCTATATAGTAAGAGACCCTGGCTTAAAACAAACAAACAAACAAAAAAACCAAAACTACGCCCCCCAAGGAAAACCCAAAAGAGTTGATGCTTTAGGGAGAGATTTCTAGTTGTTCAGCATCATGGATAGTAGATATTGGGACCTTGAGTTAGCTTGTTAAAGTAGCCAGCAGATTTTTTCCATCCATGAGTTGGCAATTTCTCCAAATGATCTCTTGAATTATAGCTGGACTGTGCTCAGGGTTGACCCTCCCGCCTGGACCCCACAGAGGTGAACCCTCCCCTAGATTTCTGCTCTGTGCTTCCCTGTGATTATCATATTCATAACACTTTCTCCTCAGTCTCTCTTTTCTGTCCATAGAGGTATACAGAAGGGCTTCAATAAATCTTTGCTTAACATTAAAAAAAATTTGCCTGAAAAGCTAGGTGTGGTAGTGCACACTTGTAATCCCAGTACTAAGAGGTGGAGACAGGTGGATCCCTTGGGCTTGCTGGTCACCAAGTGTAGCTAAATGATGAGCTCTAGGTTCAGTGAGAGACTCTGTATCAAAATATAAGGAAGAGAGTGATAGAGGAAGACACTCACATTGACCTTGTGGTGGCTAATCTTGCTTGTGAACTTGACATATCTGGGAAGAGGGAACCTCAGTTGAAGAATTTCTTCCATCAGGTTGGCCTGTGGGGTATTGTCTTCATTGCTTGTTGATGTAGGTTGGCTCTGCCCACTGTGGGTTGTGCCATCCCTGGGCAGGTGGGCCTGGCCTGTATTAGAAAGGTAGTTAAGTGAGCCAGTGAGCAACAATCATCCAAGTCTCTGCTTCAGTTTCTGCCTCCGGGTTCCTGCCTTGAGTTCTTTCCCTGAGTTTCTGCCCTGACCTCCCATGATGATGAACTACAACCTGTAAGCCAAATAGATCCTTCTTCCTGAAGTTTCTTTCAGTCAGGATTTGTCATAGCAACAGAAAGCAAACTAAAACACCTCTGGTCTCTGCATGTACACACATACACACATATGCATATGTGCACATAAAAGTAATAAACTCTCTAAAAATGATTTTTATTTTTACCTGAGGAAAAAAATATTAACATGTCCCCAACCCTGCCTGCATAGCGCCTCATGAACACTGACAGTGCAGGAGTCACCTTCTCCTTTGGAATTAACCATTGCCTTTGTATAATCCCAGACACTTCATAGCTAACTATACCTATCCATCTCACAAGTTACCATGTTTTATCTGTTTGTGGTAAGAATATTGGCTCTTCTTTTTAAGTACATTTCCAGTGGATAGCTTGGCATTATTATCTGTGCTCACCTGGTGGTCATACCTCTCTATTCCTTTTCTACTCAGCATAACTGAAAATTTGTACCTTTTGGCCATTTTTTGGCTTTTATGAGGCCTGTTACTTAGGTGTGTACATGTGGGAACTGCAGAAGGCTTGCTGATCCTCCTGGATATAACAGTGAAGGTCGGAGGAAGTCTTTATACTCTGTGACACTAAGCTTGATCACGTTGCCAGCTCTAGCTCAGATATACTCTGAGAAAGACAAACACGTGCGGGGGTGGGGCAGAGTGTGAGGGGTATTTGGTGTGGGGGTTAGGGGTAGTAGGGGTGGGGTGAGGGGTAGTGGGTGGGAGGGTATGAATGCAAGGAACTTTTTTTCTTTTCTCTTTTTGTTTTGCTGTATATGCATGTAAGTATGCTGTATGCCAATGCATGTGTGCCAGTGGGGGCCAGAGAATGTTGGGTGTCCTTCTCTAACCCTCTCTGATATATTCCTTTGAGACAGGATCTCTAAATGAAGCTGGAGCTAGACTGGTGGCCAGCCATCCCCAGCAATCCCCTTGTCTCTGCCCACAGCTTTGGGTTAAGATGTTGTGCACATGTGGTCAGGCTTTTTTTTTTTTTTCCCCCAATCAGTGCTCTTACCCACTGAGCCATCTCTTAGCCCACATGTGATTTCTTGAGGAACTGGAATTAAAGAACTCTTAATATTTTCCTTCTGAGAGAAGAATAGATTATGGGGTGGGGGTGGGAGAGATGGACAGAGTAGAGGAAGTCACATGTGCTTGGAGGTCTCCACACACTGCCAGGCCTCATAAGAAAAGAGTGACCAAAAGTAGTACTGGTAAAGAATCAGTAACTGCTTTGGTTCAAGTTCTGGTTGATGATATTTAAATTTTTGATTAAAACTCACTATTTTCAGCCAGAAAGGACAAGTGCTAGGTAGGGCACACTTTGTTCCCCAGTTTAATTGCTTTGGTGCTGTGCGAGCTCATGTTTACTCAGTGTTTAGTCTGTGCCAGGCCCTGTTCTCATTCCTTTAGGGGGGATTATATTACTTAAGCTTTTCAAAGCTATGAGACAGAGATTGTCTTAGTCTATTTTGTGTTGCTATAGCAGAATGCCTAAAGGTGGGTAATTTATAAGGAAAAGAGGTTTGTTTACAGCTTTGGAAAATAATAGCCCAAGACTGGGTGGCCGTATCTGTAGGGAGGGGAGAGAAGGAAAAGAGAGGGGAGAGGGAAATGGTCATATGAGGAGAGAAGAAGCAAGAGAGTGAGCAAAAATTCCTTTATAATAACCCTCTCTTTTGGTAACTAATCCAGTTTCTTCAGACCAAATCTAGTCTTGATTGAACTAGTCTAATGTTTTAAGAAAAACATTGGTCCATTCAAAAAGCAGATCCTTCATGACCCCAAATGCCTCTTAAATGCCTCTACACAGACAAAACGCTGTCAAGCCATATCCCCATCTTACATGATGAAGCAGCTCCGTGCTGGGAGATTAAGTAATTTGTTAAATCCCCTTACCTTTTCTTTTTGTTGTTCTGATACAGGTCTCCCTGTAGCCTCAGCTGACCTGGAACTGGCTATGTAGACCAGGTTGGTACCTTAGTCTCACAGAGATCTATCTGACTGCTTCTCCCTCCTGAGTGCTGGGATTAAAGGCACCTGCCACCATGCTTGGCCCTTTTACCTATTTTTAAATGTCGAATCTAGATAGAAATTTAGGCACTCTGTAAACGTAACCCCTAAACTATGTACTGTGTTTTACAAAATTTGCATTTACATTAGGTTTCTATTACTGCTGTAATAAACTGCACAGATTTGGTAACTTAATGTACTTCTTCTTGTTATTCTGGGTCAGAAATCCAAAATGGGTCCCAGGGAGCAACAGTTGAGATGCCTTTGGGGCTGCATCCTTCCAGTTCTGTAGAACTGTTTCCTTATTTATCTAGCCTCTAGATGCTGCCTGCATTCCTTGTCTTGTGGCTCCTTAATCCAGCTTCAAGACTAGCATTGTTGAGCATCTCTCTCAACATTGTTGGCTTTCTTCTGCGACCCCCATTCCCTGTCTCTTTTCTTCCCTCATTTCCCTCCTCTCTCCTCCCTTCTTCCTCTTTTCCTTCCTTCCTTTCTTTTCTTTCCTTCTTTAGTCTTGCTAAGTATCCCAGGCTGGCCTTAAACTCACAGGCCTCCTTCCTCAGGTCCTATACACAGGATTTCTCTTCTTTTAAGAACATTATTATATTGACCCCGTCTGGATAATGCATCTCAAGACCAGCTGCTTAGCAATGTTAATTTTAGCTGCAACTTTAATTCCCCTTTGCTGTAGGGTTTGGGCAACTCTAGGGCTAGGGATCCATTTTCTGCTACCACATTGTTCTATCAGGGAGTTCAACTTGTTCTAGAAGTCTTCCTCTCTGCCATGAGTGAGCTTTAACCACAGGGATAGTGAATAACTATCATAGCATCTTCCAACTAGTAGCTAGGGCGACCTTTGTGTGTTTTGTAAAAATTAGATTTAAATGCCTCACATAGGTTTAAGTTTTAAAGATGCAACTGCTTGGTATTATTCTTTGAAATCTTGCTACAAGCATACAGTCACTTGTCATGAAGGAAGTTGGAGAGACTAGAGAAGTCCAGGCCTGTGGGCATCCCTGGCTTCACTCATAGAACTAGCTTTGGGACGAGGAGAACACCCCTTATAAAGTTGTGCCTTTTTATCTATACTCATGGACCTATCCATTAGGCAGTGTGGCTGAGGACCCTGATTTTCCTGGGGGATGAGGGGTGGTGGGGGAGTTAGGAAGGGGTGGGCATGGGTGGATAGGAAGGGGGAGAGGGCTAGGAATTCTCATTCTTCAACAATAAGACGATGGCCCTGGAGCCTGAAAAAGTACTTCTCATATGATTGATTACTTTATAGTTGAAAAAAAGTTGTGCATTGAAAATTGAATTACTTAGTTATCTGAGGACTTGCTGCTAACTGTGGAAATGGGACTGAAACGTTTATGAATCCCCTAGTGCTGTTGTGGCTTGCACCTGGGACACAGGAGCTGTAGGCTGCGACTGCGTGATTGATGCCAAACATAAGAATGATGTTGGGCCTGACCTTCGTATTAATGAAATTGGAATAAAACATCTTCCTTCATTTGAATGTGCTATGCCTTCCAGAGGTACTGCCATGGATACATAGTGCCTCTGGGCTCGCACTAAATCCTCCTTGTTTCTCTTGCCATAAACAAACATTAGACTGAAATTTAAGACTCAAATTTCATAGCATCCCTGAGCCACAGAATTGCCTGGAATAAAGAATCTAAGGGATGGTGTCCTGCCAAATTTTCCTCTGAGAGACCTGTGGCATTCTCTGGTATTCCAAGGCCCTCAGCAGTCGTAATGTGACTGATAAACCACCACAATGTCTGTCTTAAGTTACAGTTTGTGGAATAGGAATATTTATTTGGGTTTTGCCAACAAGGTTTATGCTCTTCAGGAGAAGGTCACTTACAAAGACATGAACTGTCAAAGGCTTTCACTCCTGGATATGAGATGAGACATCTGAGTGCATCCCGCCTGAGGTCTGTGCGCTCGGGTCCAAAATGACGATGCCTCCCATTTTCCCCAGTGTGCTCAGTGTTTCCTAGCATCTTCAGCATAAGTCCCTAGACTCTCCCCCTCTGAGTCTCTTGGGGTTCAGTTCTAGCTCCCTTGGAGGACCCCCCTACCCAACAGGTGGGTGTCTTGTGTGAGGAGGGGGTGTGGGGTGTTTCTGAGATCCTCTGAAATATGCAGCAAGTGGGAACTCAAAAGCAAAGCTCAGTGACTTGTGTGGTGGAGATTCACTGAGGGTCTCAGGGTTGAATGTGTGTTTGATGTATTTATCTTTCTCTCAAAGGTGTTAGTGGTAATCTAGCAAATACTCTGGGTCTCCTGGTCTCAGAGGTAGGAACTTTCAAGTGGAAAGAACATCTACTTAAGCTCTATGGAGAAGAGAAACTCTAGATGGAAACCTAGGAGACCCTAGGAAAAAAATGTTTCTTATTATTCAGGTCTACTATTTTTGGACAAGATGTGTATGTATGGATGTATGTGTGATAACGAGAGGAGCCAGAAAGATCAAGTGCACTCAGAGTGGGTAGAATGTTTCCTGCCCATGGGTAGGGAAGAGAGGCATCTATGTGTTTTACCACTTCATAGCATTCATTTTGATTTATATGTAATTTTTCTGCCTGCTCAGTGCTTACTTGGTGAGTGAATACATTTTAATGATAGGAAATGACCTCTCAAAGTCCAAACATTGGACCAATCAGGACTAAAGGTATTAACCCATCTTCCAGGTGCTTTACTTCCCCCAAAGTGATGAGAAGTGACTAGTCCAAGAAAGCACTGATAGTAGTGGTTTGGAAATAAAATATGGGATTCAAGGACCCCACCAATACTACACTGAGAACATGTGGACAAAGTGAAAGCAAGCAGGGTGGCTTTTACTTGCAAAAGGGTTAAATTACCTCATTTGGGTAACAAGCAAGCACCCTGAGCAGGAAATTTTGATGGGTTTTTATCCTTTGTTTTTTTTTTTTTTTCCAGTGCTGGGATCTGACCTTACAGTTTTTGGCAGTTGGCTAGTTTGAAAAGAATCAGTACCACAGAAATGAAGGAGACGGGGAAGGAAGGAGTCAGTTCTCTGGCCATCAGGTTTTGGGAATGCAGCAGGGACTTTGCATAAGCAAAAATTTTATAAGGCGGGTATGTTAGTTACTTTTCTGTGGCTATGATAAAATGCCATGACCAAGGCAACTTACAGATGAGTTTATTGGGCTTATGGTAAGTCTCAGAGGAAGAGTCTATGATGGCATGGGAGGCATGGCAGGAGGCAAACAGAAAGCTGAGCGCTCTCATCTTTAAGGATATGCAGGAGGCAGAGAGAGTTAACTAGAATTGGGGCAAGGTTAGGAACTCTCAGAGCCTGCCCCAAGTGACAAGCCTCCTCCAGTGAGGCCACACCTCCTAAAGGTTCCGTGACCTCCCCAAACAGTGCTACCAACTGACCAAGTGCTCAAATACAGGAGCCATGGGGGGGGGGGGCGGTTCTCATTCAAATCACAAGCGGCCTGAGATTACAAAGTAGCATTACAAAGGTTGCATTCCTGACAGCATTCTTTTGTTAGAAAAGATTTGGAGTCCTTGTAATTATTTCCCTCAGAGGGTAGAAGTCAGTCAGTCATTCCATTGTCTGTATTCCAAGGTTAGGAAGTAGCTCAGCAATGGAATTGCATTCTTCTGTGGTATTTCTAGGTGCTGAGAGGACCTATTTCTTGATGTTCTGAGGGTTTTTCACTGATAAGATCATAGTTAATTTTCTGGATCTTGACTTTACAGTGCTGGGTCTTTCTGTTCCTTGTACTTCCTAGACTGGCTGAGGCAGACATAAAGCATTTTATGCAAAGGATGACAGCATGGCCCAGGCAGCCGGCTCTGTGGACACTGACACAATAAATTTAATTTATGAGCTTGAAAAGTCCTAGTGCTTGTAAGTATTAAATTATATATTGATTTGAACCTTGACACATTTGGCTCAAGTGCTCTGGGAGAATAAGCAGATACTCAGGAAAACCTGAATTATTTTTCATGTCTAGTTTATGTAATTTCAGACTTACATCATTTAATGGAATTAGCTCTCATCAAAACACTGAAGAAATATTTTATCAGTGTGAATACCTCTAAGTAGAATTAATCTTGGGAACCTGTAATGTTAGTACCTCTGAGTAGAATTAATCCTGGGTCTCTTTGGAAGTTATTATTTAAGGATAATGGAAAACAGAACAAGACTTAGGTACAGCCCCCTAAGAATTTTATAGAATTTTATAGAATTTTCTATCAATGCAAACTATAGTCGTATAACTGTGGGAGGGTGGGGTGTAGGGTGACATGGTGAAAAGGGGAGAAAGAGGGTTCCCTAGAAGGTTCTTAGTCTTATTCATAAAAGAATTTAAGAATGGACCCACATGGAAGCTTTTACAATTTTGTTAGAATCATAAAGAAAAATCCTCGGGGCAGATGAGCTGGTCAGGTGCCTCAAAGAGGTGAATGGTGGGAAGAAGTAAAGAAAATCATGGAGCCATTCAGGTTTCGAGCCTGCATGGAGGTTAGACACGTGGCTGACTTGCAGCCACATGGCTGGGAGAAGGAAGCTTAGAGAAGTGAAGAAATACAAGATGTTAGGGCAGCCCAAAGCCTTAAAGAAAGCATGTTTGGTAAGCAAGGTATGAAGAAAAGGAGAAATTACTCAGGAAAGCTGACAGACTTACAGAGACCTACATGACTGTGGCTGGTCTGGAAGTTCTTCAGGGATCTGCACGAGTTCCAGACAGGAAATATTCTCCACCTCATTAACACAGCAGATATTCTGCCCATCTATTTAGCATAACTTAAGGTGAACCTGCCTTCCTAGGAGTGGTCCTATCATCAGGTAATTGACCAGTGAGACTGGAAAAGTAGGTCCTTCAACAGATAGACTAGGGATTTTATACTCTAACAATAAGAGGGGCCTGAATGCCCTGTTTAAAGTAACTCAGAAGAGTAGTAACAGAGCTTGAACTTGAACCAGGCTTCCTGACTACACATTCTGTCTTCCTTTATATATCGTCATCATACACCTGTTACCAAAATAATGTGGGCAGAGGGAAGGCCAGGCATGATGGCTCACACTTATAATTCCAGCACTTGGGAAGCAGCAGCAGGAGGATTGCCAATTTGAGGCCAGCCTGAGCTAAACAGTGAGTTCCTATTTCAAAATTCCAAAACATTCCAGACGGTATTTTTGAGGCCCCAAATACAAAGAAAAAGTGTGGAGGAGCAAAAATTTTTAGTTATTTCATGAATCTCAAATTGTTGCACTGAAAGTTGTTTGTTTTCAAAAAAGTTCAAGATTCACTTAAAGTACAGTCTGTTTTGTGAGGAAAACGTGGCAGCCTCTTGTGGAGTCAGTTGCCAATGCAGAAAGCCATTTCCAAATCTTCAAAGAATTAGCCAGACCCAAATAAAAAATTTATTTTTGGGGAAAAACTCTCATTTTAGAATTTTCTCTGACATAGGTGTGACTTTTGCTGCTTCCAAAGTGTTGTCTTTTCCTTTTCTGATGCCATTTTGCAAATGGTGTTTGGTGATTTGATGGACAGAAGCTAAAGTGAGGTACCTTTCTTAATTTGTTCAAAGCCTCTTTATGCACAGCTAATCCTTCCTAATTATATTTCTCGGAAGGATGTTCTTAACTCTAACAGGAAGATGACATTTTGCTAAGCTTAGGCCAGCCTTGAAGAAAAGACTAAAGTCTAAAAGAAGCACTCTCCAGAATTCCTGCTCCTCGCAGGGCCCTGTCATTTCCTTCCCTGCTTTGTGAAGATCTTTTCTCTAGCTCTCTGCCCTGCTTTCATTCCTTTGGCCTCTATTTTATTCCTAGCTTAACTAAGCTATTTTGAAGGAGAAAAAAACCCCCAACTTTTCTCAAGAACCCACAGATTTCCACATATTTAGGTGGACTTTTGCAACTTAATTCTTTAGTTTTTGAAAAGGTGACTTGTGAACCTAAATAGTTAGGGAATTTAATTTGCATATTAGACAGAGTTTATGTGAGATTGAAACACTTTACACTCCTCAATTAATTTCTTTATTCCTGTTTGTTGCTCCATATCAAGTAGTGATTTTTATGGGAATGTGTGCTAAAGATATATGTATATCAGGCCATTTTAGGTCTGTAACATTTTAAACAGAATCAGTGTGGTTACTGTCAAATAAGGATTTGATGAATCAAATAAATGGCACTTTGTGAAGTTTTAATGGTTTTGAATATTCTTGTGAGATGTAATTATCTTACAGAATAATTTTAATTTTTTTATTTTTTAAGTGAGGATGGATGAACAATGAACATTTCATATTTTAGAGTCCAAGAATTATTTTGTCTATAGTCCGCTTATGTTTTTCACAACAGTCTCTGTTATGTTCTTATATTTTTTAAAATTTGTAAATGCTGTTTTCATATTATGATCCTTTTAGTCAGACATCACAAGAATTCTTCAAGGGATGGGCTTTTATGCAAAAAAATATTATTAGGGCTTACTGAATTTCTGTTCTCCAAATTTAGAAGAAGCTTTTCTTTTTTTCCATGCTGGGGGGCCAAACCCAGGCCTTGAACATACTAGTCAAGTGTTATAACCTCTGAGCTATACTCTGAGCCCACTGGAAGAAACTTCATATACTGGGTCTTTAAAAATCTGTATTTGCCCATGAAGCATGAATGTGATTTAGTTTTCATTGACTGGGTAATTTATTTCAGAATTATTCTAGCTTGTTAGAGGCACACTGATTTATATAGACATGAATCTTTTTTCAATTTTTATTTTATTTTTTATTGTGTGTGTGGTGTGTCTATGAATGATGTGTGTGTGTGTGTGTTCAGTACGGGTCTGTGCATGCCACAAGGCACATGTGGGTCAGTGCTCTCCTTCCATCCTGCCTCTCTTGGTGTTTTTCCAGCTTTGCACACTCCAGGACCACCTTCCTGTCTCTGCCTCCCAGCTTACTCTGGGTTTACAGATGGGAACCATCACACCTGGTTTTTGGAGGGTTCAGGGGATGAAACTCAGGTTGTCAAGAATGCAGAGCAAGTGCTTTTACCCACAGAGCCATCTCACCAGCAACCTATACATAAGTCTTTATGTATTGTGGAACTACCTATAATTTTCTAAATCTGGGTGATTTTTGTTCATTTCTAATTGGTTACCTTATCTCTGGTTCATCACAATGAAGATAGACTCAGTCTTCCTCACCTCCACATTCATTCCATCAGCAAGTGTTGATTGAGTACCAATCACATGGCAGGTAATGTTCCAGGCATTCAGTTGGAGGGAATCAAGAATAATGTCTGAATAATGGTGATTCCATTGGGCAGTAACAGTTAACTTCCTACTTGTGTGGCACATGTTACAAATCCTAATGGAGAACGAGGAAGGGAAGGTCAGGAGGGACTAGGGGATTAGAATAAAGGGGATTGACTAGAATCTGCAGGATTTGGAGAAGCAAGGAAGAGGCTGACTTTGAAGAGTAGGATGAACGGTACATGGGGATGAGCCTGCTCCCAGAACACGGTTGAGAGATCAGTCCAATGGGGGAACTTTGTTTCAGGGGAAAATGAAGTTGGGTGGGGAGGCCCCAATTATGAATGCCCTTGACAATCAGGGGATTGTCAAGGAGGATCTTTGAGTGGGGCCGAGAAAAGGAGAAAGCCCACAACAGTCATTAAAGGGATGTAAGACGTGTGTGGCCATGTCTGTCTGTGAAAGTGAGGGAGGGCTTGGGTGGTTGATGGGCAGATTCCAGATCGCCAGTGCCTGGGAATCCAGGCTAAGGAATTATGTGCAGTCTAATGTTTATCTGTCTCTCCATCAGCTAATGGAATGGCAAAGTCGGGCATCTTTGAATACCTCTTTCCTGGCTCCACTCTAGCCCTGGACTCCACTTCACCCATCAAAATCAAAACCAGATTCAGTGTCCTTCTCTGTTGATATGCTATCCATCCACAAAATATGATTGGCAGCAAGTCACTGTACTCTATGCAAAAAGGGTAGTTTTTCCTTCCTTTTTCAGAGGTTCATCAGGCTTTGAATTTCTACCCTGCTTGATCTTTGCTGACGTCAAAACTTTTGTTATTAAGGGCTTCATGCTTTCTCTGTCCATCCTGCATACATCTCTGTGTGTTCTCAAGTTAGAAGTGCTGAGCTCACCCAAATTCCTCCAACTCTAGGTCTCAGAGACTTGGCTTATGTCTTTCATGATTTTTCTAGTAAACTGGAAGTTAGCCCAACACACACACGAGACGAATCTGCCTGTTGCTAGTCTCTGTCTAGCTTTATCAGTTATTGTTATTTAAGATTATTCAATATAAGCTAAGAGTAATTAAAATCTGAAACAAATTACCTATTTATTTTGTGACACTTATTACTAAATAATGTGATTTTCATTTCGAACTTTACATTCATTTGTTTAGCTGTTAAGGTACAAAGTTGCTAGGAAAACTTTTATGGTTTGTTTTTTGGAGTCCTCAGTCCAAATGACTGTGGTACATGATAGAAATAAAAGTGCTGTCTCAGAATCAGAGATACTTTCCAAATCTAGTGAAAAAATGCTGTTTCTTAAAAAAAATCACTTACTATCTTATTTCCATATTAAAATGTTTATTGTTTGGGAAAAAAATCATTCTTTAAAAATATTATATTATTTTTTTTTAAATTTTATGTGTATGAGTGTATTGCCTGCGTGTATGTAAGTTCACATGTGTTGTGCAATGACCATGGAGGTCAGAAGAGGCCATCAGATCCCCTGGAACTGGAGTTACAGATGGTTGTCAGCTGCTATGTGGGTGCTGGGAGTCGAACCTGGGTCCTCTGTAAGAGCAGCCAGTGCTCTTAACTGCTGAGCCATCTCTCCAGCCCCCATATATCATTCGTGTGTTTAGGATTTCATAAAAAATTAAGGATATGAAAGATTGTTGTGTACTATTTTGTCCCTGTTGAGACATTCACTCCTGGAAAGAGGCTCATTAAGACTCAGGAAGTAAATGAAACTTACAAGATACAGGCAGTTAAAAAAAAAAAATTGACAATGGGGCTCAGGAAGCCTCTGAAACTTTCAAGAATCATAAGGTGGCTCCCCAAGGTTACATGTGCAGTAACAGTTGCTAAGGGGAGAGGACTCTGGGGCTAGCCAAACTGCTGGCAAGTAGGAGTTGTGCTGTGCTGCTGTGGGTTTTCTGGTGATGGAGATGTCTTTAATCCATCCTTAGTTCCTGTAAGTAAACCCAGTAAACTCATTGGTTCACTAAGCTGGACTTGGATGGAACGGTTTCTTTGGTGTGTTGTCACTGCCCTATTTGGGGTGGGTAGACATTTATTCATGTTTCCCAAGGAAAAGCCACACAAGTCATTGTAAAGTCATTACAAAGTCATTGACAAAAACTCAAACGAAATAATTTGGGATTTTCAGTCTTACATACATTTGTTATTTAATGTGTGCCAGGCACAATGCGGGCAGCTGGTGGAAGTGTTGATGAGTGAGGGGATGCCCGAGATGTGTTTTTCCTTCTCTTTATATTTAGATATAGCTATACTTGTAAAGGACAAAATACATGTAATGCTATTCCTCCTAATAAAGTGACATGTTTAGCCCTGGGGTTGCCTGGAATCCATGTGACTTACCTGTGAGCACCAGTTCTGAATCACAGAACATTTGGGAAGCGCTAACTAAATTTGAGACTTACAAACTAGTTGCCTGTAGATGGGCTGGCTCAGTGTGGACAGGTGTGAGCAATTAGGTGAGACCGGAAAAGCTCCCCCTGCCCCCATCAGAAACAATGTGCAATATTACTGCAGGAACTAATAGCTCTTGTCCAGCTTGTGAAGAAAGGATTGAAAAAAACCACAGGGGATGCAACAAAGAGGAGCTGTGAGAATGTGTGCTGCTGTCTTCCAGGAAGAGCCTTCTGAAAATGAAGTGGTGTGGCTGAAGGGCTTTTTTTTTTTTTTTTTTTTTTTTTTTTGGGGGCCCCCAAAGGGAAGTCACTCACTACATCCAGTTCCCACTCACGGGAATTAGGTTCCCTTTTTTGTTTTGGTTTTTGTTTTTGTGAGACAGGGTCTCCCTGTAGCCCCAGCTGTCCTGGAACGCACTATGTAGACCAGGCCCTCCTTGAACGCACAGAGATCCACCTGCAGACGCTGCCTCTAGTGTTGAGAAAAGCAATTAGAAATTAGTGCAAGGTTATGGTGCCGTCTTGAAAATGAGTTAGTTTTTGCTGCCTGCTTTATACTGGATCCCAGATAACTAAGATGCTTCAAATAGCTTTGGATGTCTTTTGTATATGGGCAAGTGCAGCCAGCAGAAGAAGCCTTTCCAGTTGTGTTTCAAAGGCCTCTACATTCTGTGTGATATGAAGGGCCCTCTTCCCTTGTCTCTTAAGGAACTGCTGCCTCTACCTGCTCCCTGGGGCACTGAGCACATTGGTTGGTCTTCTTACCTTTGTACCAGTCGCTCTCCTCCAAGGTTTGTAACCCACTCTTACCTGAGAGACAGATGGTGTTTCTTCCTTCCTTTCTCCTTAGAACATTCTGGATTGTTTCTGAGAGACTGATGGCATGGCTACACACATGTAGACTGAGACAGTATTTGAGAAGCGTTTTTTTTTTTCTTTTTCTTTTTTTAAAGGCTAGCATTCATTTACTTCTCAGATTTTCTTAAAATAAATGAAAATGAATGCTGGATCCACTGAGAACCTATGAAAACACTAGTGAATGTTCACGTCATTAAGTCCTTTGACAGTCTAAATGTGGAGTCATTGAGAAGTTTTTTGATCAGCTGCGTTACTAAAGGTTTTGCAATATGAATGCGTATAGACTATTTATAAACTTACTTAATGCAGTTCAACTTTACTGTTTGGATTTTAAAATCTGCATGGATCCAACAATGGATTTGGTATTCCATATCATCCAGGACGATGACAGGCCACAGGAGCACAGGGCAATGCTGGCACGTTTTCAAAGGCATTCCTTCCTGGTCTGGATACTATAATAAACACAACTGCAGTTCAGTCGATTTATTATATACACAATGTGTGCAACAATTGGAAGTTGGTGGTTTTGGTTTTTTTTCTCTGTTTGGTTAGAGGCACACTGGTTCTAGCTGATTATGTATAGGACTTGAAATGGCATCTGGTGAAAAAAAGAGTAAGTTAGGGTTGACATTTTCTCTTGAAAAAAACAAAAACCTGTGGTGCGAAGTAATGAATACCCACACAATAGGCACACATCCATGGCAATCAACTTATTAAGGGACTTAAATGGAAAAATCTGGGTGCAATTTGAACATTTACGATTTTGCTGTCGGGCAGCAGGTGGCAAGCTTTGCTTTTCAATGTTCCTCTGTTTTATTTTTATACCACAGGATGCCAAAATCTGAACAGGGCAGTTTGAGTCCACTGGAATATGTCATTTCTTGGCAGCACAGCCTTGAACCACCTCTTTTGCTCATTGTGGGTAATTGCTTTTCTCTGGACACCATTGCAGACCCTCAGTTCCCTTGCTGCAGATGGATAGGAATTAATTCATATGAGCAATGCTTTATTCTCTTGCGATTTTTTTTTTAAGCAACATGTTCCTAATAAAGAGACAAATGCAAAACAAATGAATTGAAAGAAGTTCTTGTATGATTTGCACAGATTTGGTTGTGCAGTTTCTCTTAATGTTAAATAATTATAGGTTTGAATAAAAATATCATATGCATCTTTGAATTAAAAAAATCACTTCTAACTAAGGGCCTTCATGTGGAGGTGAGAAGTACGTAGAGCTGAATAGTGTTCTAGGAAACTGAAAAATGGAGAAGAAAAACACATTTCATAGAATGGGAGACCATGGGCTTCCCTTTAGCTCCGCTGTGCGCTTGCTCAGCATTCGAATGGATGAAGCTGAGGGCCTTGCACATACTGGTCAGTCCCTCCACCATTGAGCTATACCCAAGCCCTAGGATTTGAATTTTTAGCCAAAGAGTTTACTCTTGGAGAGGAAAATGATGGTTAGGAGGGTAGTAAATTCTTTTTTAGACCATTTGTTTATACCGTTCTATATTAAAAGTTACATTTTGGATATTTTTTTTTTTTGCATTGTGAAGAATGGAGAGCTATTAAAAAGGCCTCTGGGCTGCTATGAGTTTTATGAGTCTCCTAATGTTCAGCACGTGCTCTATGCTCAATTATCTTTCCTGGCCTTTTGTTAGAATTGAGTTCACATGGGGTATATTTTACATTTGTTATTTTATGTGTTCTTAACTTTTTTTCTATTTCATTTCTGCATTTTTATTTCTCTTATTCAAACACATATCATCCAAAGCCAGATATATAATGTATAAGGATAGAAATAAACACCCAAACTCTTGTACCTACTATCTGAGGACATAAAACACTGGTCATTGACTTAGTTTATGTGGTCCTTTCTGCTCCCGTTATCCTCTGCTTACCCAGAAAGTCAGTTGTCGTTTCCAGCTTCATAGACAGGTATTTCAGAACATTGTGCTACAGTATTTTGTTAGTCAGTTTTGGCTTTTAACAAAATACAATCATAGTCTTTGCACTATTTAGAGATACATTTTTCTTGTTTGGGATTGTTTTAGCATTCAACTGATAGTGGCTCTCGGACCTGGGCTTGAAGCAGAATTATGTGGAGGGCTTGGTAAACTCAGCTTGCTGTATCCCACTTAGTTGAGAGTTGGGGAGGGTTCTGAGTCTGTGGCTTAGGAACTCACAGGTGACATCCATGCTGTGGACCTGGGGCCTAGCCTGTGAGACCCTGAGGATGGTGATGCAGATAGCTTGGGGTTCCTATCTTTCACTTGCTCTCTATCATATGAATAGACCTGAGTTTATTATCCTCTCTTCTGATGGGTGTTTGGGTTGTTTCCAGTGTTTTGCCATTACAACATTGTTACAGAGAACATTTCGGTACAAATCTCCCATTGCACATTAAAAAACCGTTTTTATAAACTGGAATAAGTATAATAATAATTCCCTTATGTTAAGGGTAAGTTTCGTTTCCTGAACTTTTATTTTAGAGACCCATACTCTATGTTAAATGCCCTTCTTGTAGTGAGTTCTTACCAACAAAATATAAAAGTTTTCTTGTCCATGGTAATGATATTAAGCATGTTTTTTTCATGAATTATGTAGGTTGTGAAATTTTTCTCTTGCTGCTGTAAGGTAGTTTTTATATATATATATTTTCCAAAAGCTTTTCCATTCCATACTTGCTTTAATGCATAGGAAATTGACTTTTTGAGTATGGTGTGACTTTAATTTCTGTATGGGTAATCAATAGTCTCACTATTTATTGAAGAATTTTTGCCTCTTCAATCTATGTGGCTTATGGTATGTGTTTTGTTCATGTTTCATATATGTTTGAGGCTCTGAGTCCTTTATCCTGCTGTGCTGGTCTTTATCTTTGTGTCATGTGATGCTAGGGAATTCTACAATTGTATATATGTCTTGGTAGCAAAGTCCCCTCTGACTGCTTTTTACTGCTCTAGTGGCATCTCTTTATAGAGATCAGCTTGTCAATTTTTAAAGAAAGGAAACCTAATTGGAATTTTGATTAGAATTTCATTTAATCAATACACAGTTTTGAAGCAAATATACATAATTTGATATTGATTCCTCCTATTTATCAATGTTCTCTGTCCATTTATTTAGTTTTCCCTTTAGTAGCTATCAATACATTAAAAAATATTATTCATTAAGGTCTTGCACATCTATTGTGAGATTGTATTAGTTACTTTTCTGTTGCTGTCATAAAACACTGTGACCAAAGCAACTTATAGAAGGAAGGGTCTATTTGAGCTCATGGTTCCAGAGAGTTAGAGTCCACAGTGGTGGGGGAAGGCCTGGTGACAGAGGTAACTGAAGCAGATAACAGTGCGACCACATGTTGAAGTAGGCACAGGAAGCAGAGGGCAACTGGAAATCTGGCAAGGTGTAAGAATTCTTTAAACCTGCCTTTAAGTGCTTTGCTTCCTCCAGCAAGGCCACAACCTAAAACCTCCCAAAACAGTGCCACCAACTGGAGACAAAATGTCCAATACTTGGAGACTATGAGGACACACTCATTCAAACCTCCACAGAGATCTAGTGGCCAGCGTTCTTGGCTGTGGTCAAAATGGTATCTTAAAATTTCATGTTTAAACATCCTTCCTTAGGGAAATGAGGTCACATCTTTTTGTTACATTGGAACTTTGCTGAGCTCAGTGCTCCTAGTGTACTGTGCATTTCTGTAGAGAATTATGTTGTGCGTGATGGTGAGAGGATTCTTTCTTCTAATCATATCTGTCATTTTTTGTGTCTTACTGTGTTGATTGGGACCTCTACTTCAGTATAGATGCAAACATCACAGTGGTTATGTGGCTTCTCATTTTAAATGGAGACCTCTTGGCCCTTTGTCATTGAATACCACATCTGCTGAGAACTTCTGCAGATTCCCTTTCATCCAGCCTTAAGAGGACTGCCTTCCAGTGTGAGGCTGTGGAGTATCTATTACAGATGTTGAGTTTGGCAATTTGATATGTTGGTTTGATCATGTTATTTCCTTTTATCTTTACTGTGGTGAATTATATTAATAAATTTGCTAATGTTGGAACAGTTGTGCATTCCTATAATAAAGTCTACTTGGCCCTGATATATATATTTTAATCTTTCAATGGAGTCAGTATGGCTTGTATGCATGAGGTATTTCACTATAATTTTCCTTTCGTATTAATACTGGTTAATGTTTTTTAATTAAAATTTTGAAATAGGGTCTTCCCTTAGCCCTGTGTGGCCTGCTGCTTGCTGTGTTGTCCAAGGTGGCTTCGAACTTGGAGCAATCCTTATGTCTCAGTCTTCTGAGTGCTCTTTCTCACACTGTTGTGACATGATTTTGGTATTAATATTAGTCTAATAGAGTGAGCTGTGGAAGAGTCCTCGTTTGTTTTAAAGAAAATTTTATAAGATAGTGAATATTTGATAGTGCTTACCTATAAACTAGATATTTCTATTTAATTTTTACTTTCATTTTAAAATTTGTATTTAGAATTCTTTGCCCCTTCTTCCCCTACCTTTCCATCCCCCTCCCTCCCTCCTGGTGGATCATGTCCCCCTTTCTTCCTCCCTCACCACAAACTATTTTGGATTATATATTCTTTCCATTTGCTTGTTGATTGTCCCAAGAATTTTAACATGCATCATTTGAATTAACAAAGGCAGAGGCAGTCAGTGTTTTGACTCCTGATTCAACAGGAGGTCTTATGACACTTGGGCTGTGATGATGCCCGCAGTGGTCTGTGCTTTTTTCAAGAATTTGAAGAATGTTGATCTTACCAAGTAGATAGTCTGTCATTGCTGTATACACGTGGTGCTCTTTTGGATGGTCCCACATCTCCACTTTGTTCACCATTCCCACTTGCATTGCAGGCATTCCTTCTGGGACAGTTTATCTTAAAGTGCCTGTCTTAGAAATTCCTGTGGTAAGGGTCTCCTAAATGCATTTCATTGAGTTTTTCTGACCCTATAGTTGCAGCTTGACAATCATTTTCTTCCAAAATCTTTCAACTGATGCTCTCCTACCCTTTAAGTTTCTTTACTGACAAGTAAATGTGTTTTCTCGATTCTTCTTGGGATGAGAAGCCAGCTCATGCTGTAATCGGTGTTCCCATAAATACCTCTTCTGTCTGGCTTTGAAAACTATCTTGTTTGATATTTATTGGAATTCTGATATCCTGATGTGAGGATTCATATATTTTGTGCCTTTGGAAAATTCTCAGCTACTTTTTGTTTTGTTTTTTCTTGGAATATGACTTATTCTTAATTTCATTTAGAAGTGTGGTTAGGCAACTATTATACCTTCTTACTCTGTTCTCAGTATTTCTTTTTCTTTTCTTTTTTTTTTGGTGGGGGATGGGGTCTCATGTAGCCCAGATTGACCTTGAACTTATTATGTAGCCAAGGATGACCTTGAATTTCTGCTCTTCCTGCCTAAATCTCCAAAGTGCTGGGAATCCAGGAATGTGTTACCATGCTGGGTTTATATAGCATGGAGATCAAACCTAGGACTTGGTGCATGTTAGGCAAGCAGTCCACCAGCTGAGCTATATCCCGGCTCTCTCAATATCTATTCACTTCTATCACATTTCTTCATTGCTTCTGGGAGGCTGATTCCTAGTTTACTAATTCTCCATTCAGCTCCATTATCACCGCCATCCTCCTCTGGGGTGCCCATTTCAAATTAGTATTTATTTTCTGTATCTAGTTGGTTCTTTTCCAGATTTTCTTATTCTGTGAGCATCTCCTATTCATCATACTGTCAACATCTGCTCATGCGTATTACAAAGGCATGTTCTGTAACCTACAGTAGTCAGCTAACCTGTAGCTTTTATAGGACTGATGGTGCAGTTTGATTTTTCTGCTAATGCAGGCTTGTTTCTTATTCATTTTGTGATTTGATAGCAGGTATTAATTGGAATATCATCTCTAGAACTTGTTTAAAAATTTTTGAAAATTGTGTGTAGGAGTGTTTTACCTGCATGTATGTAAGTGCATCACATGTGTGCAGTGCCCAAAGGGGCCAGAAGAAGGCACTGGATCCCCTGGAAATGGAGTTAAGGACAGGTGTTAGCTGCCTTATGGGTGCTGGGAACTGAACCTGGGTCCTCTGCAAAAGCATCAAGTGCTCTTAACTGCATGATCCATCTTTCCTGGTGTATTTCTAGAACATTTTGTTTGTTTGTTTTTTGAGACCGCATCTCCCTGTAGCTCAAGCTGGCCTGGAACTTGCCATGTAGGGTAGGCTTGCCTGGATCTCACAGAGATTCACCAACCTCTGCCTCTCAAGACCTGGCGACCAAAGGTGTGAGCCCAGCTTAGAGCTTCTTAAGATTTAGTTTTAATTTAGGTTCCTCCAGTACTTGTGCCTGCTTTTAGTGAGTTTTGAGGCTGGGTAGTTCTACTGATTTAGGTACAGTTTTAATTAAATGTTGGGCTTGTTGGTTGTTTTGGACACTTAGATGTTTTTAGTTTGAATGGCAAACTAGTGCACAGGTGACCCCAGAGTTGGGAATTTTCACTGACAGTTTTGTTGTTGCTGGTTTACATGTTTACTCAAAGCCCAGAGAGAGACAGACAAAGCCCAGAGAGCTCCTGTGCTCTCTCGTCACAGGGTGAGTTGTTTTTCTGAGTCACTTACTGAAGATTTTACGTGGAGGTCTCTTATCTAATGTTCTACCTTTCATGGTCATCAAGCTATGTCCCAGAGTCACATCTAAACCTGTAACCTGGAAATCCAGGGGTAGATGCTCTCTGGTGAATCCCATGGGTTCTCTGACTTTCACACCAGCTCAGCTATAGTATTTATTATTAAGAGTTGTATTTCTGAAGAATAGAAAGTATTTGGAAGATGGACCATAAAGTTCCTTGTGCTGCAAGGAACTCTTATCTTAGTTGAATAATGCTCTGAGTCTTTGAAGAGACTCGAGCATTCTTTTCCTGTCTCTTATCTCATGAGTTCATGACAGCTTCTGGGGTTGGATCCAGGAATCCTCTGGGGTGTTCTGAAGTTTCTCCTGTATCTATCTGTCCCTTAGTACCCCACCTGGGGACACCTGTACTCTGGATTGTGCGTCTATTTCCTGTACTGTGTCTTTTTGTCTGCAGGATAATTGTTAAACCTTGTCCCCCAATTCTTCATTTTGCTCAGTGGTGTCATTTGGGCACTTTCTTCCTCTCCCAAGCATGCACTTCTAGAATATTGATGAGCACGCTCCAGGAGGAATTAGCCTTTGTGTGTTATAGTCTCACTTTTTTTTAAAGCATTTGATGAGAGAAAATGGACCATCTGTCTGTTCATGCTCTGGGAGGAGGTGAGGGGATAATAATTTTGGTTTAGGAAAAGGAAAAACACAAAGATACCACTTCTACTCCAGGGGCATGGGGAAAATACAAAATGCTTTTATAAGGGAGAGAAGCCCTCTATTTTGTTTTTCAGCCATGGGTATTTATTTTGTTATAGCTGCACACATTTAAGTGAAAATAGTATATCCTCTTGGAGGGTGTGTGTGTGTGTGTGTGTATGTGTATGTGTGTGTATATGTGTTTGTGTGTGTGTATGTGTGTGTGTATGTGTATGTGTGTGTATATGTGTATGTGTGTGTGTATGTGTATGTGTGTGTGTATATGTGTATGTGTGTGTGTATATGTGTATGTGTGTGTGTATGTGTATGTGTGTGTATGTGTATGTGTGTGTCTATGTGTGTATCTGTGTGTGTATATGTGTGTGTATATTGTTTAGGGTCTCCCAGAAAGCAAAACTAGTTCCAACCAGCAAAAATTACAAGGAAGTGAATTCCATTTTCTCCTCTTGGAGTGTGTGTGTGTGTGTGTGTATGTGTATGTGTGTGTATATGTGTTTGTGTGTGTGTATGTGTGTGTGTATGTGTATGTGTGTGTGTATGTGTGTGTGTATGTGTATGTGTGTGTGTATGTGTGTATGTGTATACATGTACATGTGCACTTGTGAGTACACAAGGAGGGAAATGATTGGTGTCCAGTGTCTTTATTACTCACCCCTTATTTTTTTGAGATGAGGGCTCTTGCTGAAGCTAAAGCTTGTCAATTTGGCAAGACTAGCTGGCCACCAGCTCCAGGGATCCTCCCATCTCCATCCTCCAGCACTGGAATTATAGCGTGTGCCACTGTGCTTGGCTTTTTAATGGGTCTGGGGTTGTGAACTCGGGTCCTCGTGCTTGCATCGTGAGCACTTTACCAGCAGACCCATCTCCTGAGCTCCTGGAGGGTGTTTCTTTCTTCTTGAATCTAAATTTATAATTTTTAATGTTTTGTTTAAGGCCCATCTCCTGTAATGACCACCTGTAACTCTACAGCCTGCAGAGCATGGCCAGATATATCAGGACGTTAAGTAAAATATCTCTTCTAGACAAAATTGAAATCAAGTATTTTTGGCTGACCAGTTCTAATCTGACTTGTCTAAATCATTGAGAAATGATATGTTATGTTTGGGGAGAGGGTGATGATAACATAATCATAGGCAATTAAATTGAGGAAGTGAATGAAATTAACTTTTTTTTTTTTAGCTCCATAGTATTTCTTTTTCAGAAATCTGAGTTGGAATTGGATAACCATCAGTTTTATATCACGATGATGATGGGTTTGGGAAGGCAAGTCTTAAGCGAAGGAAAATTGATAATGGTTGCTTAAAGTTGAGGTTTTAGATGATAAAGGCTTGGTTTTGTGTGTGATTTAAACTGAAGCTGAAAACAAAATGAGGAGGGAGAGCAGGTGTAGAATCCATGAGTGTGGGGTAGAGTCGAGGAGAGTTCAGATGAGAGTGAGCTTGCAGGCATGCTTTGAAGTCTGGGAGTAGTTGGCAAAGGCTGGGTGAGCAGAGGCCCTTAGGTATCTCATCCCCTGGGGAAAAATGAGCCAGAGTTACTTGAAGGATGTGCATTGGGTTTGGAATCTTGGGTACCTGGTCATAGGAGGCAATCACGAGTAGTAAGTGAGAGCCTGCAGGTGGGAGGGTGCTGTTCCATTAGAGGGAATTCATGGGGCTTGAAAAGTAGATATGGACTCAGGTCTTTGTGGAGCACTGGGTCTTGGGTGCTTCAGCTCCAGAGAGAGCTGGATCCCAACATCCGTGATGATTAGAGACCTTTCTTGCTCTCAGGACGCTTACAGTTCAGTGGAAGGTGTCCATCCATACCTAGAATAATATTTCATCATGGGAAAGGTAATGAATGAAGCCTTAAAGCAGGATCTGGGAGATCCAAGAAGAGAAATACGCCACTTTCTGCTGCATCAAACCCAAGTTCATTTCAAGGCCATCTATAATGCCGACTGTACTCCATCACAGGCTTCATTCACCACAGCCTGCTCCTCACTCTGTCAGTCCTACACTCCTTTTCCACTCCACGTTTTATACTTTTTACCTCTTCCTATCAGACTTCCTGAATTATGAGGCAAATTAAAGAGTCTCTCCTGTGCTTTTCAAAATATTCAACTTTTACTGAGAATACAATGCTTAAAATAAGAGATTTACCTGCCTGATCATGAAACTGGTGATGTTCATGTGATTGGAGTGCCACCTAGCACAAATGTAGAGCAATGAGGGCACAGCGGGACACAGGCTGGTTTGCCTGATGTCTGAAGGATGTTTCTTTAGACCTGGGGTCAAGACTGTAGGGAGGCCTGGGGTGGTAGTGTCACATGGGGATACAGAACAGCATCTCCTGTGGAAGAAATTTGACAATGGGAATTGTATAATGGTGCTAACCAGGTACTAACCACTAGTACCTTCCTTTTGTAGATTAGGAAAATTAGTTTTAGAAAGGTCAGACAATGTACCAAAGTGACAGCTGAAGAGTTAGGATCCAACCTTGAATCCAAGCCTGTGTGACCCCACATAACCATCAAGAGTTCTTGACTACCAGATTCCACAGTCTGTAGTTACAGAATCTTGTGCTGTGCAGCCTTCCCTCCAGGTTGAGCTTGTTTTCTCCAGCTTGATGGGTCTCTAAGGTGCAGACTGTGTCTCTCCTACATTCCTGGGGCCTGATCTGGAAAGGAACACCTGGGAAGTGTCATCCAGTCTTATAGTCATTCTACAGCTCTTAATGATTGCTCTGTGTTAGGAGATAAATGGGCAGTTAAAGCTAGAGAAGGGCCCTTAAAGAACTCAGTTTATGGCAGGCATGGTAGCATACACCTTTAATCTCAGCACTGAGTAGGCAGAGGCAGGTGGATCTCTGTGAATTCAGGCCAGCTTGGTCTACATAGTGAGTTCCAGGCCAGGGCTACATAGTGAGACACTATCTCAAAAACCAAACCCAAACCTCCAGCTCCAACCCCAAACCCCCTCAGTTTACTGGAAGCCTCAGTCTCCCCTCAATTCCTCATCCAGATAATTATAATGCAATGTGATTAATACAGTGATAGAAATTTGCAGCAGATGCACCTGTTTGTAGAGGTCAAGTAGTTCTGGGTCATCATGTATAAGAGGCTGCTAAGCTGTTTTTCACAGTGACTGTGCCTGTGTTCTTATCAGCACTGTCTGAAAGTTCACTTGCTCCACATCCTTGCCAGCACTTAGTATTGTCCATTTTTAATTTGTGCCATTCTCCTCAATATATAAGTGGTAATTCATTCATTGTGATTTTGATGTAGGTTTTTCTAATCAGTCTTTTCAGATGCTTGCTTGCCATCCATATATCTGCTTTGGTGACATGTGTCTGTTTAGATCTTTGTCCATGTGTTTGACTGTTTATTTTTTATTTATTTATATGACTGGCTTTTAACAGAACTTCCTTCTCAGGAATTTGTTACTTGGGTTTTAGTGCATTTGAAATAAATAGTTTACAAAGTGATTTGAAGGAGATGCTCTAGAAGTGGTTGCCAAGGAGATTAAAATGAACTTTGATCCTCACTGGGGCAAGAAAAGTGGGACCAGACTTTGTTCATGTTTCTCCTCCTTGGGGTGATGAAGCAGAGGACTGAGGGAAGGAAGAGAAGGAAAGACCAGAAGGAATAGGAGGGACTTTGGTCTTCGGTCTCCAGAGAAAAGCGGGGGCCTCCTTAAGTTGGCACTGGAGGCTGGATGGGTTAGAAGTGCTGACAGGCTGGTTAACAACTGTTCCTGCTCTTCAGACCAGACGAGTTGGATGAGGCAAGAAAGATTGGTTCTGCCACTGGAGGAGGCAGTCCTGGGATGAGGTGAGACAGGCAGGGCTCTCTACCACCAGGAGGAAATGTCCTGGGATGAGGTGAGACAGGCAGGGTTCTGCACAATGAGGGAGGAAGTCCTGGAATGAAACACAACAGACTGGGCTCTCTACAGTGGGAGAAGAGGTCCTGGTATTTTGTATTAAGGAGGCATTGATACTTTCAGGAAAGGTAAGCATCATTTGTTTATCCTGAATGTTTATAGTATGTGTGCAGTTTTGACTTCTACACCAACATGCTAGTAAACTGGTATTTTTTGAATGAAAAAAAATTGGCTAATGATGTAAAAACTGTTCTTGGAAGGAGGTCTGTAGAAAGCTAAAGTGCTCCCTTCCTTCCTGTCACCTGACTTGTAGGCTCTATGCCAATGGGGAAAAACAAACAATAACCAGATTCCTTATAAGGTTTGAGGCTTTCTGTGTGTCTGACACCTGGCACCACCTGTATGGTTTTGTGTGTTTGAGTGTTTTTATGGAGAATAGTTTCATGGCTTTCCTCAGTCTTAAAGAGGCCTATAATCCCCAAATGGCTGTGAACCTCTGTTCTAGAGGGTGTGCTTGGCACGTTCATAGCAGCGATGGCACAGCAAACATCCTGTACCCCAGCTTGAAAGCATTATGGCAGGAAGTTCTGTGTCGGATGAAATTAGGTGTACATTAAAGTCGTGGGATTGAGTCCAGGGTCTTTTCAGTTCTTGGGCAAGCAACTTCGAGTCTCTTCCCAGCATAATTAATCTGTAATAATTATCCAGGAAAACCTTTAAATTAAAATTTTTTAATGAATAATTCTTGCTCCTGATGATTTTACTATGATAAAACCCTTATTATTCCATTTAGTAAAAATCAACACAGCTTACATGTTTGGCCTATTATTAATATATACAGAGAGCCATATTATACCTTAGAGAAGACAGAGCAGAATAAAATGGGATCCTGAGGAGACGAGAGCCATATTCACAGAGCATGAAGCCCGAGGAAAGGGATAGAGGGAGAACATTTCATGCAGGGATGGTGGGTTTCAGCTGAGATGGATAGGTGGTGTTTGGTAGGTGACAAGGGAGGAAGTATAGTGGGAGAGTGGGCTGAGCACGCTCTTTATGGCGAGTTCCTCTTAGAGGAAGAGATGCTCGTGAGACTGAGAATAAACGGGTGAAATGACATTTTGAATAATTTGATCTGGTTGAGTGGCGAAAGGTATGTTATTGAGAAGGAAGTAGGCTAGGATGCAGATAAAGTAATTAGCCACATAGCCATGAAGGAGGGGAAAGGAAGGAATGTGTCCTGGGACAGCCTTGCAGAGGGATGTGTGCAAGGACAGTGGGACAGTGAGTCGGGTGGCCCCACTGTTGTACAGACTCCATGTCCTCAGTAGCAGTTTATGCTCCTTTTAAAATAAAGTTCTAAAAGGAAAGCATGTGGCCCTTTTATGAAGTAGAACCATTAAAGGAAAAAGACTTTGTTTTTAAAATGCAAGAGATAGGGTTGGAGAGGTGGCTCAGTAATGAAGCATGCTTGCTGCTATTACAGAGGACCTGGGTTCATTTCCCAGCACCCACATTGGGAGGCTCACAAATACCTGTAATTTCAGTTCCAGGGGATGTCCTTCATCTTCTGGCTCAGTGGGCACCTGCACACATGGTATATATGTACCTATGCAGACGTGTGCACACACATTAATACAAAATAAATCTGGAGCTGGAGAGGTGGTTCAGGGGTTAAGAGCACTTGCTGTTCTTCCAGAGGACCTTAGTTCAAGTCCCAGAACCCACATGCTGGTTCTGTTGCCCTCTCTGGCCTTCATGGGCACTACACACATACCAGTATACATATAGGCAATCAAAATACTTGTACAAATAACAATACATCATTATAAAATAAATAAATAAATAAATAAATAAATAAATCTTTAAAATACAAGGAATAGGGGCTGGAGAGATGGGTGGCTCAGTTGGCAAAGGGCTGTTGTACAAGCATGAGGACTTGAGTTTGGCTCCCCAGCACCCATGTAAAAAGCCAGGTGTGGCTGCATGCACTTGTAATCCCAACTCTGGGGAGGCAGAGGCAGGAGGACCCCTGGGGCTTGTTGGCCAGCCAGTCTAGCCAAATTGGAAAGTCTCTGTTCAATGAGATACCTTCTATCAGAAATAAAGGTGGAGAATGACTAGGAAGACACTGGATGTCAACTTCTGGCCTCCTCATGAAATGCACATGCATGTGTACCTGCACACACATACACATAGGCCACACATACAAAATAAAAGGTAAACTAGAAGAGATGAACCACAACTAATAGATTAAAAGTTGTAGTGCCATAAGCTCCATTGAATTACATAGAACTGTGTTGGACTGGGAGATCCAGATCTGTTGTTGTAAAGAGCAAAAAGCAAGCTGGAACTCAATCTGTGGAGTGTTTCATGGTCAAGATAGAAAATGCTTAGAGCAGTTCTTTAGTACAGGAGATGTGTGACCATAACTGAACCCATTCCTGCAATGTTCCAGGCAAGTCTTGGCCAGAGAGACAGAGCCAGAGCCATGTCAGGATTCTGAGAGTACAGTACAAATCCTCCTGATTTCTGCTGGAGGACAATATTGCTGTTTTGTAATAGTAGAGGAAACCCAGTAACCAAAGTAGAAGTGGCTGTTAATAGGCAAGTGCCTTAACCTGTCAAGTCACCTCCTGGCTTAGAAGTGGTTGTTAGAAGTACCAAGCAGGCATTTCAGCATAGAAATTAAACTTGACTAATAGCATGTGAACTGACCCCCTGGTGCCTTTCGTGATCCAAATGCCAGGAGATGTTGCTGAACCTTGTCTGCAGCCTGGAGCATTTCCTAATGACAGAGGGGCTGGCTCTGTTTTAGGTGGTTTATCTCCTGATTAGGTAGACTTTCAGATGATAGGGCTTTAACTAGCTACCTGGTCTTACAGGGCTTAGTAATATGCTAGCAAACAATCCCGTTAACCTTTTGTATCACAGTTACTAGCTAGAATAGGTTTAAGGAGTTGTGAATATAAGTTAATATTTCTTGTAGTAGGCACACATTTCAAAATAGCTGGCCTTTTGTGTTACAGCAATGAGCGAGCCATCTTATCCTATAGATATTTAAAAAGTAAGTTACATGAAGCCTGCCTGTTCAAACAAGAGTACTTTAATGAGTAAGAACGTAATCTTTTTACAAAGAAAAGACCTTGTGTTCCTGAGAAAGCATTTGTAAAATGAGTATATAAATATCTTTCCTTGTATGTATACGTAAAAACAATATCCATGGACTTTAAAATGCTGGAAGTAAACTAACGCCTTCCAAACAGTTTTTAATCTAGTAGAGGCATTTGTTAAAATGTGACACTTTCCAAATAATTTACTGGACCAGTTGGCTGACGTTAGGGAAAATGGAAGTTACTAGCCTTAGTTAAGTTAAAATGTCTGAGTGATTACTGTGTGAGATGGAAGCAGGCTTTGTAAATACATTGTCTTCTGTTTGCCTCTGTGTGTCTTCATCAGATACTGTTTTAGCTAGCCTAGGTGGTAAACTAAATAATGGCATCCACCCAACTTAGAATCAGACCTTTGAATTTGTATATCATTAAAGCAGTAAACCAAGATTTAAAGTAATGAAAGCACAGTCAATCAATTGTAGTGAGAACAGAAGGATTCATGAAACAAAAACATTTATTCTTAGGCTCCTTTCTTCCCTCAGTCTTCTAAATATCTGGTTTTAGTATGTTTTATAATATATTGATATGCATGCAGGTGCAGGGTCCCTGCTCATGGCACAGGGTCCCTGCTCTCTCACCTGCCTTCCTGGTGAGAATATGGCAGGCTGGAGGGTAGGAAGTGCCACAGAGGTTCTGCAGAGTCTGCTCCAGGTTGAGTCTCTGTTAGCAAGCAGTTTTCATCATGAATTTCATCTTTAGAGTAGCATTATCCAATAGAAATATAACATGAATCACATAGATAATTTAAGATATCTAGTGGCCATTAAAGT
The DNA here is from genome assembly GCF_000622305.1 of Nannospalax galili. NCBI lineage: Eukaryota > Metazoa > Chordata > Mammalia > Rodentia > Spalacidae > Nannospalax > Nannospalax galili. Next base: position 942,449 of record NW_008352153.1, read on the forward strand.
AAAAAAAAGGGCCTGGCGTGGTGGCACATGCCTTTAATCCCAGCACTTGGGAGGCAAAGGCAGGTGGATCTCCGTGAGTTCGAGGCCAGCCTGGTCTACATAGTGAGTTCCAGGTCAGCTGGGGCTACAGGAAGACCCTGTCTCAAAAAGACCCCCCCCCAAAAAAACCAGGCAACTTGTTTAATGTGTCATATTGAATCCCATACATCTAGAATATTATTTCAGCACATAATCACTACAAAATGATAACATTTAATATTTAAAAAATTATTATTTTCATTTCATGTGTGCGAGTGTATTGTCTGCATTTACATAAGTGCACCTGTGTCATGCAGTGTCCGCAGATGTCAGAAGAAGGTGTTTGATTCCCTGGAACTGGAGTTACGGATGGTTGTTAGCCACCATGTAGGTGCTGGGAGTTGAACCCAAGTCTTCTTCAAGAGCAGCCAGTGCTCTTAACCATTGAGCCATTTCTCTAGTCCTTTTAATATTTTTTTTATACCTTAGCAAGTCTTCAAAACCAGTATGTAGTGCCTACAGCATGCATCCATTTGGACCAGCCAAGTTTCCAGTGCTCAAAGCTACTTGTACCTGGTGTCTGTCATGCTTTGGGTAGCTTTGGACTATATAATCAACAAGGCTAGACAGAACTAGGGTGTCTAGTCCATAGATTTTTCACAGCTTGCTAGATGATACCCCACAGGACCCTTGTTTGGGGTGGGTGGTAGAGAAGGAAGAACAGCCTGTTCTCTCCACACCAAAGCCACTTTATATATTCATATTCTGCCTAATATTTACCTTAAGAAATGAGCCTGAACAATTTTAAAATTAAAGCGACAAAAGTTAAAAATCTCAGAATTAACATCTCACCTAGCTCCTTTTTACAAATGAAGAGATAAAAGCCTTGTGATGCTAAATCATTTGGCCAAGATCACCTTCATCAGGCAGGTACATTCCTACCCTTAATTTACACTTACGGATCTCCTCCCTTTTAAAAAATCAGAGTCCTATATGTATTTGAGATGGTATAATAGCTAATTTACCTTGGTGGCCAGCATTCAGGTGAGACATGAGCATCTGAATTTTCTGTACAGAGAGGCGGAAGATTCAGATCCTTCTCTCTACCTTTGATGTCCACTCAAGAAAGAGGCATTCCTCCACATCTGTAGCCATGGGTGCCTGTGAGCCTGCACTGTCTGAATGTGTTGTTGCTGGTGGGTAAGAGCTCTGGTCTAGGGGCAATCATGACCCAGAATCACAACACAGAGACTCAGTGTTCTTCTTTGCTCTATCCTGACTATAATCTTGATAGACCATTGAATCCCTTGCTTGGGTTTGCTCAATAGGACATGAACATGGTCATTGGTCACAGCCTGATGGTGAAGCTCAGTGAGTTAGGGCAGAAGGAGGTGCTATTAAAAAACCTTGCAAAGCCAGGACTGGAAAAATGGCTCACTGGGTAAAGTGCTTGCTGCATAAGTGTGAGAAAGAGAGTTTGAATCTCCAATACCCATGTAAGTGCCTGATGCTTGGAAGACAGAGACAGGGTTTTCTCGAGTAAGCTGGCTAGCCAGACTATCAGAATCGGTGAGCTCTGGTTTCAAGTGAGGGACCCTGCTTCAATATATAAAGTGGAAAGCAATTGAGGAAGACATAGCATGTCAGCTTCTGGCTTCCACACACATGCCTGCATACCTGCATGATGTACACACACACACACACACACACACACACACACACACACACACACACACACACACACACACGGCACAGCTCTCCAAAGCCTCAGTGAACTGAGACTTGGGAGGCAATTACTCAATCCCTTTCATTGCAGTAGTGGTTCTGATCTTCCCTGAGGTTGAAAATTCTTTAGATATATCTAGAAAACATTTGAGTGACCCCTGAGCACCACTCCAGACCACTTCTGTTTCTGATGGTGATGTTGTCCTCTAGGCTGCTCTTGGGTTCCCATTCTTAGTGTTGTCGAGTGATGTGTGCAAAGCTGCCATGGGCTTGTGGTACTGGCTTCCTGTGTGGTGTGCAGAGGGTCCCAAGGTGCTGGTGACTCACGATCAAAAACCACTTTATTCTTTCTTCTACATCTTGCTCAGCCTGGGAAGCTAACAACCACCTAAATCCTAGAAGGCCAATCAACTCTCCCCAGGAAGTGTATTACCCAGAGACATAGGCACAGCCATTCATTTCCTTTTTAAATGAATACAATCTCTTTAAAAGTTTTATTTGAATACCAGTCCATGGTTTGCACAAGGTATTTGAATTTTAAACAGATGTGTGTGCAATGTTGGGTGTCAGCTTGCGTGTCTCAGTCCAGTTTCATAGTCAGTGGCTTTTAGGGGTAGCAGCTGGGGTCTTGCCTGTGTCTTGAAAGGACGAGCGGGTGAGGACTTTCCTATACTTTCTGTGTGGACTCATGACACTTTGGCTAGGACCAAAGCTGTTTTCTGAGTGTCCAGTGGAGGGCCTGGTCATTTGGCCATTGCTACAGGAAACACACATGGGCTGTCACAGACTCTAGGTTACTAATGTGTTGAAGAGTGCAAGGAATCTGGAAAGCCGTAGGTGGAAAAGTATTTTCTAATGTGTTGGTCCTTTGAAAGGAGTCTGCTAATGTTCACTCTTCTTAATTGTGAGCCAGTTTAGTAATATTTCCAACTAGCTAAGGTTAAACTAAGTCACCTCAGCATATTTAAACATTGTCTATTTAAGAGTGACTGGGAAAATATAGATAAAATAAACAAAACCCTTATTACTGAAAATTAGCAAAATTGGTTCTTTAAAAATCCTCAGTGTGGAGCTGGAAAGATGGCTCAGTGCTTAAGAACACACACTGCTCTTCCAGAGGACCTGAGTTCAGTTCCCAGCAGTTGTGTAAGGTGGCTCACAATCGCCTGGAACTCCAGCTCCAGGGATTCAATGCTCTCCCTCTTCTGACCTTTCTGAGTACCTACACATAAATATACACTCCTACACATACATACGCATCAATGAAAGAATAAGAAAAAATCTTTTAAAAATCCTTTATAGTTAATGTCAAGTATTATGTATGAGGGAATTCAGGAGTTTGATTTACTATTTGGCAACTGTGTTTCTTAAAATAAATGCATATTGTCTTTAAAGAAAAAAGCCACATGGAGCTGTATTCTGACGGAAACAAGTTAAGGGGGGAAGGGTTGCTTTTGGGTTCTGGTTTCGTGGGGCATTGGTTCGTCGTTGTGGGGAAGCCATGGCAGCTGGTGTGACTGACTCCCTCTGTGGTGGTAGGGGTTTGTGACATGGCTTCTTGCATTTTGGTGGACCAGGAAGAACAGGAGTGGAAGTAGGGCAAGCTCTAATCCTCAAGGCCTGCCCTTAGTCGCCCATGTTTGCCATCTAGGCCCAGTTTCCTAAACACAAGCTTTATTTTAGGTTGGGGCAGGGAGGCAGGATGGTTAAGTTACATGTGTCTGTGGATGGTGCCCCAGGGCAGTAAGGTTTTGAGGGATACCAGCATAAAAAGCATAAGCTGCCTTAATAATATTCAAGAGGGTCAAACAGTGCTGTGATAAGCAAATTCAGTGGCCTTGCATGTTCTCCCACAGTGGAGTGTAGTAGGTGAAGTCATTCGGCTCGGCAGCCTCCCCTCCAACAGTGAGTCAAGACCCCAGTTGCTTTCACATTACAGTGGAAACATGTAGCTTGTCAGTTGTGACTCTGAATTCAGGAGCAATAGCTCAGAGGGTAATATTTACTCCTTCTTTTCCTTTACATTCTCTTTTTGGTAACAACTTTCTCAAGATGCCGTCAACATGCCATGTAGTCATCCATTAAAGTGTAGTCCATCAGTTTTTAGTGTGCTTAGAATTGTCTCATATCCATGTTCCTTGTCTATAGCTAGAAGTTAAAAGTTGCTTCCACTCACATTCCCACTGGGGAGGGTGTAACGATGTGGTCCTCACCTAATTTCAAAGAAGCTTAGAAAATGCAGTCCTTCATTGTACCCAGGAAGAAAAAGGCACCGTGGTGAAGCCACGTCACTGTTTGTATAGATCCATTTTCTGTGACGTCCACTTGATTGACAGGGAGGTGGTTCATCTTGGAGTGCAGCCCTGGTACCTCTCGCTGCTCCCATACACATTCTGCCATGCTGTCATTTCAGTTTTCCTCTCTGCTCTTCAGACAGATGGGGGTGAGGGTGGAGGTGGCAGATGACATCACTGTGCTCATCTGATGGGTGACAAGTGCCAACCTCTTCTTGTTATGAAGTGTTGTGGTTTTTTTTCCCCCAGGGAGGCATAAACAGATGTTTATTCACCCCAGATAGGGCATCAATGGAAGATCCAAGTGTAACTTGGTGAATCAGTGAGTTTTCTTATAGGAGTTGCTATCACTGAAAAGTCCACCCCAGCATGGGTAACGACCCATGAAAGCTGTGTCCCTGGAGCTCCTTGTGGGACTTGTGAGAAGCTTCATGGAAGGGGTGAAGAGCCTTGTGAACTTTCATGAGCTTCCTGAGCTGTGCAAGTTTTATTGGCTTCCTGAGTCTTATGAGCCATCCTGTTCCCTCCAGAAGGGAACGAATGCTCCACTTCAGAGGAAAGAGCTCACAACACATGGGAAATCCCAAATTGTATGGCGTTCTCACCAAATGCTTTCCTTCATTTCACTTTCAGAAAGCTGTAACTTCCCACAAGATCACAGATTCCAGACTCACGTTTTTCTTTCTTCATCCTTTATTGTTTGGGCCTGAGGTTATAGATTATGAAAGTCCATGTGCCCTATAGTTCTCTCTTATGTTGGGGAAAGTTTGCTTTTATGGAAAATAGGATCATTTCCTTATTTTGTAATTTTACCAAGTAATGGATTGCCATGAAATAGGTGCTTGTGATTATAGCTGTATCATTTGTAATCATTTTTCTATTGGGAATACCCATTAGAGTTCTAAACTGTTAATTTTATTGAATGCACACCAGAATTTCTTGGATTATTGGCATTAATTTTATTTGAATGAGTTAATATGAACTCTCTGAGTCACTGTTAATAAATTTCACTCTAAATATTTAAAACATTTTGATTGATATTACTATATCAATAAACTTTATTTTGGAGGAGTAACTTTAAGCTTAGAGAAAAGTTACAAAGATAATACAAGGAATTTCAATATGTCTATCACCCATTTTCTCCTAATATAAACATTTTGCATAACTATGTACATTTATCAAAGTTAAGAAATTAGGACTGGAGAGATGGCTTAGCAGCTAAGAGTACATGGGCTGTTTGTGGAGAGGACCCAAGTTCAGTTCCCAGCACTCACATTGCGGCTACCCATCTTCTGTGGCTACCCATCATCTGTAACTCCAGTACCAGGGGATCTGATGTTCTCTTCTGTCTTCTTTTGACATGGGTACAATTACATATATGTAGGTAAAACACTTGTACATGTAAAGTAAAAATAAAAGAGAAATTAGGGCTGGAGAGATGGCTCAGTTGTGTGCATGCTGTGCATTTGACAGATACGTAACAACACATCTCCACCATTATCCTATCATGTACAAAATGTTTTCACTGTTCTGAAAATCCTGTGTCTTCTTCGTATTCATGAAAGAAAGCAAGTCAGAAAGATTTCTGTCTTTAATTTCCAATTCTTTTGGCCTGGAGTAAATGGGTCTTCTCTGTACCCTCAAAGTAATAAATGTTTGTTGAGAAGCATGTTTATAATCTTTCTAAAGTTCCAGTAGAATAAATAGCTATAAGGAATATACAGATATTTGCCAATATTTTTACAGCTGATCCATGCTTAGCATTAGAATTCAATCACTAATAACCAATGAAACTATTACTTTATTTCAAAGAGACTAATTCTTGTCAAAGACCATCATGGATAGGTTCCTGGTGACTAAAGGGGAACGATGAATAACTAAAGCTTTCGTGCTTAAGTAATCTGCCAAGAAAGGGCCATATAAATTCTAATTCTTCTAAATGCTGTAGCTCCCTCGAATGAAGTTGTTGCATAGCCTTCCTGTCCCGCTCCATTTCTCATTTACACAAATGAATATTCTGAAATATTTTGCAGATACGGAATCATAATTGATAGTGAAAAGTAAGTAAGAAGATAAACGTATACATACACTTTCCCCTAAACTTGAATTTCCTGTTGTTAATTTGTAGTAGCAGTATATAAATGCTTTATTCAATTTCATATTTTGATTCCAGAAATTTTAAGTGGTGCTAATTCACTTGCACCAAATTGACATTTATAGCTTAATGTAATTGTAGCAAGAGGGAAGGCGGTGCCTTTTCACCCCAACAGTGTTCAGTAAGACATGCCCACATTGAAATGACAGAAGATGGAAAAGATACGGTGCCAATTTGATGATTTCACCTGGGGTTTACATAAATGTGGGGCGTTTGTCTTATTTTCACAGCCACACATTCGCTGCCACTTGGAGTTATCCTTACAAGATATCAACGTTCAGTTTGTCTTTCAGGAGCAGAAGGAAAAGGAGGATGTGAATTTTGCCTTTAAAAGGCAGCATTAGGCAGCATAACATTTAAGAAGTGCATTTAGCCTGTGTCAGGGAAAAGCTTCGCTATCCCATTATGTTGATGGATTTGCTACTTTGTGTCCTATGGAGTATAAAATGTGACCAGTACAGTTTGCATTCCGGGGTCTTTTCTGGTTTGTTGAGCATACTGGTGCTTAAGACGATGATGTAAATTAGTTTTAATGTACTTGGGTAATCAAGCATGCAATGTTTTGAAGCTATGAAGCGAGGAAAAAGGAAGAGGGCTATGGCACCTTCCTCAGTAATGAGCCCCATAAATCAAAAGAATGAACATGGAAACTTCAACTGAGCCCTGGGATCTGATTTCAAGCTCCTTAAAGGGATACCTTTTTTGGGTCAGGCTTGCGGTGACCATGGTGCCCAGTGTATGGGTAAAATGGAAAAATCTAGATATGAAACAGAGAACCTCTATAAGGCTAAAACAAAACAGGAGAACAGAAAAATGCCCCAGAGCCCAACCCACACACTATTGGCCTTCAGATTTGGGAACTTGTGGTTAGGAAGTCTTGGTCTAAAGAGGTAGAAATGTAAGGAGACGTGTTCAGTTATGGGTGTGTATGTGTTTAAATACCAAATGCATGTTACTGATGGCAGTAGTAACTTGGATGTGTAAGAGAAAGCATGTTTTCCACTCTGTATATAATTATGGAATTCTCAAACTAATTGGTGCTATACATTTTGAGCATAAATACTTTAAGCTGACAAAATGAAATGACATGAATTTTGGAGAAAAAAAACAGACATGCTCTTTTAGAAGACAAGAATGCTTCCAATTGATGTACAACAAGCAAGACAGACTGTTTCTAGAACTTGGGCAGGCAGACTGGCCTTTCACTCTGGTCTTTGAGAAAAGGAAAGTAAGCAAAACACGAAATTTAGGATAGGAGACCCAAGTTCTAGATGTCAAGTCAGGCCGTGTCAGAACTCCTTCCCAGTTCCCCTCCCTCAGGCTGACTTTGGACTGTGCACACTGGCCTATTTTTAAACTATGAACTCCATTTCACGGCTACGTAACCTTCTCCTGTTCAAGTGTTAAAACCAGGATCACTTTGGTTAGTTTACACTCGGCTGCAGGCTGGGATGACAGTCTAGGATTCTGATGGTGTAAGAAGTGGGTTGAAAGAAAATAACTGTTGGAAGGATGAGAATGGTATGGGGTCTTTTTCCTTTCAGTTTTCTCTTTAAAACTTGGTGGAGTCCTAGAATATTGGACCTCCTGTCTGTTGAAATATTAACAGTGAGGTGGTTTCATTTTGATTTTAGTAATGTGTTGCTTTTGATGAGTATTGGAAATAATGTAAGCCCAAGGTGTATAATTATTTTTGGCAATGAGGACTGTGGTTAATTCATCTTTGGGAGTTGGGCTATAGGGAGATGTTGACACTTTTGATTGTGATTAGCTGCACTGAATTTAAAATTCAGGTTTTGTGTATGTGTGGAAAGAAAGGGGTTTATACAGCTAAATATTCATTGTCTTTAAAGGGCAAAGCAAGGGCTGGAGAGGTGGCTCAGCAGTTAAGAGCACTGGCTGCTCTTGTAGAGGTCCCAGGTTCGATTCCCAGCATCCACGTGGTAACTAACAACCATCTGTCTGTGTGGGTAGGGCGTCTAGAGGGAGAAGTCAGTAGTTGTCCTGCCATTAGCCACATTTATCATTTTGGTGGCTCTCAACTTCGATCTCAAAAGGTTGCTAAGAACTGTTTTCCCTCCCTCTTTCTTTTGATAAGTGTGGTAAGTGAGGCGGCTCTGGATAGTCCTTGGGTGATATCATAATCTGATTAAATGAAACCAGGAGCCACTCAGGTTGCACAATGGGCTTCAGACCACATCTTTTCCCAGTCAATAGGGTTTCTTCAGAATCCTAGGAAACATCAGGTTTACGGCAACAAAGGGAGAAAGGCTTTAAGCTGTTGTTACCCTCCCTTTCCATTTTTGCCACATCGTCGGAGCTAGGCGCTACAGCACAAACACCACAGAAGTGGTAAGAAGAGTCATCTTTGCCCCTTTCTTCTTGATACTTGCTAAATAATGGACACTTTCATACTATCAGTATTTCTGAGAGAATTTTTATGTCCCTAATTTGCTAAGTTTTAGTCATGAATGCTTGCTGTACTTTGTCAAATGCTTTTTTTTTCCATGTGATATGCTCATGTTTTTAATTGCCTTATTCTGTTACTATAGCTAATGATATTAGTTTTCACATATTAAACCAACCTGAGATAAATCACTGTTGGTGAGTGTATTATTGTTATTGTGTATTAGGGATCCACTTTGCCTGGTGCTTTGCAAAGGATTGTCCTATTTTCATCAGGAATACTGGTCTGTCAGGTTTTTCTCTGAAGCTATGGCATCAACATAAAGGAATTTAGATAATTTCTTTCTATTTTAATCATGTTTTTTTTTTTTAAGGCTGATTTTTTTTTCTTATGTGTTTAATAGAATTAACTACTGGGACTTTTGGGCCCGTGTGTTTACTTGTAGGAAAGTTTTGATATACTCATCATCTTTACTAGATACAGAGCTATTTATATTTTCTGTTTTCTCATATTATTTTTAATGTTGCATGAATAAATATTGTGTTTTAAGTAACAGCGAGGTTAAGTAGCCAGAGTACATTGATGATACTATTTTAAAACAAATATTCTTAGGTTATTGTTCTACTAGGGCATATAGGTATGTGTCTTTTTCTGGCTGGCCTTTTTATGTAGCAGGAATATATAACTGTTTATGTATGTTACCCATGAGTTCTTAGCTTTCTCTTCATTTTTTTGTTAAAATGTATAATTTTTAAAAAGTTAAGATTTAGTTTTATTATTTAT
>NW_008352153.1:951867-1000859 GCF_000622305.1 Nannospalax galili
CTGCAGAGGCCAGATAAGGGAGCTGGATTCCCTGGAGATGGAGTTATAGGCGGTTCGTGAGTTGCCATGTGGGTGTTGGGAACTGAACTTCGGTCCTCTGTAAGGGCAACATGTGCCCTTAACTGCTGAACCATCTCTTCAGCCCCAGTATAATTTTTATGCAACCTCAGTTAACCTGTTTTTTTTTTTTTTCACCAAAATTACTTTTGACTCTGTTATCTTATACAGAAAGTCTTTTCCTAACATCAAAAATTTACAAGTTCTTATATTTTGTTCAGTTTTTGAATTAACTGAATAATTAAAGATATACATACATAATTTATGTAGGATGCACATATTTGAATTTTTACCAAATAGTTTTTCTAGTATAATTTAACAGACTATTCATTTTTCCTCATCAGTTTGAAATTCTACCTTAATTCCAAAATGTTATATATTCTTTAATTTAATTCCACTGTGTATAGTTACTCTGACTCCTTTTCCACATTTGTACAGTTGAGGTTTAGGATGCAAGTTATTTCTTCAAAGAGCTTATAATCAAGAAAGAAGCTAACACATGTTTATAAATACTACACAGTCCAATAAGTAGACCCAATGAAATTCAGGGAGTTAGTTGGGACTAGTTTTGGAAGGACTTATTTATGTTAAGGATAGAACTAAATTTCCTGAATTTAAATAAGTCATTCTGATAGTATAGATGAATCCTAAAATCCCATGAATAGTTATGATTTCTGTGGTACCGGAGGTAGTATATATTTATTCTCAAATTCACTTCCAATCAGTTTGAAGCAGCTGCAGTGTGTGGAAATGGCTCAGTCAGGGAATGCAGGTCTTGCTCTGTGCTGTGGACTGGAATGGTGGCATCCTTGCTGTGTGTTTATCACCCCCACCTAGTGTACAGGACTCAGAATTGCACTTACCTCTGATGTCTACTCCTTTGCTGTTTCTTTATGCTTTACTTCAGTCTAATGCTTCCTCTCATCTAGTTCTTGACTGTAATGTAACTAAGTTTGCCAATTTAGCAGCATTATTTTCAGCCCTATCTTGAGTAATTTGATTCTGGTTAAAGTCCAGAAAGGGGTTCAGACCTGTACTATGGAACTCTTCCCCCGTCCCTGCCTCCACATCCCCCCATAGTGTGTTGAAGACTGAAAAGAGCTCTTGGTAGTTCCTAATGTCTACATAAATAACTTCCTAAAAACCTTAAAAAGCACGTCCAACTTTAAGAGAGCTCCTGTAACCTCAACCTCACAATCTCCATAACTCTTCCTTTTCTCCCACACTCCCTACTCAGTGACACACTGCTCCTCTAGTTTGCCCTTCTCCTGTTCATGGGAATATCTGAATCCTTCTATTCACAGACATCTCCACATGAAGCATAGCCATTCTTGCCTTCCCTTCTGCACAGTCTCCTTTGAGCTGGAAGACAGTGTCGTCTCCTTAGATGGCAGTGAGCCATACTGTCCATTCCAGAGTTTCTTTCTTCACACACACACGCCTGAGAAGTGAAAGGGGAGCCAAGTAACGGTGACTCTGCTGACCTTCAAACTCTTAGTGGTGAATTTACACATACACAGGCACAGCCTGAAAGTCCAAGGTTGAGATATTCTCAAGCTAAGTTCCTTAGCATAGCCATCAGTTTACAGATCCATTTTCTGCTTACAGATCATTTATAGAGAACAAGAGAGAATATGATACAGTTTTAGTTTTTTGCTCCTACTTCATTCCTCTTTCTCCCTTTCTCATCCACAAGTGCCCCACTGCTTACTATTTTGTGCAGAATTAATTTCCCTAGGTTATTGACAGAGTGGGTGGGTGCAGTGCTTCTGACTTGCACAGAGTACAGGACACTATTCTCCAAAGAGGTCCACAGCTCACAGTCTAGAGGAAGTCCTGTGAGTTCAGTCTATCGATCATGTTGAAAAGTGAGAATAGCATGTAGGCAAGAAAATGATTCATGGAGTGACTTCATCATTGCCCTTATTTTAAACTCCTTACAGTGAAAGCATAACCCAGTTCTGACAGAGACTGTCAGCCAGGACCGGGCTTGCCTTTGACTCAGTGATGTGTCACATTGTCTACCGGAAACTCACATTCTTAACACCAGTCATCATAGACTTGGCTAGAAACCTTTTGGAGAGGTGTTGGTATTTGGTAGATTTATTTTTTTTCCAGCTGCCCATGAAAAACAAACTCAGAAATCTGATTTACCCCCCCCCACACACACACTTTGAAAAGTTCGTTGGAATAGTTTGTCATTCCTCCATCTGGAGATGCTTGTGCTCTGCAGGCTAGTTTGCTTAGGGCCATGGCAAGGTGACTGTGGCCCTGTATGAAGCATAAAATAAACTGGGGCAGCTGCCTGTTGGGGTGATGAAACCTCTTAGCTGCTGCTAGGTGGTGGGTGGCTAGCTCTGGCTGGTGACCACAGGTCTGCACTTCAAGTATGGCTGGGATTTACTGAAGTCTTTTGAGGTCTTTAAGTGATGCCTGTCCAGTTACTCACTGAAGTGGGTAACTCTACTGTTCAGTGGTTTTGTGCTAAGAGAATGCTCAGACTTGCCAGCCCACACTGGGAACTTCCCAGAAGCCTAAAAGCCACACCCCATTTATAAGAAGAGGGCTTCCCATTCCTTTCTCTGGTTTATTCTTATATCTGATGGGAAAGGCATGCTCTAATGGACTATTCTGTTCCAATTCGCTGATCTTGTTCACATAGCTTCTTGAAGGTAGAGCTGTGTTTTCCTTATGTTCCCTGGTGGTCAGCTCTGAGGAAACCTCAGCAGAGAAAGCAGTGTGGAGTGGGGGAGGAGTAACACCTGTCTAGTAGACTCGTAGAGGACCAGGTTAAAACTCCAGCAACTAGTGGCAAGACTTTGGCTAGAAGTGCATCTCTCTGAGCGCCTCCTTATCCAATTGCCAGACTTCAGGGAAAGAGTCTCCAAGCAGTGGTTTTTACATTTGCTGTGCACTGGAAACACCTGTGGGTTGTTTGTTTGTGGCAGGGTCTCCCTGTAGCCCCAGCTGGCCTGGAACTTACTATGTAAACCAGACTGGCCTTGAACGCAAAGATCCAACTGCCCCTGCCTTCCAAGTGCTTGGTTTAATGACATGCGCCATCACACCCCAGCAGTTATTCTATTATTTTTACTTTTTTGTGTGTGTGTTTTGCCTGCATGTATGTAAGTGCACCTGTGTCATGCAATGCCTGCAGACATCAGAAGAGAGCATTGGATCATCTGGAACTGGAGTTATGGATGGTTGTTAACCGTCACGTGGGTGCTGGGAATCAAATTTGGGTGCTCTGCATCAGCAGCCAGTTATCTTAACCACTGAGCCATCCCTCTAGCCCCACCATTTCTCATTTCTTGTCATGACTTTTCCTATTTTCTCCTCCAACAGTTTTAATTGATTCAGTCACTTCTTCTCTGCTCTGCACTAGATGGAGATACAGAGAGGAAGGAGTTGGCATTACCCATCTGCAGAGGCTTTAAAAAATGATGTGGCAATAGAATTTCAGGTCATAGGTAGGTGCTAGAGGGAGAGACTTCTGAGTTTCTCCAAGACCTGTTTCCTCTGAAGGCAAACTTTACACATAATGGCTGAAGTCGTCAAGGAAAAATTAATGTAGATTCTAATATTTTGAATTCTCCTAACATTGCAAGCATTCGGTGAGCTGTGAATAGTGAGATTTGATATAAGAATGATTCAAAAATCCTAGTGGGTGGTAAAATTTCCTAAAAAGTAAATATCAGGTGTGCAACTTGATTTATTACTGTAATTTTTAATTTTCAAAATTTAAAATTCATGGCCAGGTGTGGTGGTGCCTGCATTTAATCCCAACACTTGGGAGGCGGAGGCAGGCAGCTCTCTGTGAGGTCAAAGCCAGCCTGGTCTACATAGCAAGTTCTAGGTCAGCTGGGGCTACAGGGAGACCTCGTCTCAAAAAAACAAAAACAGATAACTTTACTGAATTTTCAAGAATTTATTTATCAGTATCATAATTTAAAAATACTTATCTTGGGTTATTTGCAACAAGTATCTATTTGTTGGTTCTATGAAGGAAATTGGTATGAGGGTTATGCTGGAATTGTACTTATGAAGAATTTCTTCTACTTCTTGGCAATATGCAAGAATATGCTGTAAACTGAACCTTTAAAACATGCTTGAATCAGCATGCAACTGAAGCTGCTCAGCAGCATGTCACCAATTTACCCGCTTTAGCAGGTGTTACTATGTTTTTCAATGGGGGTTATTGAATCTAATACTCTAAGCAGATGATTTGATCCATATTCCTTAGAATATTATGGTGCTCTGATAAAAAGCCACCTCCAAGTGTTTCGGAGTGAAATAGTTCAGCAGGCAAATCTTTCCACAGTCCCCATCTCCTTCATATAAATATGCCTATTTTTCTAGACATTGAATTTTTTTTCAGGTTAGTATATATGTTGTTCATCTGCTGAATTATTTATATTTATTATATATTATATAATTATATTTATTTATATTATATATAGGAGCAGGTCATCAAAGCCTTCTGAGATCCTAGTAAATAAACCTCTGAGTTGTTGAAATGATTACTTCTCATGCGCAAATGATTCAAAAGAAATGGAAAATCAGAGATATTGGGGCGGGGGAGTTGTATATTTTGGCTATGAATGGTTGGGAGAGGCAAGCTTCTGTTTCTGTACCTGGGCATTGGGAAGTGGTGGTACTCTAGGATATGTATGGAAGACAGTCTGAATTCAGCCATGATAGTGTATGATGGCTAAGGTAGATGTTCCATGTAAGTGTTAGAAACCAGTGGCCAGGTCACTGTTGTCTGAACTGAGAAGGTGGCTGCATTGCTAGATTAAGTTATTTTCTTTAAAAAATTATTTTTATTGAATTTTTGTGTATTTCATACAGAACATCTTAATCATCTTTATACCCCCTTCCCTATCTGTACCCTCCATAGCTCGCCCACATGACCATGCATTTTGTCATATATGTTGATGCCTATTGAGTCAAGTTTGTGTACCCAGGTGTCCCATCGTATGGTTCATCCACTGGAGACTGTTCAACCTGTCTAGTGTCACTCCCTTAAAGAAGATCAATTCTCCCTCACCCAGCAGTGATCAGCTGCCCATAGTTCCTTGCCAAAGTTGTGGCCTCCTGCTCTTTCCCCAGTTCTATGTTGATTTTTATCTAATCGAGTTTGTATTGGCCCTGTGCATACTGTCACTATTGCTGTAAGTTCACACGAGCAAGGTCCCAGGAGCCTGTAAGAGCATTTCCTTATGGTCATGCACCTCCTCCCACGGCTCCTAAATATTTCTGCCCCTGCTCTTCTACAATGGTCCCTGAGCCCTGGGTGGGTGAAGTTTAATATTAGAGTCCTGTCCAGGGATCCACACTCTGTGGTCTCTTATTCTCTATACTGAAGGATATGTAACAACAAACAGTGTCATACAGGAGAAACCTCCCTTTGATTTGTTGGTCAGGGTTGTCCAAAAAACTCCCCAGATCACACAGGCTGTTGCCACAGCCCTTGATTACCTCCCAGAACTTGAAGGTAAGACCCTATTGCTGAAGACAGGACATACTTTGGACACAGGACTTGGAGCACTGGAGCTGGAACTGATCTGGCTGCCTCCTCCCCGAAGACTAGCTCTCATAGCTTTGGAGAGCACTATGCAAGCTGCTAAGGGAGAAAATCAATCAGTGCTCCAATCCCAGCTTTAAATTTTTTTTTATCCCAGCTGCAACGTAGATTCTAAAGAACTACTAAGAGTAACACAAACTTTGTCTACTTGTTGATATAACTTTGGAAAAGCAGCATTCTTTAATTTTATTTAGAGATAAAAACAACCCTGGAAGATTATCTTGATAGAGAAAAGTCCTATTGAAAACATAATGTAGGTGATAATGATAAATTATGTTCATTTTGAACTAGTTTACTTTGACATCAGTTTGTCAGATGTGAAAAGTGTGATTTAGGCAGACTGAAGTTAAATAGTTTGGGTACAAGGTCACTGGAAAGAGGGACATAGCCATAGGAGGTGAATGAATTTGCTGCTGGGGAGTTTGAGGTTGGGTAACCTTTTTGATACCCATTCAGATGGAGATCCCAGCATGGCTACAAATTCACAGAACTTAGAGGTCACATCTAGGTGAATAAATGTTGGTGATATTTGTGACTGAAGCCTTGGAGATGGTTCAGACTGCTCATTAATCAAGGAATGTGATAACGGCTATTGTAACAGCATGAACTTTGGACTAATTGCCCCCAAACATTATTATTAAGCAATATTAAATGGTGGGAAAGCAATTAACATTTTCTCTCAAGGAAATGGAGAACCTGTGTCTTTGACTTTGTAAATAAATACTCTAGATGGTAAAGTTGACAGAAGTTTAGTGAAGCAGCAATTTAGGTGATCTTGCCTAAAATTAACGGTGCTGTTCGAAGAGTGAATAATGATTAGCATTGCTGACTCTAAAGCCATTCTCCTTTTGTTTTCACATGAGAGGAATAACTGTCAGAAAAAATTAGGGTAGCAATAAACAGCAATAAATAGGATGGTTATTTTATTTATTTATTTATTTATTTATTTATTTATTTATTTTGTCTTTTTGAGACAGGGTCGCTATGTAGTCCCAGCTGACCTGAACTCACTATGTAGACCAGGCTGGCCTTGAACTCACAGCGATCCGCCTGCCTCTGCCTCCCGAGTGCTGGGACTAAAGGTGTACACCACCATGCCCGGCAATAGGATGATTTTTTAAATTGAAAGCAAAGTCATACAGTAGGGGTATTCACGATCTTCCTAGATTTTTATAATCATGATTTAATCAAAGGTAAACATCAGTTGGGTTTTTTTTTTTTTTTTTTTTTGAGACAAGGTCTCCCTGTAGCCCCACTGTGTAGACCAGACTGGTCTTGAGCTCACAGAGATCCTCCTGCCTCTGCCTCCCAGGTGTTGGGATTAAAGGCATGTGCCACCATGCCCGGCTCATGAGTTATTTTTAATGAAATTCTTGGATGTGTACATATTTTTAAAGGCCCAAGAAACATTGCAGAAGAGGAGGCAGAAAGAATGTAAGCTGGAGGACAAGGAGGACTGTCTTCTGGACAAGATGGGGCTACTGTGCTCACAAACTCACACCGGCTATGGCTACCTGCACAAGATCAAGCCAGCCCCAGTTCCAGCATAGATGGGGCAGATGCTCTCCAGGCCTCACCCCTCAGTGAGGAGCTGTTGGCAGTTTGATAGTTGCTAGGGGAGCAAGAATTACTTCTCTTAAGGATGTGATCACTGGCAAGCTCCCTGGTCACCAGTGAATGGCCTCACACCTATGCATGTTATGGGCAGCAATAACTGGACTAAGTGGGTTTCTTTTTTGGAAAAGTAGAAATTTAAGATTGTGTGTTTATTTTAGAGTCAAGATAATAGTTTGGTAAGGTGATTATTTTCCCTCTCCTATGGTTTTGAGAGAACAATTAATTTTGTATTTTATCCTGTTAGTTTTGGTTTTATTGGTTTTGTTGCTCTGTTCTGATTAGCGCCTGACGTTAATTCAGTAATGTTACCCGGAGCACTTGTTTCACATCAGGCACAGGTGATACCGATGAAGTAGTGAGGGTCTTACGTCCTAAGTATTAAGCATTTGGTGGAGAAAAGAAATGACTAAATCAGAATATACAAGAACGTGCAGTACTGGGTAGAGGTTATCACAATGAGATGGGAACACAGACCTAGTATATGGGAAGTTTTCTGGATGTTTCCAGTACACTCCATGACAACAATAAAATCAACAGGTCATATTAGAGTGATTCATTTATATAAGTGTGTCGTGTACTGCAAAAAAGCCAATTTGGAGGGTTAATACAGAATTGACATTATCACATCAGGAAATCTGGTATTAATAGAGGGATGGAGGAGATGAGGAGTGATTATTCAGGCTTTTTTGCTTTTATCACATGATAATATCTGGGTTTTCATAGTGCAACCTGTGGAAATAGCAGAAGAATGGCTCTGGTTAGGATCTGTTTCTGAATAACCAATTGTGCTCTGAGTTCTGTGTCTCCGAAGACTTCCCTCACAGTTCCATGTCCCATGAAAGACAACCAGGCTGCCTTAGGCTGATGGCGCCACCTGGCACCAGTTAGCGGGACAGCACTGCCCACAATCTGTTAGTCTGTCCTTTTTTTTTTTTCTCACTCCTTAGGAAACTTGTCTTTGTGTTTTCTTTTTCTTAACTATTTGTAATACAGTTAATTTCCTAACAGATCGCCTTTATTTGCAAGTGGTTCTTAATTTATAAACTCCTTTTTAAGCTTTCTATTTTTTTGGCCTCTTTTCTTTCTTCTATTCCAGATGGAGACTAAACCTCTAAATCATAATTAGCAGCAATAAAAATAATGTAAATGATGTTGCTGTGTTAGGAAGATAGACTGCATGTCTTGATTCAATATCTCCTCTTTCTTTTCTTTTCTTTTTTTCTTTTTTGGTCTTTTTGAGACAGGGTCCCCCTGCAGCCCCAGCTGGCCTGGAGCTCACTATGTAGACCAGGCAGGCCTTGAACTCACAGAGATCCGCCTGCCTCTGCCTCCCAAGTGCTGGGACTACAGGCGTGCACCACCACGCCTGGCTATCTCCTTTTTCTTAATCCTTGGAAATGCCCACAATATCCTACTTAAAATATCTGTCTTTATCTGATTTTCTGTTGCCTAGTTGAATATATTATTCTTTTGAAACCATATGTGTTCAAGATAAAAAGTCTAATTCACTCTTTTTTTGCATGTGTGTGTATGTGTGGTATCTATGTATATATGCATATTCACATGTGTGCAGGTGTACATGTGTGCACACATGCACGTGCATGATGTCTGTGTTCATGTGTAGAGAGGTTCAAGGTTGACACTGCCTTTCTCAGTTGCTGTCCACCTTACATAATGATGCAGGGTCTCTCACCAGAGTCCGCCCATTCAGATGGCTTCACTAGCCAGGTTGCTCCAGGGATCCCCTGTCTCTACCCCTCTTATGCTGGGATTATAGGTATGCCCACATGACATTTATGTGGATGCTAGCGTTATAAACCCTATCCCTTACGCTTGTGTGGCAAGTGGTTTACATGCTGAGACATCTAACCCCCATTTTTCTTTTTTTGCAAATACAAATCTTTTGAGGAAGAATATTTTTGCATTATCAGGTATTGTGTCATATATGAAACACTGTTTCTGTGACAGACATAGAAATTAACCCTTTGAGAATAGTTGGTTCTATTTTCTCTTTTGCTAGCTAATTATTGAGGTTCCTATGTTCTAGTTTCCTTGCTGTTGCTGTGATAAAATATTTTGACAAAAAGCAACAGTGTAGGAAAGGGCTTATTTCACTATAGATTATGGGCCATCCTTGAGGGAAGTTGGCACAGGAACTCAAACGGGGACTTGAAGCAGAAACATGGAGGACTGCTGCTCGCTGCCTCTCACCATCCCCCTGCCTTTTTTTTTTTTTTTTTTTTTTTTATACCATATGTCTGCTCCTGGCTTCTCTCTCTATTTTTTATTTTTAAACTTTTATTTGTTTTGAGATAAGGTCTCACTGTGTAGACCTGGCTGTAACTCACTATATAGACCAGGCTGGCCTTGAACTCATAAAAATTCACTGGCCTCTCCTGAGTGCTGGGATTATAGGCGTGCACCACAAGTTTTTCTTATTTTTGAGAATTTCAATATATGCAATGACATATGATCATAACTGTCCCCCATTTTCTACCACTAACTCCCCCATACTCTCTACATGACCCCACCCAACTTTGTGTCTTTTTATTTTTAAATTAATTATTTTGATAACCCACGAGGTCCAGTTTATATCTGCCCATATGTGCATGGATGTGGGGGCTAGCCACCGGAACCTAGGAAACTCATGAGTAGCCATATCCTCAGAAAAGAATGATTCTCCTTCCTCTAGCAGCTGTCTGCTGCTAGTAGCTCCTCGGTATAGTGTGGGGCCTTTTGATCACCTATCTATCCCATCTATGTCAGATTTCTTATACAGCCCAGGACCACGTGCCTTGGGGATAGTACCACCTCCAGTGGGCTGGACAATTAACAATTAAGACAGTCCCCCACAGACATGCCAGTAGGCCAGTCTGATCTGTGTAATTCCGTGGATCAGAGCTTTCTTCTCAGATGACTCTAGGCTGTGTCAGGTTGACAGTTAAGGCTAGCTAGCATACGCAGATTAGAATTTGAACTGAAACAGTTTGTTTCAGGCTTCACTTGTGTGTCAGCTGTGCATTTGCCTGGCGTATGTGAAGCCTTGGTTTCGCTACCCAGCACTGGGAGAAAAAACAAAGTTCCTGGGGTACAGCCTGCACATACATATCTACACACGTCTACACACATTATCTTTACATGCTTTCTATACACAGATATAGGTTACATTTACGTGTAGACATCATACCTATATACAGATACACATGTATACATGTTTTACCTGCCTACCCCCAAATAAAGTGGTATTTGACTGCAAATTGAAAGACAGGTACAAATAAATGGGTAAAAGGTGGGAAGGGCATTTGCTATGGAGGGACGACCATGCCCAAACGCACTTGGGTAGGAACTCTAAGGATCTGTAATGGCAGGAGCTAGATTTGTGCATGTCAGGCTTTAGGCAAGAACATAGGAGGAAGGAAGCTGGGTGGTGTGGTGGGAATGGCTCTCAGCCTGTGATGCTGATGGTGTTAGTAGTGTGATCGATGTTCCTTTGTGTGATTATGTTCCAAGTTTGTCCAGAAATGCTGTGGGAAGTGTCTTAGTTCTCTCTGAGGCCCTCTCGCTTAGGCCTTTCTTCATGGCTCTGGGTTCTTATATTTGCTGGTCACTATGTGGGTATCTGGTGGTTTCCATTATTGGCTCATGTAAGTTACTGTTGAAACTAAAACATCCCAGTCATTCAGTCCCTCTGGCCTTCTGCTGCTATGTTGAAGTATTTCTCAGGTGGCTAGCTGTTGAGACTCACCAGAAAACCTTTTTCCAGGAGTCTTGTCCTGTCCCTAGAAACTGTGCTTCTAAACCCTGCAACTCCTCTCCCACCTGCCTAACAGTCTTCTTCCTCCCTCCTCCCTTCCCTCCTTTCTTGCTCCTTCCTTGCCTCCCTCCTTCCCTTCTTCCTTTTTCAAATTAATTTATTTTATGTGTATGAGTGTTTGCCTGCATGTATGTATGTGCACCACATGTGTGTATGGTGCCTGTGGTGGCCAGAGAGGGCGCCAGATCCCCTGGGACTGGAATCATATGTGGTTGTGAGCCACCATGTGTGTGCTGGGAATTGAACTCAGGTCCTCTGCAAGAGCAACAAGTGCTCTTAACTGCTGAGCCATCTCTCCAGCTCACAGCCTCTTTTTGATTCTGGTATAACTTGGCAGTTCTGGCCAGGTGACTTACGTTACATTTGAGATCCATCCTCTCCTTCTGGTAGTGGAGGCTTCTGGAACTCAAGTTCAGGAGCACTTAGGCAGTTCTGCTTCTCCCTAGCTTCATCCCTCTGCAAAGACAATACATATAGCACCCATCTCTTCCTGGAGGAAAGAAAACAGATGAAGCAGGAAGAAGAGTTGACTCACATCTCAAATATTAATGTGTCTTTTTATTCTTCCCCATAGGATAAGTCTAGGTTGAAGCATCTTGGACATCAAATCTAGGGGTTTAGCCTCTACTGGAAAGGGATAGGAGGCCTTCAGTGACTCTGAGTAGCAATAATGAGACTTGTGCTTTGGAAGGATTCCCAGATGGCAGTGGGAGGCATACCTGAGAGGTAGATGCTGGATTAAGGGAATCCCTATGGGGAGAATCCTACTGTGATCTCCGTTCCCAAGCTTCAGAGAGATTCCTTACCATAGAGAGTGCTTAGTACAGTTTATGCCTTGTGGGCCTCACCCAGGAATTTAACTAACTCTTATCTATATGTTATCTTAAAGCAGAGCTGCTCTTATTGTACAATGTCACCCTTTGAAAGGGAAGCTTCAGAGGTCAAGAAGCCATTAGTTACTCAAAAAGGAAGTAACAGAAGGGCATTCATGAGGGGGACATTCTTTTATTTGGTGACCTGTCAAAAGAAGGAAGCCCGAATACCTAATGAATTTCTTGACCTCACAGGACACTGGATACTCCAGAAGAGGAAGCTGCTATAATAAGGCTGGGGGATCTCTTGATATATTATAGCTCATTAACTTGGGGAGTCTTGCTGAGTGTTAATTAAGTTGGCATTACAGGTGGAGGAATCTGATGTCTGGAAATACTTTCTCATTCCATTCAAACAGTGAGCTGTGGCTCTCCAGGGCTCTCTTTGTGCCTCTTAAGAAAACAGCAGACAAAGAAGGCTTTTGTAGGATAAAGAAACATGGAAAACTTCTTGGTGAAACTTGATGAGGACACATTTGCAGCACATACGTGTATCAGATTTTTGTGTGTGTGTGTGCATGCCCAGATAGGCATTTATGGTTTTAAATTTTCAACCGCGTCTGATTACCTTATTAGTTCAGATTGGCCTCTTTGGGGGAGATGGCCTGGAGAGGGGCTTTGAAGTTGTGACTGAGACCATGAAACACACAAGCCTCTGGGGGCTGGGAAGCGGCTGCCAGCAGGGGATGTCTGGAAGGTTCCTTTCTTTATCCTCAATGCTTCTGTAGGTTCATGCAAATCTCTTATGGATTCCGGCAAGAGCAATGATCTGGCTTTTGGTTGTATAACCAGCAGGCAAACCAATAAAAAATACCCAACTGCTCAGAAGTGAGCACAGAAGCCAGGCCACCCTCTCTGATAACCTCCCTCCTTCATCCTTCCCCCTCTTCTTTGCTGTGACTCAATCCTGCTCTGCTTTTCCTATAGCTGTGCAGAAGTCTGTGTAGTCTCCAGGTTGTTTAATCGAGTTTTGTGATAAACAGCTCGTTCATTTCTGTTGTCAGTGCTTAGTAAGTTCAATGGTCTCCCACCTTCCCAATATAGGTCAACATTCTAATGCCTGGGACCTTATTGGAAAATGAATGCCCGCACGCTAGTTTACATGGTCCTAAATCCGGTGCCAAGTCTCCTTGAAGACATGAACAGAAGACAGAGAGGGGCAGGGACCTGTGAAGATGGAGGCAGAGATTGGAGTGAGAGAGCCACAAAGCCTAGAGTCCTCTGAAGTTGGAAGAGACCAGGAAGGGTTCTCTCTTAGAGCCAGTGGAGGAAACACAGATCTGCTGGACAACTTGATTTTGGGATGTTGACCTCCTTAACAAGGAGAGAGAAACTTCTGTTTTAAGTCACCCAGTTCACAGTGATGCAACACAGCAGCCTTGGGAAATGGCTATACTGCTGGAGTTCTAATCAGTAAGCTTCTCTCTAGTTCTGAAAATAATGAACACTTTGTGATACAGCTGAGCATTTCTGCTGAAGTTCATCTGCAGGATGGATTTCCAGAATAGGAATTCTGGTTCTAAATTCTGATATTTTCCCTTTCCAATATATTACATGCATTCTGACTCTAGGGATAATACTGCAGGTAACCATAGTAATGGCCATGTGTGGAGTGCTTTTAGTGTGGCAAACCTCACAATCCCATCACGCATGTATTACAATTCTCTCTCTCTCTCTCTCTCTGCCTCTCTCTCTCTCTCTCTCTCTCTCTCTAAATACTGCAAACATTTGCACAGAACCTCCGTTTGCATAGGAGGCAGGGTCAGGGTTCAGACCAGACTCCGTCTAACCACAAGTTCTGAGTTCTTAGGCATGATGCTGGGCTGAGAAGATAAGCCTTCTTTGAGACTTTTTGGCTCTATGTTGTATGGCTGTGCTTTGTCATTTTCTGGTCACTGGGTGGTAGATTCTGGGAGGATTTTATATACATACATACATACATACGTATGTATGTATGTATGTATGTATGTATGTATGTATGAAGAAATATGGCCTGGTGAGCAGTAAGACCCACAGGGCATTGGGAGCCTGGTGAAACAGCACCAGGCAGATGACCCATTTTGGAGTAATGCATTTTGATAAGTGGAATAGAAACTCAGTAGTGGGACTGGAATGATGGCCCATGTGTAATTTGCTTGCTGTGCCAAGTATTAGGACCAAGGTTTGAGTCCCCAGGACCCACTGGGTGTGATGACCACCTATAATCCCAGTGCTCAAGTGAAGCAGAGGCAGAGGATAACCTGAGCAAGCTGAGTTGCTAGACTAGCTGAATTGAGTTCTGGGTTTAAGTGAGAGACACTGCCTAATATATAAGATGGAGAGCAATTGAGGCAGGCACCCAATATTAACCTTTTGCCTCCACGTGGAGGAGCACCTGCATACATACGTGCATGCACACATATGCCCCCACACAAACACACATACACATGCAAAAACCCATATCAGGACTGGTTATAAACCTTCAGTTCTTAGCTCTTGTTAAGTGTCAGATATTGTTAAGTGTCTTAAGTGTATTCACCCATTGTGAAGCAGGTGTTCTGTTAGTGTAGAGTACTGGGGTAAAACTGCTTGGAGGCCAGCAACAGATCAGCTCCTGAATAAGAGAATGGTGAGGGCAAGGAAGAGCTCTTATACTCAGGTAGGGTACCAAGAAAGATGCTGGGCTGGCGAGATGGCTAGATGGGTAAAGGTGCTTTCCACAAAGTCAGAAGGACTATGTTTGATTCCTGGAACCTGCGTGATGGAAGGGGACCACTGACTACAGCAAGACCTTTGACTTCCACACATGTGCCATGGTACACACACACACACACACACACACAGAGTCAAAAAAAGAAAGATTTCTCAGGGTAGCCTACTGTCTGTGAAAGTGCATGATGGAAATCTCCCTGGAGAGAGGCAGAAGTCCAATTACTAGACCTGGGACCTGCAGCCAGGGGCTAGTGTTCACTAGGAATAACTTTCACCATGTTCAGAGGACAGTGGGCGCTGCTTATTAGGATATGGCAGCAGCAACTGAGGATGAGGACCAGGGAGAGCTTGGCCTTGAATTGGCAGGTTTATGACCAGTGAGGCCTGACACAAGTCCTTGACCTGTGTTTCATACTCATTTATCGTCATTGTAGCTAGGGAAAGGAGTATTCAGCTGGGCAGTGCCACACACCATGCTCACTGTAAACTTAGTGACACTATTTTTTTTTTGACACAAGATGATCTCCACTGGCCTTATTGATAACTTTTGATTCATTAGGAGAATTAAGCAGACCCTTGGAGGAATGTAGCTCAGTATGTAGCAACGGCTTGGCACGTGCGGGGCTCTGAGTTTGACAGCTCTAGCACCATACAAGGGAAATAAAAAAAGACAAACTAGTTTCTTGGTTCAACACTCAGAATCTTTTTTACTTCCTTATCTCCTTTGGCCCTGTGCTATCTCTCGTTACCTTTGGGCAAAGGAAAATGGGGTAACATGTTGCCAACTTTGATTTCCTGATGGCAGACTATCCCCATCTTGTGGTTACTTGCAATTTAACATTCTTCAGGAGTGACTAGAAAGTGGCCAGACTGGAGGCTCCTCTGGTCTGTATCTTTGCTTTCATGTTAGATTCTGGACAGCCAGGCATTGGGCAGTGTTCTCTGTGCGACCTCTATGTACCTGAACCCCACAGTGCACTGCCAGCATTTTCAAAGGCTTCTCAAAATGATTATTTCCTTTGCTCCTCCAGTCTTTTAAGAAAATTTTATTGGCTTCTATTAGTTACGCATAATTACATAGTGGCATCTTCATACGGGTATATATTTTGATCATATTCACGATTGCCTTTTGTTGTCCCCCTACGACTTACTTGTACTGATCCCCTACTCTTCCCAAGTAGTCTTCCTTTAACTTTGTGTGCGTGTGTGCGTGTGTGTGTGTGTGTGTGTGTGTGTGAGTATGTGGTTGCTTATAGAAACATGGGTAAGAGATTGTTTACAGGAGTGTGGGCCCCTTACCAGTGACTACATCACTGAGGAAAATGTCTTGTTTGTGTCCCAGTAACCATTACCTGCCTACTGATCCTTAGGGAGAGATCAGGACTTATGAGCCTCTCCCTGAAGCAACCATTAACTACCTATAAATCCTCTAGGGTGCTATACATTCTATTTGATATGAGGAAATTAATTTTAACTTGAAGGTGAGGGAGTTTGATCAGTGAGCTCAGAAATTTCTGATGCTCTTGGCTTCAGAACGCTTACCCCATATCCCTGTCCTGCCTCCAAATTTAAGTATGAGAGAGACAGCATGTAAATGACAGTAGTGTCCTGAACACCTTGCAGGAGGCTCATGAGTTGAAGGCCAGCCTAGGCTACACAGAGGGACTGGAGAGACGATCTGAAATGATTACCTACCTTGCATGGAATAATGTTAAAGAAGTAGCTTGGTAAATAGACATTGCATTCCTGGAGACAATGTTTGAAGTAGAAAGTCTTGAGATAGATTCTTAATTTATATGCCAATACCTTCATGTGCTGTATTCTGTTTGAAAATTCCTCCCTAGGGCAGGGTTACAGCTCAGTTGGTACAGTGCCATATAAATTGGATGTGGTGGCACATACCTGTAATCCTAGTACTTGGGAGGTGGAGGGAGGCAGGAGGATCTGAAATTCAGGGTCATCCTTTACTTATATAGGGAGTTTGAGACCAGCCTGAGTTAGAGAACCTGTTTCAAAAAAGATAAAGAAATTAAATACATAAACAAAGGAAGAAAAATTTTCTTAGACTGCAAGTTCCACAGGAAAAGGATCTTGTCAGTCTTGTTCATTGCTGGATCTTTTGGCCCAGCCTAACAGTTTAAAGCAGAGACCTTATATTTGTGGAGTAAATGAATTAATGAATAAATACATAAAGGTGGTGAGAAATGGAGGTGAGACTTTATTAGTGACTAGTAAGTGAAAGTTAAAATCCCAGGGCTGAGGACCCCTGTGCTATTTGATCATGACCATGGTGCTAAGAATGGGCCATTTTTAAATTTGGTGATTTCACAGAGCAAAATTTATTTTCTCACAATTCTACGGGTCAAAGACTAAAGTCAGGTTTACCAGGCTGAAAAAAAAAATCATGCATAGTGAAGTCAGGATAAAGTGGGTAAAGTTTTAGGTTTGGAATTAGGGAATCTTCTCTGCAGTCAAGTCATTTTAGAATGAGTACTAAGTGTGATTGTGAGATTGGTGATATTATGGTGTATAATAGTAGCATGAACAACTGTTTTTCAGGTAAAACAGAGAAGTCATCCTGTGGTCTGCCAGTGGTGCCAGGCTGAGCGATTTGTCCTCCAGGCGACATTTGGCTGACAGCATTGCTGAGTGTCATAGCTTAGGGAAACGTGCTGCTGGCATGTAGTGGCAGAGGCCAGGGTTATGGCTAAGGATGCTGTGATGGTTGGTGTTAACTGTCTACTTGACACAATCTAGAATCACCTGGGAAGGGAGTCTTCCTGAGAGATTGTCTAGATCAGCTTGGCCTCTGGGCATGTCTGTGGGGGATTGTCTTGATTATATTAGTTGAGCTGGGAAGACCCACTTATTGTGGTGACAGCATTCTGTGGCAGGGAATTCTGGACTGTATAAGAGAGAAAGTGAACTGAGCAACAGCAAGCATGCATACGTTCACTGCTCTATTCCTGATTGTGGCTATTATGTGACCAGCTTGCTCAAGCTTCTGTTGCTGCTGTGGCTTCTAACACAGAGGACTATAATGTGGAACTGTAAGCCAAAACATGCCCTTTCCATCTTAAGTTGCTTTGTCAGGGTATTTTATCAGAGCAACAGAAAAGTCACTAGATATATACAATACACAAAGAATTATCTGGCACAAGGTACTGACAGTGTTGTGGTTGGGAAACCTTGTCTTGGTTACTTATGAAGGCATGATGCTAAAATATGGAGGAGTGGAGAGTATATATTCCATGGCATAGTATGTGGTTAGCATGTTTGAAGCCCTAGATTTAATTCCCAGTACCACCCACAAAAAGAAAAAAAATTAATCAAATAACAAATTTGAAATATCTTATATTGAACCAAGTAAAACTTGCCAAAGTCTGTTGCTGCAGAGTAGGATGTGAGGTTTTTCATTTCTTAATATTTTGGTTTCCAGTCCAGGTGAGTTTTGTTTTTTAACTGCTGGTTTCTGTTGGTACCAGTAATTCTTTTCATTGTTAAATTTATAAGATTTAAAACCTGCTGTTTGGTTGGGGAATGTAACTCGTTTGGTGGAGTGCTTGCCTAGCTAGGTTCCATCTCCAGCACTATGTAATATGAGTGTGATGGGCCATGCTTATAATCCCAGCATTTGGAGGTGGAAGATGGAGAGTCAGGAGTTTAAGATCAACTTCAACCACATAGCAAGTTTGAGGCCAGCCTGGGCTACAAAACAAAAACCAATTTGCTTACCAAACAGTTCAATAAGCATACGTCTAATGAATCCTTGCTGAGCTCAGCACTATCATTTGATATAATCAGAACCGCTACACAGGAATGAAACTCAGCTTGCTAGGAGTTTGATCAAAATGTACTACTCAGCCAATTGACTGAAGCTTAGTTGAAGTTATCCGTCTCATATATACTTAACCAGAAGTTTAGATCTGGTAAATTTTTCTTTCTTTTTTTTGCTATAGCTTCTTATTTCCTATGAAAGAATATTGTGAATTTTTGTGAAAGAAGACAGTTGGAAAATGTGGGTAATTCCATGGTTTCCTTTACTTTCTCACAGATGTTGTGAAATGTGTCATGCTGGAATAATTGTAAGGGTTGGAAAAGACTTTGAAGGTATTTTCTGTGGTTGTGCTCATTGGCTGAGAGTTGACCCCCTTTCCTGGACATCTGATGATGCATCTGTAACTCACTTGGTAGGTTCACAGATGATGCCCATGGTGGTCTGAGGCTTCTCATTATGAGGATCTGATACACACTAAATCCATTTCCATGCTTGTGACATCATTGTAAATGCCGGGGTACTAGCTTAACCATACTTTCTCTGGTGAAAATTAATGCCATTACAAACCCTGTACTAAATGCTCTTCATGAGTTTCCCATCCTGTCCTCATCACAACACCCTGAGGTCCATGCAATCATGATTTTCATTTTAGAAGTAGGAACAAGGCTCGGAAAGGTTAAGCAGTTTGTTCAGGGTTGTGTAACTGGGGAATAGGAAAGTCTCAATAGATCATTACCCCACTAATGATTCTTGGCTCTTTTCAAAGGAGGACTTGGGATGGGGTAGTACTTTAAGTGGATAGACAGAGAAATCGGACTTGAGCTCTTAATTCTAACAGTGGAGTATAACACCACTATCCCTTTATAGCTCCACAGAGAGAGAAGGTACTTGCTGGAGGAAGAGATGAGGTTCAAAAAGGTCATTTTCTCTTTCCTCTTTTCTAGCATTAGGGGGTAGAATGTGGAAATACAGATGTGCATCATTGCATATGGCAGAGAAGAAGCTGCTTGAGTCAAGCTGGCTTCTGCAGTGTAGACAGACCCCATATGCTGTGTTCTCTATTGTTCCCAAAGCTGTCTAGGCTTGTGGACGCTCTGGGTAGCCACGCTTTTATGGAGCCTCTCTATTCATGACCAGAAACCAGGAATTGAAGATTGATATTCCCCCCACCCCCCGTATGTGTGTGTGTGTGTGCATGTGTGTGTGCAGGTACATGAATGTTTGTGTCACTGCTACTGGAAATGATGGGTAAGGTACATTCTTTTCCCATGGACACTTGTATACCTCTGATAGAACTCTGGTTCCATGCTGACTGTACTTACTTAATTGCTCCTAGGCCTCTTTGGTCTGTGAGCAGCTTAAGTAGAGATGTTGTGCTAGTACTAGTAATAATAGAGCCCCTTTGTATTTTATGCCCTGTTTTCCTGATGAAACAGCTGAGCAAAAAGAAGGGTAAATAAGCCCAAGATTACTCAGCCAGAGTGAAGAGCTGACTTTCTACATGGGAATGCCTGATGTCAACATCTGTGCCATGATCTCTTTTGTTTTTGGCTTTTGGGCACTTGCTAGTTAATTGATGTTAGCTGAAAGCGTGAATGCTGCTTGTGAACATGTCTAGGTAGAAGCAGATGGTTGCTTCTACCTCGTGGGATGCAGAGGGGACTGGCAAGACTTCTTGGTAGCTGGCATTTGGCTGGTGGCCAGAAGGAAGGCTCCTGTTCTCAGGGCCTCTGTTGTTTGTGTCCCTTGGGTCTGGATTTCCCAATCTGTAGCTGAGTTTCACAATCTGCCTTCTTTGCCCTTCCAGGAATTCTTTCTGAACTTTCCCTGATGCCTGTGCACTTTCACTTTCTGTAATCTTTTATTCCGATAGTCTGCCACTATGGCCTCCAAGGGAGGCATTCACCCTCGGCTAAGCTGAGGACTAGCATGGGCCACATGTGGCCCTTCTAGCTGTGTGACTATGAGGACTCTGTGACCTTTGTGTGTTTTAAGTGTCCCATCCATTGTGTGAGAGCCTTGAAGAAATAGCTAATCTAATTCTGTAGTTCTTTGCCAGGTTTTCTTAAAAAAAAAAAAAAAGTGGAACCCCTGTAATTATCTGTTGAAAGCACACATTACATACATATTACTCTCAGACAAATTGCTATGCAATTCCAAGGGACTCAGAGGACCTGTCCAAGTACTAATTATGTTACGTATAAGGAGATGATTCTTTATTGGGTTTTATCCATCTTTGACAGGCTGTGTGTTTTAGTCACACTTGTTGCTATGACAGGATTGTTTACTTGACACAAACAACTTAGGGTAGAAAAGATTGGTTTGGCTCACAGTTTCAGAGGTGTCAGTCCATAGTTCTTGACTTTGTTGATTCTGTGATGAAGTAGAGTATTATGGTGGTGAGACCATGTGTCAGAAGGTTCTTTTTGGTGGACAGACAGCAGAGAGAAAATGCCTTTCCTCCCTTGTATTCCACCTGGGCCTATGGGATGGTGCCACCCATGTTCAGAGTAGGTGTTCCTTCCCTTTAATCATCTCTGGAAATGTTTCCACAGACATATCCAGACATGTGCTTTACTAATCTCTGGATAGTTTGCAATCCAATCCAGTTAACTGCACTATGACATTTCCCAATGCAGGCTTTTTATTCCAAAATTTATTGAAAAAAGTCTTACATTAGAAATTGTAAAGCTTACAAACCTTTCAGCCTGGGCCCTGACACAAATAAAAAAGGTTTAGAATGACAGTGTTGATGCTCATGAAAAGGTTTTGAACACTCCACACGTGAGGAGTTCTAGATTCTTCTTTATGCCCTACTTCCTGAATTTTCACACTATGTTTTCAAACCGTGTTGAATACAAACAGTGGGTGAATTGTCCCCTGTCCCCTGTGGAGGGAATAACTAGTGGAAAGATATTTTATAGATGAAAATTTGACCTTAGAGGGAATGTTGGATCATTTATTTACAGTTTTACTTAAAGATAATGGGAAAAGCATTATGGGAACTCCTAGGTCCCACAGAAAAGCATCATCCTTCCCCCTTTGCTCTGGAATTGTCCATAACAATTATCCCTGAAGTCTGCATTTCCATGAGTCTGGACTCTCCCACACCTTGCAGCACCCCTCCATAGAACCCTCTCGACATACTTGGACCTGTTTCTGCTAGTCTGCCTTTTTTCTTTCCTCTTTCTGGTGCTGAGGACTGAACCCAGGGTCTCACATATGCTGAATACATGTCTAACCACTGCGTACACCTCCAGTCCCTATAGGTTGTTCACTATTGTATCAATTCCATCTACCCTCACAGTCCGCTTCACAGATGTTATGCCTTTTTCTTTAGGGGAAGGATTCAGTCCCTTAAAAATTTTATTCCTGTCCCAGGTAGAGGTTAGGAAATCTAAGAAGTAAAAGGAGGCGGCCACACCCTGGGGGGATACGGTGTGTTGGAAGACATGTGGTACCCACACGAACTCTAGATGACTTTTCTCAAGTGGAACATAGCTTTCAACAAACTAGCATTCTGCTCATTACATTCTAACCATTCCTGGTATATTTGAATCAAACCTTTGTTTCTTGTACGTGTATTTGCAAAGGGAACTAAGTTAGCAAAATCAAATACTTGATTTACAGCAGTTAAGATGGTTAAACACAAATGCTCCCAGCCTGTCCCATTTCCCCTTTGATTCTTTTGCTTCTGCCCTCGCTCCTGTTCAGTGAGATAGCCTGTTGCTCAAGAGTTCTGATGGGATTTTATTTACTGCTGGGTGGAAACAGTTGAAAAAAAAAATATGCAATTAGAACAATCCAAGCATTCTGCAACATTTTCTTGGCAGTTTTCTTTTCCCCCCTT
Organism: Nannospalax galili; assembly: GCF_000622305.1. NCBI lineage: Eukaryota > Metazoa > Chordata > Mammalia > Rodentia > Spalacidae > Nannospalax > Nannospalax galili. The sequence goes on from NW_008352153.1 coordinate 974,134, forward strand.
ATTGGCAGCTGGGCTATGCCTGCTCAAAACATTTTCTCTGTTTTCCCTTCATGGCCTCTGCAGTTCCTAGTATGAAGGCTTCTAAATTGTTCTCTTGCTTTAATTCTTAAGTCCCCCCCCCCCAGTATGTATGTGAGCAGAATTTACTCTTGTTTCTTTGGTTTGAAAGTGTAACTGTTTCTTTTGGTGAAAAGTGACCCTACAGCTTGGAAGCAGGCTGGTTGGATTCCATGGAGGGGAACTGTTAAAGTCCTGAAGTAATGATGGAGATGCTGGTGGTCTCATAGGATTTGCTTTGGCATTTACTGAAGTCTCATGATAGCAGTATGTCTTAGAAATTAAGAAATCACCATTATTTAAAACATTTTCTTTTCAACCTGTCAACAGAAACCTTGGTACTTGGAACTTAGCACCTCCTGGGTCCCAAGTGGGTGGTGGGTAGAACATGAATGTGAAAGACATGAAAAGAGATTTTAATGAGACAAATGGGTTCTGGCAATGGGAGGTAACTGGTTAGTGATGTATATAACTTTTACTAGCTCAATAGAACTAGCAATAGTTTGTCACATCTGTAAGTCATTTGCAATAATTTCTGTTAATTGTTCCATAAGACAACTCTTTTGAAATAAGTGCCCCCACTTAACATCGGAGTTAAGTGAATATTAGTCATTCCAAAGCAGTGAGAGAGGATTAAAGAGTTTTGGTTGTTGTTTGAGTTTCCGTCTTTCCTCAAGACTTTGTCTCTGGTACTAGAGAGATGGCTCAGTGGTTAAGAGCAGTGGCTGCTCTTGTAGAGGACCTGGGTTTGATTCCCAGCACCCACATGGTGAAGAACAACTGACTTTAACTCCTCAGGCATTGCATGACATGGGTGCACTTACATAAATGTAGGCAATACACATAAAATAAAAATAATAAAAAATTTTTAAAAAAGACTTTCTCTGATATTTAAGAAAAAGTTTAAATTTCTGAATCACTTCTGGATCTAGGAGAGCTAGTTTAAGAAAATGTAATGAGCAATAGACTCTGGATCTGTTACAGCCATTGTTGACTGCTCATTTGTGAGTAAGCTACTTCATGTCCCTGATCCTCAGTTTCCTTATCTGCAGAATGAGGTGACGTGACCATGTGATAGCCTCAGTTCCTTTCAGCAGTTTGAGCACTGCTTTTCATCAGTGAACTCACAACTGGCCTCTGAAGAATGGAGAGCACCAGGCCATTATCCCATGAGTTATATATGAAGGCTGGGGATTACACAAAGCCATTTTCTGGAATGGGCTTGCTGTACATTTTCAGTGAGTACCACAAGATGGTGTTGCCTGGCAGACATGATATGTCCCTTTGGCCTTGGCAAACAGTATGCTTTCATGAGTTGTACTGCACGTGGTTATGAACCCCATGGATTTCTGAGCTAATGTATGATGTAATGCCATCTTCCAAGTGAAGAACAAATACATTCACCCATTCCTTTAAAGAGAACATATTTTCCACCACTTAAATACTTCCATTACCAAATGTAAACATGCATAAGAAGATGGAAGCATTTCTAAATTTATATCTTATATTTTGTTCTAGTGTAAGGAAAAAGTTGCCATGAGACATGAAAAATGTCTTCTTAGGTAACCCAGTTACTTAAAAATTAGCAAGGAATGTTTCTAACACATACTTCTTTGAAATAAAAATGTAATTATGTAAATTAATGTTGATCTTAAATGAAAGAAATGTGCTTCACAAATACAGGTGGGAGTTTCTTATTGTTTGACAGTATTATAGATTACAGGCAGAAATTCTGGGTAAAAATATTGCATCAGCTATTTGGAGGCATTGGAGGGTAATCAAAAGCAAAGTTGGGGGAGTTCATCCTTTTAGAGAAAGAGACCCTAGATATCCATGCATAAACTCCATCCAAATTCTCTTCCAAGCAGGATAATGTGGTAACTGTGACAGCAGAAGAGGTGAGGATTGAAGGGAGAGAGAAAGGTGCTGCTATCCCAGTTGTGATAGAAACAATGCCTGACATTGTTGACCACTGTTTCTGTAGAATGTGGTTAGGTGATGAAAGCTCCTTGAAGAAGTCTTGCTGTTAATGTACCTGCATGAACATACTTGCCATAGCCCCTAAATGATTTAAGTGCATGCATCAATCAGCAGAACGTTTTAGTATATATTATATATAACAAATGAACTGTTGAGGTGATATGTTAGTAACATATTAGTAGTGCTCTAAAACATCCTGAAATAGGAGAATAAACCGGATTAGATATAATACAAGAAAACCCATAAACATACAAGTAATTACATATGGAGTTCCAGTATTTTCTTCTTAGATTGCAGTATTGAATTTTGTTCCCTTTGGGTTTGGTGCATAGTTTGATGGGCACTGGAATGACAATTAAGTGGAATATCCTGGAATTATAATTTTCTTTCTGATTAACCATCTAGCTATGAAATGTATATTTTCACACAGTTACAATACCATGCTTTTTAAAAAATCATAGACATCTTTAAACTTTAAATTTTTTTTGATAGGGTTTCACTGTGCAACCCTGGTTGGCTTGGAACTTGCTGTGTAGATCAGGTTGGCCTGAATTCATAGAGATCTGCTTGCCTATGCCTCTTGAGTACTGGGATTAAAGTCACATACCACCATACCCAGCCTTGAATTTTTTTATTTAAATGTGTGTGTGTGTGTGTGTGTGTGTGTGTGTATGCATGGACATGTGTGTGCATATGTATGCCTGTCACAGCGCATATGTAGAGGTCAGAGGACAACTTGTGGGAGTTGGTTTTCTTCTACCATGTGGCTCCTGGGTATTAAACTCAGATTATCAGACTTGGCAGCAAGTGCCTTTACCTGCTGAGCCATCTCTTTTATTCCAATTTGATGATTTTTTTTTAAGTTTCTCTCTATTTTATACCACTTCTAGTCACAAATAATTGACCTTAGTAACATGGCAAATAATCTTTTTTTATTTCTCTATCTAGTCAAGGTAAGCTCTTTACTGACTCATGCCTCCAGTCCTTTTTTGCCTTCTTTATACAACAAGCTCCTCTTGCCTTCAGGGTATATGGTCCCTAGTGAATGCCTAAGTAGTGAACAGCACTGAACTTTATGCATATTATGTTTTTTCCTAAAGGAATATTGCTATATTAAGATTTAACTTAAATTAAGCATAATAAGAGATTAAAAACAATAAGAGAGAAATTATATTAGCTTTCTTGTTGCTGTGGCAGAAATACTGGACAAAAGCAATTTAAGGAAAGGTTTATTTTGGCTTATGATTTGATGAGATATGGTCCATCGTGGTGGGAAAGGCCTGGCAGAGGAAATCTGAAGCAGCTGGTCATTGTAGCTGCAGCTGGGAAGGAGAGGGGGAGGAGGGGAGGGAGAGGGGGAAGGGAGGGAGATGGAGGGGGGAAGGAAGAGAGAAGAGAGGGAGGGGGAGAGGGAGAGGGAGAGGAGGGGGAGACGGAGAGGGAGAGGAGAGGGAGGGCTGCTGATGCTCAGCTCATTTTCTCCTTTCCCTTTTATTCAGTTGGGACCCCAGCCTGTGATGCCAACCCACATTCAAGGTTGGTCTTTCCTCTTCAGTTAAACCTTCTGGAAACTTCTTCACAGACAGCCAGGCGGGGTGACTCCTAGGCAATTCAAAACTAGTCTAACTGACAGTAAAGAGTCATAGCATTTATACCAACATGTATGTTTTTTAAAATCATTATATTTTTAAAATTTTTAATAACTACATGATCAGAAGCTTTTCACTACAGCTTTAACATATTCAGTAACACACTCCAGAGCAACAGTACATCTCTTTCACAAGTGGGTGCAAGTGTCTAGGTTCACAGTGGAATTAATATAGAGTGCATAGACTGTCTAGTTCTAGAATTTTTCACTTAGTTTTTTCAGGCCACAATTGACAGCATGTAACTGAAGCTGAGGGAAATGAAAGTGTGCATAGAGAGGGGGCTGCTATAATCATGTTTAATGTCAATACAAATGTTTCTACATCTTGATTTTTCTCACCTAAAATAGGGCCTAGAAATTCCTCCATAATGTTGACATTCATTAATTTTGAGTGATTGCACAGTATTTAATTTTGTAAATATGCTGGCTTACTGAATCACTTTTCTACAAATGGACACTTAGTTAATTTGCAATCAATTTTGGGGCGATTACAAGCAGTGATCCAGCAAACATTATCATAAGTCTGCATCCTAATATAGTAGATTTTTACTTAACAGTAAGTTGTAAGAAATATGTCTAGTAGGGCCATAGACTAAGCTTATTTTGTATTTAAATTTTTGAGTTTGTTTTCCAGCCACTTCTATTTTTTTTCCATGTTTTATGTTGTTGTTTTGACACAGAGTCTCCCTGTAGCCCCAGCTGGTCTAGAACTCACTATGTAGACCAGGCTGACCTTGAACTCACAGAGATCCACCTGCCTCTGTCTCCCGAGTGCTGGGATTAAAGGCGTGCGCCACCACACCCAGCTATAACTCTTGTTTTTACCAAGAACTCCCTAATAGTATATTCCTGCTTCTACCCTCCATCTTTGTCAGCAGAGATTGTGTGTGTGTGTGTGTGTGTGTGTGTGTGTGTGTAAAGTGTGCCTGCGTATGTATACATCTTGGCCTGTATGTGAGAGCACATGTGCATACCCATGTGTGTAGAGGCCAGAGGTTCATGTCAGAAATTGTCTTCCATCGGTTTGCATTATACTCACTGAGGCAGGGTCTCTCAAACCCAGAGTCAGCTTGCTCCAGGGGTGCCCTGTCTCCACCTTCTGGGGCTGGAATTACAGGTGGGTCACCATGCTTACCTGGCATTTTTCCATGAATTCTGGGGATCCAAATTCCAGTCCTTGCTCAGCAAGTGCTTGAACCACTGAGCCATCTCTCTAGCCCCCAGCAACATTTTTTTCCCCTCCAAATTTTGATAATTTGAAAAAATTAGCATAGCAGGTACAAAGCATAGTCTTGTTGATTTTGTTTTTGCTGAGAACTGCGGAGGCTGCATCTTCTCACACACTGGGATCATGTGGAGTGGCTCTTCAGTGAATGGTGTGTCCCTGCCGTTTGGATCTTCTATGTTCCCACTGGGCTAACAATTCATTTTGCTATCAATTTGTAACACACCTGTATTTGATGCCCTTGCTTTTCAATCCATTCCCTGCCCTCCATCTTTCATTTATCTGTAAACCATGAAGGTGGCTTTAAATTTTTATTTTATAAAACTAAGAAAACTAAGCTCTCTTGCTTTGTTAAAGTCAGTATGATCTTTCTCAAAGTCAAGTTTGGATGAGTGCTTAGAAATTCTAGTGCAGAATAGGGCAAGTTGCATCAGGATAAGCTCAGCAGTGTGTGTGTAAGCCAGAATGCATTGCCTTCCCAACTCAGTGAACAGACCACATTGGGGCCTAAATTGGGGCCATACTGTGTCACTACAGGAAAACCAGGTGTGGGGGCATTTTCTTGATTAGATTTTGCTGCTTCTCATATAATTTTTATTCATCTATTCTAGACACATCAAAAAGCCAAACATACACAAATTTTTTTTAGCATGTATACTAACTTCCAGGAACAGTGCAGGCTTCCCAACAGCGTGGTGTGATCTTGTAATTCCTGTAGGGCAGTGGGCATTTTCTTTCAGCAGGATGAAGTCCTAAAAGAAGATTGGAACAGATTTTTGAATTTGGTTAAATGCTTTCAATATTTATTACTTAGGTGACCTAGTTTAGCAGCAATTGTAATAGAAAAAAAACAAGGCCATTTGGGAAAAACAGACTTTATTGCGTTCACCTTAAAAAATTGGAAGAATTTCCTCCTTTTTATTTCATTTATTTTATCTAGCTTGAATGTAGGAAAATAAAACCCCAAGGGATTCGCTTCCTGTTTTGAACAGATAATCAACATGTATGTCACACTAAACATGTTTTCCTTTAGGAAGCATTTTTTTTTAAAGTGTGACTAGAGAATAATTTTGGAGTTCTTCATGCACTGGGGGACTGAACCTGGGTCCCCTGGAAAAGTCGCTGGTGCTCTTTACCACTAAGCCAGCTCTCCAGCCCCTGTTTTCTTTCTCTTCATAAAATGTTTTTAATTGACACAGAAATTGTACACAATAATGGGGCAACTTGGTGTTTCAGTACATCTACATGTATAACAGACAAACCAAGGTAAGTACCTCTCTTTTCAAACCTTGATCAGTTCTTTGTGCTGAAAATCTTCAAGATATTTTCTCCTAGATTTATTTTTGTTTTAAAGGAAACCTGGGTCTAATTATTTTTTATGTAGTTTTAAGAATTAGTAAGGTATATCTAACATAGAATGTGCTATTTGAGCTATTTTAAATGTGTATTTACTAGCACCAGTTACATTCACACTGTCAAATAATCATCACCACTACCTGTTTGCATCTCCCAAGGAAACTCTGGTTTAAAACAGTAGCTTCCTGTCCTTCTCCTCTAAGCCATTGTAATAGTCCACATTCTGTCTCTCTTTAAAATCATCTGTTGTAGGGTCCTCACAGAAGTAGAATCATATAATAGTCACATCATTTTGGTCTTTTCTTAGTATATGCTTTAAAAGTTCATATATGTTATACCATGTATCAGAGCTTAATTTCTTTTCATGGCTGAGTAGTACTCCATTGTATGAGCACACCACATTTTGGTTATCCATTCATTTGTCTAAGGATATTTGGTTTGTTTCCATTTTAGAGCTATTATGAATAATACTGCAGTGAATATTTCAGGATAAACATTTTAAAAATATTTTATTTATTTATTTTCATGTGTATGAGTGTATTGCCTGCATGTGCGTAAGAGCACCCATGTCGTGCAATGCCCACAGAGGTCAGAAGAAGGTGTCAGATCTCCTGACACTGGAATTACAGACAGTTGTTAGCCACCATATGGGTGCTGGGAATCAAACCCGGGTCCTCTGTAAGAGCAGCCAGTGCTCTTAACCTCTGAGTCATCTCTCCAGTCCTCAGGGTAAACATATTGAATCCCTGCTTTTAGCTCTTTTGAGTGCATCCCTAGGAATGGAATAGTGAACTCTAAGTGTTTAGCTTTTGAGGATCAGCAAAATGATTTTCCCCTGTGGAAGAAGGTTCTCTAACTGCTTTGCAACCCTAGAGCTACAACAGTATGAAAAACTGGTCTCCAAGTTGATAAGTAGGACCACACATGTTATGAACTCATAGTTTATAAATGTGTTCAAAAATTAAAAAAAATATGTATTTTATTTTTAGTTCTGTGTATGCATGTGTGTCTGTGTGGATATGTGCACATGAGTGCAGGGGCCCATGGAGACCAGAGGCATAAGATCCCTTGGTGCTGGAGTTACAGGTGAGTGATAGCCATCCAGTGTGGAACCAAACTTCGGTCCTCTTTCAAGAGCAGTATACCCTCCAAACCACTGAACCACCTTCCTAACCTCATGTCCAAACATTTTTAGGTAAAATTTTTAGTAAAACTCTAAAAACTGGGCTTGCTTTTCTCTCAACTCTATGGTTAGACAGTCTTTGAACATAAACTAATGCAATCAGGTAAGTAAAATTCTGATTTTGTGTTGTTCTTATTGGTAGAAGGGAGTGAGAGAATTAAATACCCTTGTGCATCAGCTATTGTTCTAGGTGTTTTCACACTTTAAAAAGTCACGTTTTGAGTTTGCTCTCCTAACTTGGTGAGATGCCATTGTTGCCTGCAGACTTCAGGGACATGAAGGCAATTCTCCTGTCTATGACACCTGCCTGAGCTAGACTTTGGTTCAAACCCTTGTAGTTGGCCTTCCCTAGAAGGCTAGGGCCTTTATTATTTGCTTGTTTACAATTTGGAATTTTTTCTTTTATTAGATTTCCTCTGGCTTCTTTGACTGTAGATAAATGGGAAACGGCTGCAGTTTCTGTTTCATTTGATAACTGTGGGGCACCAGTTACTGACATTTCCTTCAAGAGCTAACTTACTCAGTTCAAGGATTTAACGGTTCCAGTCTGTGCTTTTCAGAGCTTTTGAAAATAGTTGCTTCGTTCATCCTCTGCATGTGGGATATCTGCCTTAGACGTAGCTTTGATCAGTCCAGGAGAGACGAGGAGTCTGTTTCTGGGATGTCTTTGCCTCCTCTTTCATGCTTTTCCCCTCTTTCTTGCTATTTATGTTTCCTGGTTTCTTTTGTAAGTTACGTTGCTCCTGTATACATAGGCAACACTTTCTACTTCTCACAGTACTTTTATGTATACACGTTCATTTGAGACAGACTTTAAAAATGATGCATGATGATTACATATGATGGTTACAGCTTGTGAATTCTTTTCTGTCTTTGAGAATTTCATACTGTATACAATGCCATATTGTCAGTCTTTTCTCAGCACTTTGACCAGTTTTGCATCTCTGCTTGACTACAGCCCACTACAAAAAGAAGCTTCTCTGACCCAGGATGAGAGCAGTCTAGCTCTATAGGTATGAACATAAATATTTAGAAGGCAACTCAACAGCATGATCATTTAGCAATAATGATAGCAGGTTCTGTCCTAGCGCCTGTGACCTCCCCAGCCACAGGTTTTTGATCAGGATTACGAAAGCAGGCATGAAACTTCCTACTGTAGAGCAGGCTCAAACCCAATCAGAAAGTGGTTAGTTAACGCATAACATTTGTGTCACTATTAGACCAATGGGCACAGCTTGCTGGCAGGTTGGTACTGCAGTATGTCAGGTTCAGCACTACATAAGACTGTGAATATATTTTCCCTCCCACCAGCCTGCATGGCACCTTTCCAGACTATGAAGGCATGTCAGTGGGGGTAAGTTTGATGTCCTGTCATTTGTGCCCTACGGGTTAGGGTTGCTGTGTCCTTTTCCCTAATGGAACAAACATATTTATCCCTGGTGAGAATCTGCTCTGCCATCCACCCCTGTGATGAGCGTGGCTACTCCAGCTCTCCTTACTCCCCTCCTCATGCGGAGCCCCTTCCCACACTTACATTCACCCAGCTTGTCTTGATGTCTGTAGTGGCTCTGTTGCAGGCAGTGCATAGTTTGGTCTTGCTTTCAGCCTCTGACTTTTAATTGAATTGTTAAGACCTTTCACATTTTTCAAACACTTAAAAAAAAGAGAGAGAGAGAAGTAATAGGAAATGATCTCACACAAGTGCTATTATTTATTTAATCTCCCAAAGAAGGGCTTGTGCTCCCTCTTATTTATTTATTGTCTGTGTATGTGTGTGTCCTTCGGCATGAGCCGGAGTCACAGAGTACATGTGGAGGTCAGAGGTCAACTTGTAGGCGTTGGTTTTCTTCACCATGTGGATCCTGGGGATCAAACTGAGGTCATCAGGTTTGGTAGCAGATACCTTCACCTACTGAACCAACTCACCCAGCCCCCACTTTGATTCTCATAGTTTCCCCTCCAGGATAGTTTTTTAAAAAAAGCCAAGTATTAACTGTGGTTAAAAAATAAAACAAAACATATGATAGGGGCTAGAGAGATGGCTCAGAGGTTATGAGCACTGACTGGTGTTGCAGAGGAACCAGCATCCACGTAGCAGCTAACGACCAACCATCTGTAACCCCAGTTCTAGGGGAATCTGATGCCTTCTTACTTCGATGGGCATTGCACGACACAGGTGCACTTACATATGCAGGCAATACACTCATACACATAAAATAAAAATAATAAAATACAAACAAATAAATATGACAGGAAGCACTGTCTTTTTACCTTTTTAAATGTAGAATTCAGTAGTTCAAATTTCATTTACATTGTTTAGCAGCCTGTCTAGCACTCTTCTTACCTTGCAAAGCTGAAATACCATATGTGTTAATAAAAACTCATTCTTCATATCCTCACAACTACTCTGCTGCCTCGCTGTTAGGAATTTGCCTGGTGTGCCTCATTTTCAGACTGGCTTCTTTCATTTAGCATGGTCTCGAGTGGATTGGTATTGGTAACGTGTCAGCATTCCTTTCCTTTTTAAGGATGAGTGGTACTCTGTTGTAGGTATACACCACATTGTGTTGATTTATGGGTTGCACCCACCTTCTTTGGGAAGCAGTTTAGAGTCTGACCATGTGTGACTTTTCGGCTAACCCTTTGTGGTAGGTAACTAGTCAAGTTGTCCATGCTTCCCCTTTCCAAATATCTGCCACTTTTGCTTTTAATTTCTGATTTCTTTTTCATCCTGTTTGAAGTTGTTGACAAGAATTTTGCTGGTTTATCCCTACGTTTATGTTTTCAGTATGATCTCCAGCCTTCCCCCGTCTCTGTGTGCTTGGTTCATTTTATTTCCACTGTGTTTTTTTCTAGAATATTCCTGTTCTCCCTTGTTCTGTTACTGGCAGTCTGTATGTCCTGTCCTTTAGTCTCTTCGACAGCAACTTCTGGACTCTAATGCTTTTTGATCTGGTAGGTGATTCTATATGAATAAGGTCACAGACCACAGATCCTGTCTCCCTTTACATACATTTATGCATCATGCCCGGCAGCACGTCCCCAGCAGTTTGCTTTTCCCTGACATTCTTGTCATGTACTGTCCTGAGTTTTCCCTGGGAAAGAGTATCCCTTACACCACTGCTCACATTTTTCATTTGCTCTAGTGTCCTCCCTTCTGCTGGAGTGCCAGTCACTCACCCTTCCCAGAAACATGCAGGCGCAGGACCCTCATGATAATAAGTAGACAAACCAGCCCTGAGGGACTCAGCGGACCTCCGGTACCTTCATCTGGTACCACTCTTTCCTCCTCTGCCCTTTCTCACTGGTTATAAGCTCAGGGATGCTCACAATAGGACAGAGTTAGATGGTGTCAGATGGACCTTTTGTGGGAAACTTTTTTATGGCCAGCTGGGGGTTCCTTTCTGTGAGGTCCAGAGACCTTGTCTGAAGTGGAAAGTGCTGTGTCTTTTGCCAGATCCTCCCACCCTCTCACAGGTCAATAGTGGATTTAGTTAGAAATACGGAAAAGTTTAGTTCATCTGTGCGCCAAAAATTGCCAGTAGGAAGGCAGCAGTGTAAACACTGTGTGACTAATCCTTTCTTCTGAGGAAAGCAGCTTTGTGCAATTGTTTCCCCTGTGTTTACAAAGATACGGAGGTTTCCATAGATTCAGATCGCCAAGCGGCCAGCCGTGCCCCCCAGCCAGTCCTCCATTTTTCTGCTCTTTTCTACAGGTCTTTGCATTACCCCCATCAAGTCTTCCGACTCCTCCTGGTTCCACACCATACCAGTTTGTGTTGCCAGTGACCTGCGGCCAAAACTACTGGCCTTTTCTAATTCCCTGTGCCCTGTTGCTTTGTAGCAGTTTGTAAGTAACCCTTTCTCTCTTCCTTTTAGAAACTTTCTTTTGCTCATCATTTCTAGGTCTACATTCTTTTTTATCCTCTTCAGATCTGTTATTCCTTTTCTGTCTCTACTCTTTTTTTAAATGAGATGAATGTTTTTTTCCGAGTTTCGTGAGCAATGATGCTTGAAGTTACTACAAATCAGTTCTGAGGTGCTGGGAATGTAGTTCAGTGGACAGAATGCTTGCCTAGCATGCATGAAGCTCTGGGTTGACTCCCTAGCATCACACAAACTGAGGGTGATAGCACATACCTGCAGTCCTAGTACTTGGGAGGTCAAGGCAGAAAAAGCAGAAGTTCAAGGTCATGCTCTGCTGTATAACAAGTTTGAGGCTAGCCTTGACTACTGGAGACCCAGGTGCAACCAATTTTAAGGACGACGAATCACACTTGATTGGAGGCATGGTCTCTTCTACTGTCTGAGGCTTGGAGTTAAGGATACTCAGCATCCTCAACCTATCTGAAGGAGTACAAGGCTTATATTTAAAAGAAAAATCCTAATTGTGGAAAACTTTGTGGAAAACAAAATTAATTGCAAAAACTTTTTACCTAATGGCATTGGTTGTATGTAACCTGTGTGAACTCTTCTCAGCTTTAAGATTAATTTTTAATATAAATGCCTGTTCTATTAGGATGCCCCTACTATTAAGTATGATTAGCCTCCATGATTATTGGTTCTATGGTTTTTAATTAAACATATTTTCATATTTATTTAGTGTTTGTGTATGTGTGTATGTATGTATGTATGTATGTATGTATGTATGTATGTATATGGGCATATACATGCCACTGCGTGTGTGTGGAGGTCAGAGGACCACTTGAAGCAGTTGGTTCTCTCCTTTTACATGTGGGTCCCAGAGATGGAACTCAGGTAATCAGGCTTGACAGTAACCCCTTTCCCAGCCGAGCCATCTCACTGGTCCACTTTCTTTCTTTCTTTCTTTCTTTCTTTCTTTCTTTCTTTCTTTCTTTCTTTCTTTCTCTCTCTCTCTCTCTCTCTCTTTCCTCTCTCTCTCTGTCTTTCTCTTTTTCTTTCTTTATAGAAGTTTTGCTTTTTGAAGATGCTGGCCCCTCTTAGAACTCCACTGTTCTCTAAACTTGGAGTCTTTCCCTAACAGTTCCCTGGAGATGAGCCTCATGCTTCTGTCTCTAAAACTAAGGTGGTCATCTTCTCCACTGGCCTTTTCTTCTCCGGCTGTGACTCAGAACTCCCCTGGCTCTTGCCTTTCTCTCTGGCCTTGGACCAGAAATACTCTTTCAGTTGACTGGTCTTTACAGTCTCAAGTTTTGCTGAACTTCTTTCCCTTTGGTCCCTGCCCCTTGCTGGTGCTGACCTTTATGTGGCCCCTTCTTGATTAATTCACTGTGAATGTTGTCTAAGGACTTACAGTTGAAGCAATGAAAGATTTCTTTTATTCCACTCACCCTTGTCCCTTGCTTTCTCCCAAAGTCAGTCTTTTGTACACATTGTTTTCCTGTCTCTGTAAACTCAAACAGCACATTTTAGCCTTGATTTCTTGTTCTTCTGTTGGACTCATCTGTCAAGGTCATGGCCGTGAATATTATCTCATGACCCTCTATTGGGAAAGATGAGGGCAGTGGCCCTTCCGGTCTGCTTTCCACTTCTCTCCTTCCTCTTTCAGAGTTTTCCAGTTTCCTCTAGATAATTATGTGGTTTTTTAATTTATTATTATTATTACCAGAACTGGTTGTTCAACATGGGTTGCTTCTAAGCTTTTGTACTGTTTTATAATTACACATTTGTAATACCTGTTGATGGACATACCCCTCAGCACTGAGCCATGTGAGATACTGGCATCTCTTCCTTTCTCTGTGCCCATTGCTGACATCCCTGTACCTCTTGAAGGACAATACTCCTAGCATCACATTTGAATGGATTCTCTCCACTTGTCTGCTCCACCATGTAGTCAGGTGTCTTCCAAGTCTCAATTGTATTTTCTATTCTAATGATAGACACTTTTCCCTTCTTTCTCCTAAGTCATGCTCTTGTTGCACCTTATCATATGGGGAGCCAGTCTTTATGTCCGATGGAGAGATGGAGAGAACTGTATTACATAGAGGAATAAGTGTTACAGTTTATTCAGATGGTTTCATTCTTTTAGAGAACAATGCTTTCTCTCTCTCTCTCTGTCTCTGTCTCTCTGTCTCTGTCTCTCTCCCCCCTCCTGCCCTCCCTTCCTTCCTTTCCTTCTTTCTTTCAACCTTGGAGGTGAGAATAAAATGACTTCTGGATGTCTACTGCTAAGATGGGGAGAATTGTCTTCCCATGACTTCCAACAAAGATACCAGCCCCACTTGCCATTTTCACCCTTTGCCCTTCCACCCTTGCCTTGGCCTCAGAATCCAGAACCTCTAGGGTCCTGGGGAGATTGTGCCCTCCAAAGGTCCTACAGGGATCTTGACCAAAGTCATTATGCTGTGCCTTACAACCCAGGGAATACCATGGGATAAATGTGAAGTGATTCAGGACTGCTTAAAAATAGACTAGAGTGGGGAATGGCTGGGGGTGCAGACAACACAGCAGACAGTAGCAGGGATGACAGAGTATAAGGGCTCTAGTCGGGGGAGAGAGGCTATGGGAGGGTGCCATCTGGGAAGTGGGTGTATAGTTGAATAAGATGGTTTGGGATGTTCAATGTGATATACACACAAAAAAAACAACAAATTTTTAAAAATGTATTATATTTGAGGAGGAAGCATGGAAATTTACATAAATTTAATTAGTAGATGCGATAAACATTATCATTGAAATCTACCCAATGACTTTATAGACATATACAGGCGCCAAGGATCCAAGTGCAACTGATTATGACTAGTAATAATCAGTTACATACAGATTAGAGATTCATGAGCCAACATCTCAGTGTTAGTAGCAAAAACAATGAGTCTTTCTGCAAGGAACAATATATTCTAAAATGAAATGGAGATCTTTTTTAAAGGTTAAAAACTCATTCAATTTTATGTCTTACAGGGCTTATACTGAGTTCAATATTGTATAATTGTATTAATTCAACTGTGAACCTAGAAACTTCTAGCCACTTATGAAAGAGATGTACTCTTGCTCTGGAGTGTGTTACTGAATATGTTAAAGCTGTAGTGAAATGCTTCTTCTAATCATGTAGTTATTAAAAATTAAAAAAATGGTAAACAATTAGACTAGAGGAGAAAATGCCAGGGCATCCTGCACATAGGTTATCCTGCACAGTAAAGTAGGCAGTGGTGAAATTCATTTTGCCTATGTAAAAATGCAGATATAGATGGAGCCATGTACTGTATGTCCATGTAAAATATGCTTCTACAGCTCATGTATGAAATGTCTTGAACAATAGAGTCTGGTGGGTAACAAAGAACAGGGGAATGGTCAGTATTGTTTAAGGGTCTATGGGACCCTTGGTCCACAGCTTCAAAATAGGGAGTTCATTCCTGTCTTTGGGCTTTGACTTTGATAGCCTGTGTTTTCTAGTAGAGGAAATGTTCCCCTGTTATAGGGTACCTCCTTTTAATGTCCTTTTATAATGTATGTGTATATATTTTAAGAAGGTTCTATAGTGGTAGGTTTCCAAATGGCTTTTTCTAAAGGGCTTTAGTATTAGATAGCTCTTCCCATAATCCCGCCTCTGCTCTGCCTTCCCATTCCTCATCCCATTTACCCCTTCTTACTCCATTCTTCTTCTTTCCCCCTTTATATCACCACATTCTGCCACCTCTCCCCAGTGCTGGTGCTGACTTCAGAACCTTGTCTCTACTGGCCAGCTTTCAGAGTGCTGGAGGGTGCTGTGCATGCTACTGGAAGGAAACAATAATCATCAACCTTACCCAGCTATGAATCCTGTGAACCACAACAACTGGCTTGGCAAGTATGCCCACAGGTGCAAGAGCGGCACGAATATTATGGGAGTAACCAAGCACTCTCTAATTAGATTTAACATCCGCTTCCTAAGATGGAGCCCATACCTGACATTGATATCAGGTTTAGGAACCTGAGGCTAGACAGGTCACAGAACATAAGGGAGAGCTCAATACTAGTTTTCTAATAAATAGTTATAGTATTAAGTTGACTCCTAATGACTTACAGTTATACCTAGAAGTTAATACATTTCTCTACTCTCACCAGAGAAGCTTCTTTATCAGCAGATGGTGATTAACACAGGTCTGGTCACATGTGCTGAGAACAAGAGGCTGCAGAGCATTTGTCTCTGAATATGACAAATTCTGCCTCCCAAGCTCAGGGATCATTGGGGAAGAGGGGTCAGAAAGATTGTAAGAGCCAGAAGTAGTAAATGACCACAAGGAAACAGAGTTTTCCAGACAGCTGGTCAGTTCCTCGTATGAACTCACAGCAGTGGTGACAACATTCACAAGTCCTGTGCAAACTCAAACCAGACAAAATCCCAGCATAGATATGAGAAAGTGACTAGGAAACCCCAACCCAACCTAAAGAACTTTAGGCGACCAGTGGCTGCTGGGAGGGGGAGAGACAGTTTCTTTTAAGGCTGTGACTCTCAGCAGGTTAACCAGGCTCCAGTGGATGGACCCACAGTGAACATTTGGGGATACAAAGTAGACTCTATAGGCCTTATTTTATATATACCTTACCTTATATATGTGTGTGTAGGTAAGGATAGGGGCAGGGGTCTAAATACTATCAAATTACATTGTATGAAAACTGCAAAACCTCAATAAAATTAAAATAATTTTTAAAAACATACTTCTTCCTGTGGATTGATGTAAAAGATACTAGGAAGATTTTTGCGGGAGGGTGTGGTTTCTTCTACCTCGCTGTAACAGTCAGTGTTTCTTAGTATCCTTTGAATCTCTTACAACTTTGTTGAAATACCTCTTACATTTTTATGAGTGGGTTATAGAGAAGATGACACCTGGATGAGACAGGTATTGGCTCAAATGGAAGCTGGAGCAGAGACTACCAAGGGCTCCAGCTCTGCAGGATGCTTACTGCTTACCTTGTGTATATGATTAAGGCCTTACCTTAGAGGGAGTGGATAGACTAGGGAAGCCTCCTGTGGATGTGGAGGAGCTTCAGAATATTCAGGATTTTGAACCGCAGTATAGCTGTATCTTGGGATTGACATGTTTTCCTTACCTTAAAGTTTAAGTGTTTATGGAGAGGAGGAGATCTGCGGGTGTGTCCCATTCCACTTTGAACTGGAGGCCCTATTGTTTTCATTTTTTATTTTCTCTTCAAAAGCTTTCATCTCTCCTCTTTGAATTGGAGTTACATTGCTGTGATTAACCTGATACTCATTCATATTACTAAGCGTCCCCCTGCCCTGGAAGTGGGGGAAGAAGAAATATTAAATTAAAGAAAGATGATTTTTTTTTAACTGAAAGGGTTGGGTGAGAGAGAAGGAAAGACAGAATTAAAGAGAATGTTCGCTTTTTTTTAAAAAAAAAATTTATGTGTATATGTGCATTGCCTGCATGTATGTAAGTGCACCCATGTCATACAATGCCCATAGAGGACAGAAGAGGGCACTGGATCTCCTGGAACTGGAGTTACGGACAGTTGTTAGCTGCCATGTGGGTGCTGGGATTCAAACCCAGGCCTTCTGTAAGAACAGCCAGCGCTCTTAGCTGCTGAGCCATCTCTCCAGCCCCCAAAGAGAATGTATACATGTAGGGGAAGAGATAGTCCACAGTGGACCTGCCAGTGATGACACTGGAGGGAAAGTTGGACTCCAGCTTTGAGAAGGAAGAACAGGAGGCCTTGTATTCAGAAGTGTGTATGTGATGGATGATGGGGCAATTTGCCCTCCTTGTCCCAGGAAGTGTCAGCTCATGTCTTCATTCCTTTCTTGCTGGGCCTGGCTGAGTACTGAGTGCAGGGCCTGTGCACAGTCACCAGTTGGAGGCAGGGAAGTAGAGGCTGGGCAGCTGGTATAGCTAGCTGCATGTTTGATGTGTGCTTATAACTGGGGCACACACACACAGTAGTAAGGATGAAGTCCTGATTTCTTTAAGTTAGGTTGAAGGTTGTTCCTCAAGTTTTAGACCTGGTACAACTTGCCCTCTCTCACTTGTTTATTACCTATCCATTACGTTAAGGGAATGGGGCCTACACATACCAGCAGGTTACTCCTTTCTGCCCTTTCTTTTCAGCTTCAGAAGGGAGAGGTGCTCTCCTGGAAACAGGCCCACAGGCTTACCTTTCTGGAGATTGCCAGGGCAGGAGCTAGTGGTGGCCTCCTAGGTCTCCTGGAGTGCTGGGTTCTCCCATTCCAAACAGGAGCTGGTCTGCATCTCTATGTGGTCACAGCCACATAGCGACATGGTGACAGAGTGCCTGGGAGTGGCTGGGGGAGTGAGTTGCTTCTACACTGTGGAAGAGAGCCATCTGTGTTCTGTGAGGCTGACAGACCAGACTTGTGACCTCCAGATGGGTCCAGCTGTTTCAATGTCTACTCCATACAGCCCCTCCTCCCCAAGCATACTTAAAGTTCAAAACAACACTTACATCATCAAAACAGAAGTGTTTACAATGCTAAGCCTTAAGCTTTTAGTAATTTAGTCATTAGACTGGTGACAAAGGGAGTGCCCTGTGTGGTACCACATGGGATATCTAGGCTCAAGATGGATTTTCTAGGCTTTCTGAGACTATAGGGTTTAACATGATAAATGTGCCGATCATCACAGCACCCACATTGCATCCCATCTACTTCTGGTCCTTAATCTCTCAGGAATGCCTTGTCCTACTGCATGCATGGCTTCTTCCTTTTTCCCAACCACGAAGCATTTTAGTGAGTTTATTCAAGATTCTTTTACTATTTTTGATGAGACGCTGAATTGTGGCACTTTGGTGACTCAGTGATTTATCCTTTGTACTGAATGTTGTTTCTTCAGCTGTTCAGGTAGCCCTTTTGGGGCCCATCTTTTGGGTCAGACCACATTGGAGAGCAGATTCTCTCACAGGCTGTTTGCTGCTAAAAATGCATGATTCTTAGAATTTAAGTAGTAATTTTGCACATTCTGAAATGAGGGGGAGGGGCTGGGGAGATGGCTCAGTCAGTCATGTTGCCTTGCAGGAATGGGGATCTGAGTTGGATCACTAGCTCCCATTTAACAATCCAGGTATGGCTACATGGGCCAGTATACCTAGCACTTGGGAGGTAGAGACAGGAGGTTCCTGGAGTTCATTGGCCTGTTGATCTAGCTAAATCTGTTGAGTTTCAGTGAGAGACCCTGTCTCAAAAAATAAGGTGGAGATCAGTTGGAGATGATACTGGCTATAGACCTCTTGCCTATACACACACACACACACACACACACACACACACATACACACACACACGTCCACACATGAATATGTACATATACTACACGCAAACAAAAATAGTATTTTAAATATTTTTCATTATTGATCTTAGCTAATAATTTCATTTCTGTCTCTCACACAGCAATTAGATCTGAAAAGAAGCTTGTTATTTTAAACTATGTTATGTGTAGTGGAAGAGAAATACTCCAGAAATTAAAGGTCTGGGCCAAGAGGTGAAAGTCGTACAATCACAGTAATCATGTTCAGAGTTCCAGAAGGCTTAACTTCTACTATTGAAAAGATGACAAAGCTGTGATTCGCTCTTGTTATTCTTAGGAACTAGTAACTATGAAGCATTTAATTTGAGTACCATTTAGATCATTAGGAACTCTAGCATAAAAATTAAATAGGTGTTTCATTAAGGCATTTCATAATGTGTATTTCAAGATCTATCTATCATCTATCTATCTATCTAACTATCTATCTATCTGTCTGTCTGTCTGTCTGTCTGTCTGTCTGTCTGTCTGTCTATCTATCATCTATCTATATAAAATGTTTGAGACAACATTTTGCTGCATAGCCCAGGCTTCCCTCAAATTCGAGATCCTCTCACCTCTGCTTTCCAAATGCTAGGATCACAAGCGTGCACCACCATGCCCAGTTATTTTATTCTCTTTCTCCTGTTTTAGTGTGTTCAGATTTTTATAAGCATTTTTTCCTCAGCCCTGTGTGGCAAAGATTCTATCTACAGAAAAGGAAACCAAAGCTCAAAAAGGTAGATCAGCTAACCCAGTAGCATTAGATTATTTGGAAGTCATGCTGTACCATCGTGACTCTCATTGCTTAAAGTTGATTTTGTTTAACTGACCAAATAGGAATTACTTGCATAGTCCCCTCCTGTGCTTGCTTTCTTAGTCCCTCCTCTTGTTTGCAGTGTGGTCCACTTGTTTATAGAGGCACTTGTTTATGTCTGTGTCTTTGTCTTGCATCAAGGCTTGTGGAGGCTATGTTCTGAACTCTCTGATAAAGTCCACCTGTGATAACCCATTTATCTCTCTGCATTTAAAATTTAAATTAAATTTTATTTTATGTATGTAAGTGTTTTGCCTGTGTGTATGTATGTGCACCACATGCATGCAATGCCTACAGAGGCCAGAAGAGGGCATCAGATCCCCTGGGACTGGAGTTACAGAATGTTGTTAGCCACCATGTGGGTGCTGGGAACCCAGCCTTGATCCAAGATCCATCAAGATGCAAGAGCAGCCAGTGCTCTTAACCACTGAGTCATCTCTCCAGTCCCCTCTATGCATTTTGATTAGAGAGGCAGAATCCCTTTTATGTTGGATGTTTCCACTTGTAGGCCAGTAGCTACAGTATCTGCACAACAGTGAACCTTATGTGGTACTGGTCCTCCTTTCTAGGTTTAACCTCTTGCTCTCTCCTTCTTAGGTGACTTTTAAAACTCTGGTATTTATTTTTTATTCTCACATTGTTTCTTTTAGAGTGGCACCCCTATCCTCCCAGAATGTAATGATTCATCATGGCCAGACCCAGGAATATGTGCTCAAACCCAAGTACTTCCCAGCCCAGAAGGTGATCTCGGGAGAGCAGTCCACGGAAGGGTCTTTCTCTTTAAGATATGGGCAGGATCAAGTCTCTACTCCATTTCACTGTGAGTATTGTTCAAGCAGTCATTTTCCTGTGGTATAACGTCAGAGTTTGGGAACATTTTTTTTTTTTTTGGTGTAGACAGCTGTAAATATATCATAGTAGGTAAAATTCAAGTGTCATTAAGAAACCTGCTTTGGTTCCTAAAACAACCAGATAGCAGGTGTGTTTCCTTGTTTTGAGGAAAAGCATTTTTCCTGCATTTTGGAAATAAATTCACCATGACTTGCCCATGATTCTGTTTCTACAGGATGTCTTCATCTCAGCGATGTACCCCCTCTAATTTTAGGTACAGTTATGTTTCTGACATATTATTGAGAAAATGTTTTATTTAGTTAAGCCATCAAGGTTCATTGCTTGTGAACTGCCTGATGTTCTTGTATGACTGTCTGAGGCTCACCT
This sequence comes from Nannospalax galili, assembly GCF_000622305.1. Classification (NCBI taxonomy): domain Eukaryota; kingdom Metazoa; phylum Chordata; class Mammalia; order Rodentia; family Spalacidae; genus Nannospalax; species Nannospalax galili. Next base: position 994,831 of record NW_008352153.1, read on the forward strand.
ATGGCTATTTTTATCCTGAAATGCACCTACTTTTCAGTATACCGAGCAGATGGCAGCGCATATTCAATGCTGAATTTGTGAAGGACTATTGTATCTGGGGCCAGCTTGGTCAGTATCTCACTATGTGGGAAGCTTAAGGACACAGGTCCTGGCTGGCAGGGTGCGGAATGTGGTGACTTGTGGTTTAGGTATCACAGAGTGTCTGCTGGCAGCATCTGCGAGAATGCACTGGAGCGAGGCACAGACCGTTCAGAGGCGAGAGCTAGATGTAACACTCTGCTTCCAGCAGCTTCCCGCTCTATCCCATGTTGACTGATTGCCTGCACTATAACTGCTGAAAGAGTGTGCCAGGTGTGAGGTGGAAAAGGATTCTCTTTTACTACCAGGAATAGCTCAAATAGCCCAGATAGTTTGCTACTGTTTCACACTTTAGAAGTTGGTATGTGCTGTGGATCTGACGTTCCGCTGCTACCCCCACCACCTGCTTTCTGTTCTGAACCTAAAGTGATTGACATTTGGTCTTTCAACACAGAGAATCTAATAGCAGGTTTGGTCAGCCACTTTCCATCTTTGGCTTGACTCCAGAGTGGTTTATTGGGATGATGGAGAAAGTAAGCCAGGACCTTAGGGATGAGTACAGAAACTACCTAGATCATCTCTGTGTCAGGCATGATAGCTTCACATCAGTCACAAAAAATAGCTGTCACCGGGGGCCTGGAGAGATAGCTCAGGGGTTAAGAACACTGGCTGCTCCTGCAGAGGACCCAGGTTCAATTTCCAGCACCCACATGGCAGCTAACAGCTGTCTGTAACTCCAGTTCTGGGGATCTGACACACTCTTATGACCTCCGTGCGCACTGCACAACATGGGTGCACTTACATGCATGCAGGCAATTTGCTCATACACAAAAAATTAAAAGTAATAAAGGAAATTAATTAATTAAAATAAGAAGAAAGTGTGGTGGGGCATGCCTTTAATCTCAGCACTTGGGATGCAGAGGCAGGTGGAGCCCTGAAAGTTTGAGGCCAGCCTGGTCTACATAGTAAGTTCCAGGCCAGCCAGGGTGACCTAGAGATCCTGTCTGTAAAAAAAGAAAAGAATAGCTGTGACCATCATATTCTTTAAGATTCTTTAAGTTCTAAAAAGGGTGCTCTTCCTATGGGAAGATCCATGAGTGTGTAACATTTTTCTAATCCTGATTTTTAAAATAAAAAGAGGTACTTATTATTTTGGGTCTCTCTCTCTCTCTCTCTCTCTCTCTCTCTCTCTCTCTCTATCTCTGTGTGTGTGTGTGTGTGTGTGTGTGTGTGTGTGTGTGTGTAAGAGTGTATATTTGGAGCTCTCTAAAGTTAGAATGTGATAGGAAGAGAAGTTTTGGAAAGTTTATAATCACTGATAGAGGAAGAGAATTCTGAGCTACTTGGAAATGAGAAGAAAAGATGGCTTGACTAGGAAGATGAGGGGTGGTGCTTACTGTTGTTGGTTTGTTATTCAAATGAAATTTCCATTTTGTGTGTGTGTGTGTGTGTTTAAACTCTCAAACCTTGATTGAACTGTCTTCTGGGCTAGAACTTGAAGAGAATGACCTTATCTGTGAAGTCTTTAACTCTCCTGCCCATCCCACCTAAATGCATTTTCTGTATAGCAGGGAGCTAGTGTAGCAGGGAGCTAGGCATGTGGACTCCCGCATGATTTCAGTGGTAGTACCCTCTGCTCAACCCCTTCCCCTCACCAAAGGTGGCTGTGGCTCAAAAACAGGCTCAGAAACAGACTGAAACCATGAGACATGTCTGAAGGACAAGAGGGAAATGTGGCTATTTTTACTGAGGCCAGAGCTAAATTGAGACTTGGAGGTCCAGTTGGAAAGCTCTGAAAACAAGTCTCTTGGCAGGACCATTAAGAATACTGAAATAGGAAAATTGGGTAGAAAGGACAGCAGGAAGATTGAAATGAGCAAAAGGTACAGTGGTAGGAAAGACCTAAAAGTGTCTGTCTCCTCACACCCCCACTCTGTGTCAGGTCAAAGAAGAGCTTCCGTGGAAACCTTATGGTGTGACTGAAAGGAAGGGACAGATACCAGCAGAAATCCAAGGAGAAGACTTAGTCTCTTCACTTTCATCTTCTTAGAGGAGACAAAATGCAAACAGGCTAACTTTGCACTGTGCTGAGGATTGGCAGGCGAAAGACAAGCAAATAATTCTGACTCCAGAAAAGTGGAGGAGATTAAGGCCACCAGGACATGCCATGTCTTGGGATGGAAGTAAAGCATTAGTGTATGCATTTGCAAGTCTACTGCCATGGCTTTGGGGGAAGCTTTGCGGGAAACTTTGAGTGGCAAAGAATTAGTGTTCTTTTTGCCTGTTGAGAGAGATGTTGAGGTTGGTGGGGTTGGCAGTAGAACACATGTGACATGTAAGAGGGAAGGAGGTTCCTGGGAGTGGAAGGGCACAAGGGACAGAAGATGTGTAGCCCTAATTAACAAAAACAAATTTTGTATGGGGAAGCTCTAAGGAAACTGAATGCTGTGCATGTTAATTCAGATAGATAGAAAAATGGATGTATGGAGAGATGATAGAAAGGAGGCTGGAGTTGCCCAGAGTTTCAGTAACATAGCTTACCATCTGTGTCCACTGTGTACACATAACTTCTTGTATTTTGATTCTGTATGTTAATTAGTCTTCCCAGTCACTTCCAAGGTAACTTGTCATCCCACATTAGGTATTCTCTGGTCACTGATAAAAGATATCTTGAGAGATAATAAGTTGGTGCTCTGCTTATTAGTCTAAAAGAATTTAATTTGCATAATTGTTTCCCAAATTTTTGGCAATTTTTTTGTTTATGTTTTGTGTCTCAGTAGATATTTTAGGCTTTAAAAGCCAAGAAGAAAGCTGTTGTTATGTAAGTACTTTTATCCCTATTTAAAATGACACCATTTAAAAAATGTCAGAATCATTATCTCACAGATTGTGAAATGTTGGGTGGGTATCTTGAGGCTCATGGTTGGTGGTTTGCCAGCCCTGTCCTAGAGACTTACAGTTTCTCTCTCTCTCTCTCTCTCTCTCTCTCTCTCTCTCTCTCTCTCTCTGCAGGATGTATGTGTGGTTTATGCATGTATATGTGTACACAGGTGTATTTACCCATGTATGTGCATGTGAAGGCCAGAGGTTGATGTCATATGTCTTCCTCTGTTGATATCTATCTTATTTTTTGAGACAGGGTCTCTCACTGAACCTCAGGATCACAGTTTCAGCTAGACTTGCTGGTTAGCAAACCCTTGGGATCTGCCTGTCTCCATCTCCCCGTGTTGAGATTACAGATGCACCTCATCATGCCTGTGCCAGCTTTTATGTGTGTGTTGGGGACCCGAACTCAGGTCCTCATGATTGTACAGTAAGCACTTTACTTGCTGAGCCATCTCCCCAGCCTGAGACTCTCAGCTTCTTAACTTACTAAACACATCTAGATTTTGGACTCAGTTGACTAATACCTAGGAACAGGACAGTTGAATGAAAAGCTGCCTGAGAGACCTTGCCAGTAGCTGTTATTCATTGTCGGTGTCCCTATCAACACACCCTCTATACCATTCCTCAGTTATGTCTCTGTTTAGTTTGGAGGCAGCAGAAAATCATGAAATGCTAGGAAAATACTTGTATTAGTTACTTTTCTATTGCTATGATAAAATGCTATGACCAAAAGAGACTTAAGGAAGAAAGGTTTTTTGACTTACAATTCCAGAGGGAGAGTCCATCACAGTGTTCAGGCATGGTGGCAGACTCGGGAAGCTGAGAGAGCTCATATCTTCAGTCACAAACAAGAAGCAAAAAGCAAATTGGAAGTGGGGCAAACTCTGAGTCCCACTTCCAGTTTGCTGATGTACTCCCCCCAGCAATGCTATAGCTCCTAAAGGTTCCATGACCTCTCTCAAGCAGCACCATAAACTGGGACCAAGTGTTGAAGTACTTGCGCCTATGAGGGACACTTCTCATTCAAACCACCACAGTACACTATGAAATAAGTTTATTTTGTTTTCATGTTAGTATGTCAGCTTGCAGGGCAACTGGGAAAGTAGTGGATGTTAGCCCTGAGTCTTTACAGAAAGATATATGGAAAAATTATTTTCAATGGCTTATAGTCACAGGTCTGGACTGTATAATATTGATGTTGGCATGCCAATGTGGATGGGGAAAATTTCACAAGGTCCCACCTCTAGATGAAGAGCAGACAATCAGTGGCTGTTGGGGAGGGAGGATCAGTTTACTTCAGAGATGAGCTCCCTGATGGATTATCCAATCCCAAGTTATTAGCCCTAAACACATGTACATACGAGGAATACTAAATGGAGTCAGTACATGATATATATATATATATACACACACACATATAGTTACATATATGTATATATATGTAACAATATTCAAGGAAGAGGTCATAAAATTGAGAGGGAGTTGGGGGACATAGGAGGAGTTGGAGGAAAAAGGGTAGGGTGGGGGTGGTGTAAACATAGTGCTCATAAATGAAATTCTCAGAAAATAAAAAAATTTAAAAGCAAAAGACATTTCCATTTTACATGAAAAAAAGGATACAGGGTATGGAGAGATGGCTCAGTGGTTAAGAGCAGACTGCTCTTGTGGAGGACCCGGATTAGATTCCCAGCACCCACATGGCAGCTACAAACTGTCCTTAACTACAGTTTCAGGGGAATCTGAAGCCCTCTCTGACTTCTGAGGCTTTGCATGACATGGGTGCACTCACATACATGCAGGCAATACACTCATACACATAAAATAAAAATAATAAAATATTTAAAAAGGATACAACCTGGATACCTGGATTCCTCAAAAAAGTTAAAATACTGAGTATATATCCAGCAATTCCAACTTAAAAAGCAATCTATACCAAGATTTGTGCATAACTGTTCATCACAGCCTACTAATCCATAAGAGAGATGAACTAAATGTCCATCAAATGATGGATGAATAAGCAAAGTGAGGATTTCCATAGAATGGAATTTGAGCCATAAAAAGGAATAAGGTACAGACACTTGGTAAAGCTTTAAGCTTGCCGAGTGAAGGAATCCAGGCACAGAAGAAGCCAGACACATGCTAGATGATTCCATGTGTGTGCATGAAATGTCCAGGACAGGCAAATCCACACAGACAGAAAGTGGATTAGTGATTGCTAGGGGCTGGGGAGAATGACCGTTTCTAGGTAAGGGGTTTCTTCGGGGTAATGGAAAATGATCTGGAATTAGAAGATCATGATAATTATGTAGTCTTGCAAGCATACTAAAAAGCACCAAATTTTACACATAAAAATGATGAATTTTATAGTATGTGAATTATATCTCAGTTAAAAATAAAAAAGTATTTGCAGGGACAATTGCCAAGTAAGTGGTTCCAAAAAAATTGTTCCAGCTCCAAGGAGTAGAGAGAACTCTAATTCTCCAGAGTCTTCAGGAAAGTGAGGGTGGAGAAGGAGGGTCTTCTTTATCCAGAATCTTCCTTGATGACTGGTAGAAAAAAACTCAGCATGTGAACCAAACTCCCCTATACTTTGTTCAGTAATATTTGTAACTCATAGGGGAACATTGAAATGATAGAATATTTGAAGGGCAATATTATAAAAGAGAATCACTGAAGTTATGAGAATACTATATACTTGGGAGTAAAATGACTCACACAGAGTTATTTGGCACGACACACTAGAAAAAAGACCTGGAGGGCAGTAAATGTTCACATCAGACATTCTGTCATGTAGTTATACCAGGGGAAGCTTGATGCTACCAAACCCAGAAAGAGTATTTCTATTATTGTGCATGGTAGGGACAGTTTTACCACAAGGGCTGCAAGACACAGCAGCATTTACTAGGGTAGATTGTTGAGTTGCCTAGGAGATCTTTAGGATGAGCAGAAACACAAGCCTTGCTGAAATGGTCCTTGGACCCCTGGTTGCCAGGGAGTGAAGGGGAGTACTAGATAAGAGATAGCCAATCCCTACTGTAGTCCCCCCCCCCTTTTTTTTTTTTTTT
>NW_008352153.1:1000912-1013479 GCF_000622305.1 Nannospalax galili
AAAACACACACACTCATACACTCATATACACATACATACACATGGAAGCCAAAGGTTGATGTCAAGGGCATTCCTCTACTGTCCTCTACCTTAGTTTTTGAGACAGGGTCTCTCACTGAACCTGGAATTCACCAATTGGCTAGGCAGGCTGATCAATGAGCTTCAGGGATCCTTCTGTCTGTCCACCACCTCTTGACCCAGTGCTTGGGTTATAGATACATACTACACCCCTGGCTTTTACATAGGTTCAGGGGACCTGAACTCAGATCCTCATGCTTGCATAGCAAGCGCTTTACCAACCAAGCCCCACCTCCTTGTCCCTGAAGTTGGATTTCATGTTGTCAACATTTGCAGTTGTTTTCCCATGGAAAGGGGCTCAAGTTTTAAGTGGATTGCTTATACTTTAGTATCATCTTCTGAAAATTTATTTATTAAATTCAAGGAAGCAGATGTTTTAAATTCCAGAAAAGGCAGATGCCATGTTTTACATATTAACTTCCTAAAGGACTATAAACACAGATAGCTCAGACTCTTACAGAGATCACTGATTTATATTCTGATCTGCTGAGATGGGCATGGGGAGGGCTGGAAAGGAAGGCGGGAGAAAAACTCGTGGCGGTTAAGCTGAACCAGAAAAAAGAGTTGTCTTTTTCAAGTGTTAAGCATAATACTTTTTGTTTAAACAAGCAGCCCTGGAGGTGGAAAGGCACAGTCTCCATTAGACCACTTCTGGAAGAAGAAAACTGGTCCTTCAGGACTTGTCTTTCCCTGGATTCTGTGGTCTGTATTGACTTTTCCCAGTCTTTATGATAGGCCAGACAGCTCAGCTCCCACCCAGTCAGTGGTAGGCTGACTGAAATCTCCCTGTCCTTTGTAGATAGACAGAGCAGCTCCCCAGCTCCCCTGACTCTGGTTGGGGATGGGAACAGTCTGTACTCACTGGGCTTTGTTGCCCAAGCTCCAGCATTTTCACTGTGGTCTGACCGCACTGCATAGTCCCGGACTATGAGGTGTATGGCTTTTGGGGCACATGGAGCATCATCTTTACACTTTCAGTGACATGGTGGTTGAATGTATATCTGGCAATGTTAACCTTCAGGCTTGTGTTCAGACTATCAAGACATGAAAACATGTCAGGGTATGGTGACAAGTAACTATGGTTCTTCTTGAAAAAGGAAGTGCAGGTGTCTGGAGTGAAGATTCTCTGGCTTCAGCAAAGAGGTTATCAGTGATTTCTGGGTCTCCCTGGAGGCCCCAAGAGAGAAGAGAATGGTTTTACATACTGTTCAAGGAGACAACCACAATCTGAATATTAGTAGATAGGCAGCATTTGGTGTGGACAAGTCAGCTGATGCCAGCCAAGGAGATGGTCAAGGACATTGAGTAGAGCCCTGATGCCTAGGGCCAGTTACAGATGCTGAGAGTACCCATGGTGGGACAGAAAGTGGGGTACAGCACCAAGTACCAAGCTCATCCTGTGCTTATTGACCCTTTCCATAAGAGGGAAGATCTCTGGATAAAGACAAAAGTAGGGATAATTGATTTTAGAGGAAAAGAATTGAACCCAGATTCTTATGTAAGGGATGAATTACAAAGTAGAAATCTTAAGCATTTTAGAAATGCTAGTGAGGAAGAGTCTGGCCCCGAGAACTACTGTGGTTTTAATTTGGAGGGGAAGGGTATGGGTCAGGGAGAATCTAGAGTATTGGTAGCTCAGCCTCAGTGAGACTGACAGCTGCTGACAGATGAATTGGGAGCCCATTAGGGCAGAACTTTACAGATGAACCAAGTGTGAACTTGAATGGAGAGGCTTCCAGGGATGCACTCAAACCTTCCCTGCATGGAGACTACCTTTGACAGGTGTGCAAGTCCATGTATCTTTGTGATTGGCTCTACACTGTTAAATAAGCACCAAATGGCAGTGAAATATGAATTAGCCAGGTTTGATCTTACAAGAACCACTACCCACAACAGTTAAAAATGCATAAGCATTCAGAGGACTGACAAGTGTGAGAACAGACTCCTTCAAAGAAGGAATAATGGGAAAGCATCATGGTTTTTCCCTTGCAAAATCAACAAGTTCTTGAAGCTACTTGGTCACCCACACACAATTTTGTGTGGGAATGAGCCAGTTTCCCTGACGTAATGTAATGGGGTGTTAGAACCCCATTACATTATAGAAAACCATTTACTAGAAAACCATTTACTTTTGGATGGGTGGAAAATGCTTTGGTTTGACAACAGATAGCAATAAATTATTCGGTAAATAGACACTTGAGTATGAGTGAACAGGGTGTGGCCAAACTAGTCTCAGGAATGCGGGTTTCCCTTAAGAACATGGCATTGTCTATTTGCATGAGCAGTTTTGCCTTGGTTGTGAGGGGCTGAAGGAGTAGCAGGCTTATCCAAAAGTTGTTTGATCCCTTCTCTCTTCAGGAAGGTATGTGAAAAGGAAGAGTGTTCTCTATCTCCTGATTGGCTACACATAATTAAAGATAACTGGGAAAGGGTAGACATGGATTGATTGTCAACACTGCTAAGAAGCTTATCCAGCAATATGTAAACAGTGATGGAGCAAAGGCCTTCAGAGTGAAGGATTATGTAGTTGAAATTCCTCCATGGACAGTCTTTGGTGCCAGAGACAAGTTTTCATTCCAAAGGCCCAAGCTTTCATAATAAGCATATTTAAGGATATTTCTGGATATTGAGGCTAATTTTAAGATATTGAGAAATCAGTGCTTAGTGTAGCTCCAGAATATTCTAGAGTCAAACTGTGATTTAAAAAAAAAAAATCCCCCTAGGGGAAAATAACACAAATGAATTTGCAGGTAGCATATGGGAGACAGAACAGCAACATTTTGGGAAAAATTTTAAAAGAAAACTGAAAAGAGATGGTGACCACTCGAGCCTCTGGATCTCTTTGCCAGAGCCAGGGGCTTTACTTAGCCTTCTTTCTGAGACAGTAAAGAGGGTCAGCCTTTATTAGAGTTAAAACCTGTTTTGATTCAAAAGGAAGGAGACTCTCAGGACGTGGCTCATGAGATGCTACCCAAGGGAACTGAGGTGGCATGTTTGTCTTCTCAGGAGTTCGTCCTTATAGACGGATCGCCTTAATAGTTAAGATGCCTGCCTGGCCTGTGAGGCTGTTCCCATTTTGAGATAAGGATCAGTACCTTTCATTTCTATGTGTGTGTTTTGTATGTGTTCACATCTGTGCACACATGCACATGTGTGTGGAGGCCAGAGGCTGATGTCAGGTGTTTTCTTTAGTCTCTGTCCACATTATTTTTTTGAGACAGGGTCTCTCACTGAAACTGGAGCTCACCAAGTAAGCTGTACTGGCTGGCCAGTGAGCTCCAGGGAACTGCTTGTCTTTGCTCTCCCCATTGCTGGGGTTACAGGTACACACCACTGCACTCAGCTTTTACGTGGGTACTGGGGATCGAACTCAGCTCCTCATGCCTGCACAGCAAGCCGTTTACTAACTGAGCGGTCTTCCCAGCAGCTCTCGTATTTTTACATCATATTCTTTTCTTCTTTTTAGGAGAAGGGGTTGGTACTGGGGATTGAATTAAAAACATTTACACATTCTAGGCAAGTTCTCTGCCCCTGGTGACATCCTAGCTCTTGTTTTTTTTGAAACCAAAGTCTCTTGCTATATAGCTCAGACTGGCTTCAAACTCGGGATTCTCCTGCTTCTCTCCCCCCATGACATAATTACAGGACTATTACCTTATGTCCAGCTACATCACATGTTTTTTTAAAAGACTGTGTTATGATATTCCTCTGATCTTAGTTCTGCATTCTGTATTTGCTCTTTCTTCCCTAGTAGATAATTGCTACCTGGTTCTAATCAATTAATTCTTGTGACAGGTAAACTTTAAACCGCAAAGTGTATGTAACTATATGATGGACATATATACACATATATATTCACTCAAGTATGTATGTGCATATTTTTAAGTAATTTTTTAGCTTTGTATGTTATTCAGGAAGTCAGTATCCAATTATTGAAAAATTTTTGTTGGCCTAAGTGTACCTTACAAGTTTGCTTTTCCAAAGTTCTCATTTTGTGTATGTGTGAGAATGCAGGCATGTGTGTGTCACAGCACACATGTGGAGGTCAGAGGACAACCTTGGGTATTAGTTCTTGCTTTCCACCTCATTTGGCTGCTGCAACCTTCTGAGGACTCTCTTGCCTCCACTTCCCATCTACCTGTAGCAGCACTGCAATTGTGGATACACCTGCAACACCCCCAGCTTTTATGTGGGTTCTGGAGATTCAAACCCAGGCCCTTACTCTTGCACAGCAAGCACTTTCACCCACGGAGTCATCTCCCCAGCCCTGGTTCTTACTTTTTTGACTAAATGAAGACATTCCAAACAGGGTTGCTTTTGTGAAAAACATTATCATTATTATTTAAAAATCCCAGTATCCTATAAACAGATTTGGAAAGCTTTGATGAAAGCAAAAGGTGTCTGTAGAGCAGATGAGAGGGCCTGGCTGGGGATGTGCAGGGCCTGGCCTGGTGTCTTGTGTGGGATTGAGTGCTCTCCCCTAACAAGGCTAGAAACACACCAGTCCAACAGCTGGACTGCTGTTTAATGAACATATTAATGGATACAGGTGCTTCTCAGCCTGACTGGGATCCGACAGAGACCAGAATGCTTCCTCCCCCTCCTGCAGCTCACATTCCAAGGAGTAGCCTGAGGGGTGGGTGTCCACTTTACTTTAGGGAGTAATCCTCCCTACAAACAGTCTTTTGATTTATTTATTTTCCTTTATTCATCAATTAAAATTATTATACCTTATAGTTCCATTAGGTAGGTAACTGGTCTAAAAGTTGATTTTTTTTTCTTAGTCACTGGATATGTAATGAAGAAGTGTTTAAGTGGGCTTTGGTTTGTTTTGATAGGAGAGAAGGTGGTAAGCATATTTTGTGAGGAATGATTCTCTGACCTATTTCACTTTTCCTCCCTAATACTTTATCCCAGAATAAATAACAATGGTTGATGGTGCTCTTTATGCATAATTGTTTCTTCCCTCTCCTCTCTTGGTGCTGGTTGCTTCTGGGCCCAGTGGCCTTTGCTGCCTTGACTTTGGGCTTGGCCAGTGGCATGGGTGGAACAAATGGGGTTTTGAGTGGAGGCTTCCAGAGGCCTTGTGTGTGTCCACCTTCTTTGTTGGAGCTTGGAAGAGGCCTGTTTCTGGTCTGCTGACATGCCATCCCCTTGGGATCTGCTCTTTTTCTAGATTGCCATGTCAGTGGGGTAGAAGATGGACTGTTGAGAACAATCTGGACAAATTAGTTGCTAGTCTCAGTAAGACACATGATCTAATTGAGGTTAGGTTGCACGTGGGTAGACCTCACCTTCTGGTCACAGTGGATTAGAAAACACACAGACACCTGACTTAAGGAAAACCAGTGTGGACCTGGCCAGCTCTCCCAAGCAGGGATAATGCTGACTAAACTAGGTTCATCAGAAGGTCTCTTAAGGTATTTGTAATGGAGAGTATCTGGAATAGAAGTAAAATACCCCAAAAAAGGCCCAAAGGGCCAGAGTGAGGTTTTCCACCACGTGAATGTTGGGTGTGAGAACAAAGTTCAAAGTTTTTGTAAAGTCGTGGGGATAGGGCAGCATGTGATGGGTTGCTAAAAATACTGAGTTTCTCAACTTATCAGCTACTGAACCAAGTCCCAGTGTCTGTGAAGTCTGACTTGTGGGGCTGAGTGTTCCTGGGTTCTCTTGAGACTCTCATCTCCCTCATCGCTCCATACAGCCTCCCTATAGCATCCTAGGATGATGTGAATGCTCTTCATGGTTTTGTAGATAGAAAACCCTGGCTACTGTAGATTCCATTTCTATCCTGTTCTCTAACAGCTGCTTGTCCTGACTACTCAGTACACCAAAATGATTGCTTTTTGGGGAGGAGAAACCCAGCCACTCCACTTCGTCTCCACTCCCTTTATAACTTTTACTTCTGTCACACCCCTTCCCTTCTAAGAAGGCTTGGGATGACATGGCAGATGGAGAGTGGTGATTGGGTGAGTTCCAAAGCTCCTTGAGGCCTTTGGAACACTTGGGGAATCATTCATGAGTTTGAGTACTTGTGTTACTCATATTCATGGGGTCGAGTGCCCATCTGGATTTATTTACTGATTAAATATGTTGTTCAATTTTATACATGTATATAGTTCCTTCTGTTTACCCTCACCCCCCCCACCTGATCTTATCTCTGTCTGACTTCTGCCATCTTACCTTCCTCCTTCCAGGTTTCGTTCCCTCCCTCTGTCCCTCCCTCCCTCCCTCCCTTCCCGTTTTTGTTTTATGACCACTGATTTTAACCAAAACTGTTTGTGTGGCCACAGGTGCTATTGGATATTCTCATCTGAATTTTAAAATTTTTCTCATGAGTGTATTGACCACATGTATGTAAGTGCATCTGTGTTGTGCAATGCCCATGGAGGTCAGAAGAAGATGTTGAATCCCCTGGAACTGAAGTTACAAACGGCTGTTAGCTGCCATTTGGGTGCTGGGTCCTCTGCAAAAGCAGCCAGTGCTTTTAACTGCCGAGTCATCTCTCCAGATCCAAGTTTGGTTTGTTTTCATTTTTAATATTTTTATTGAGTTTTTATGTGTATCATATAATACATTATAATCAAATTTAGACCCCCTTCCCCTTTCCCGCCCCCCATAGTCCCCCCCACCAAATTTCAGGTGTTCTGTCATATATGTTAAGTCCTATCAGATCAAGCATTTCTATTCAGGTGTCCCTTGGTGCAAATTCATCCACTGGAGTCCAGTCAGCCTATCTATAGTCACTCCCTTAAAGATCTACTCTCCCGTACCCCACAGTAATCATTTGTCAATAGTCCTTGGCTAGGGTTAGGGCCTGTTGTCCATTTCCCCTGTCCTTTGCTGGGTTTTTATCTGATTGAGTTGGCATGGGTCTTGTGCATGCTGTCAGCGTTGCTGCAAGTTCATATGAACAAATTTCCAGTGGCCTGAAAGCTTCTATTTCCTTATGTTCATGTACCAACCCTGGCACTTAGAATCTTTTCACCCCCTCTTCCACAAAGGTCCCTGGGCCGTGGATGGGTGAGGTTTAATATAGGAGTCCTATCCAGGGACACATACTTTGAATCTCTTAATTCTCTAAAAGTTAGCCGGGTGTGGCCTTCTGTGTGCAATAGACTCTGTTGTATAAGGAAGCTTCTCTGGTGAGACTTGAGGGATGCATTAGTTTTCTCTCTACCTGCTGTTCTGCTATGTTCCATGAGCCTTAGGTGTAGAGGTTCCACTGTATATGTGTCATTTCGGGCCGGGGATCTCTCAGAAATGTATTCTCTGCATGTGACCAGTTGTGTAACTCTGCAATAGCCTCCATCTATTGGAAAAAGACCACCCTGAACACACCCGATCTCATCTGATCATCTGGATTTTTCACAGAAATTTTCTCAGGGTTCAGAGATTCTTGACCCTCACGTGGGATGGAGAATGTCTGGTTGTATTTGGCCCAGTGTGTGTGACTTGGGGAACTTTCTTCAGGATGATTTCTGCCATCCCATCATGCCTCCTATTCATTCATCTTTATTGGTTTGAGTTTTATGGCAACCATAGTGTGATGTACTCATCAGGCATACTCTGCCATGTCTTCTATAGAGACATATATCAAAATTGGTTAACTCTAATGGATTGTTTCAGAGATGCTTAGTGAAGAAAGTGATTCATGTTTCTTGTCAGAGATCCCAGTTTCCAAACCACATCTTAGTATACCTAAAAAGAAAAAAAGCCCCTGCTGAAGTTAGGGTGAATTGTATTTTTGGTCATGAAAGATTAGGTAGTAAAACAAGAGGCTCTTCCTCACCGGTTTAGCATTTTCTGTGTATTTATCACTGTGCTAAGCACTTTCTATGCATTAACTTGGTGCCATATGCCTGCATTGCTTATCAGTGGAGACATGTTTTGAGAAACCCATCACTGGGTGAATTCTCATCACTAGGTGCACATCATGGAGAGCACACGTGTGTTAACCTAAATGATCTCTCTTTATTTAATTTTTAAAATAGGCATACAAAATAGTAGATATAATTATGGCATTTTCAGATGAAATATATTCTAGCAGATTCCATATATTCCTTCTTCATCTCCTCCACCTCCTTGGCCCCCATGACCCACCTTGTAACCTCCACCCCAGTCTCTCTTTTGACCTTCATGTCACATGCCCCCACCACCACTTTGTCAGCACCTCTTTCTACCATCTGTTGGTCTCCTTTCTAGATTTTTAGGCTTTGTCCACATAATGCCCTATTATATATATGAAATGTATACAGTACACGCTAGGATCCACATATAAGAAAGAACATATAGTTTTTCTCTTTCTGAATTTGGGTCACCTCACTTAGTACAGTACTTTCCAGATCCACCCATTTTCCTACAAGTTTCATAGTTTTATTTTTCTTTACAGCTGAATAAAATTCCATCGTGTATACATTCCACATTTTCATTATCCAGTCATCTGTTGACAAGCGTCCAGTCTGGTTTCAAATTCCTTGCTATTACGAAGAGAGCAGCAATGAACATGGTTGGTCTGCTATCTCTGCCTTAGGACATAGAGTTCTTTGGGTATATGCCTAGGAGTAGTATAGCTAGATATAGATGGCAGTTCTATTTTTTATTTGAAATATTTGAAAATATTTTTTATTATTTTTATTTATGTGTATATTTTGCCTGCATGTATGTAAGCAATGCCCACAGAGGCCAGAAGAGGATGTTGGATCCCATGGAACTGGAGTTATAGATGGTAGTTTACTGCCATATGGGTGCTGGGAATCGAACCCAGCTCCTCTGGAAGAAGTCAGTACTCTTAACTGCTGAGCCATCTCTTCAGCCCCTATTTTTAATTTTTTGAGAAACTTCCTTCCATAATGACTGTAGTAGTTTTCACTCCCACCTGCGGTAAACAAGAATTCCTCTTCTCCCCATCCCCTCCAGCGTTTGTTGTTAGATTTCTTGATGATAGCATTTGGACTTGGGTGAGGTGGGTCTCATGGTAGTTTTAATTTGAATTTCCCTGCTGGTTAGGGATCATGAATATATTTAAGAATATTCACTGGCTATCTGTGTTTCTTCTTTTGAGGACCATCTGTTCTTTTCATTAGTTCATTTGTGGATTGGCAAGGTTTATTTTTTTTTTCAGTTCTTTATAAATTCTGAATATTAGCCCGTAGCCTGAAGAAAAGCTGGCAAAGATTTTCTTGGCATTCTCTAAGTTTCAAAATCAGTTTAAACAAGATGTATGAGGCTGCTGCTGCTGGGACACAGCATGCTGGTTTTTATAAACTTATTGTTTACTTACTTTTATTTTATGTGTATAAGCACTTTGCCTACATGTGTGTAAATGCACCACATGCATGCAATGCCCGTGGAGTTCAGAAGAGGGTGTCACATCCTCTGGAACTTGAGTTACAGATAGTTATCAGCCATCTTTATGGGACACACATGACTGGTTGTTTTGCTACATTATCTGACCATTTAATATGGTCATGCACCCTTCATGTTATTCATATAAGTTTAATAGGAACCACAAATATAAATTAAATAAATCTCAGTAATTGAAAAATATGTTTTTAGTTTCTTATGTTAGTTTTAGGTAAATAGAAACTCAAATTTTTATTACATTTTTAAAATGTGTGACTTTTATGATATGCAGGAATTTCAGTTTACTTATCTGAATATAAAGCTACTGACAAGAATCATTTAACAGAAATCATTCAAATACAAAAGCAGCAATTCTAACCAGAAGTCTCCTACTGCGTGGATCAAATCTATTTTCATAGCTTTCAAAGTCAAGAAATCAAATCATGTCAGACAATGCAGTAGGAACCAAGGTTCACGATGGTCATGAAACTAAACATCTTGAGATACAAACTTTTCTGTGTTTAGGGCTCTTAGAGACTTTGCTCTGTAACACCCCATGGGTTAAGTGATAGCACTGACTTGAGCTTGAGCTGTTCTCACGGTTACATCATTAAGAGCTGACTATGTATGATGACACTCTCTTGCATTTGCATGGGAACCTAAAGTTCATCAATCACGTCTAGACAAATTGTTTCATGTGATCTCTGTCACAATTTTGTGAGGTAGGTGGGTTGGGTGGCATGATTCTGTATGTATCTTTTTTCCACTACAGATTTCAAGATTTTGAAGGGTGGAGTTGCTGAATGGTAGACTGTATCCTATCCATTAACCGATGACTGTTAGTTTCTTTGTCAAAGATCATATGCCATAGGACTATTGTGAGAAGAAATGCAGGCAGCACATCTAGCGTACACACAAACACATAACAGATGCTGAGTCTGGGTGTGTTTCCCTCCCTCATCCCGCACTTCTCCAGTGCTTAGTGTCATCATTCACAGAGGATTGTCCATTACAGGTATAGGTCAGGCATTACAGGCACTAAGGAGAGAACAAGGAATTGCAATAAAATCCCAGCTCTACCACTTAAAAAACAATCTCAGCCAAGGTTTGAATAAACATGTTTGCGGTTCCTTTGTCTTCAATAGGTGTGATTGGAATTGACTTAGTTGTGACGTGTGTTCAAGCTCTGTAGCTCAGCAGGCACTCAGTACAAACATGTTTCTTATAGACAGTGCTCTATGTGTTTAGAAAGGTCCCCATTTACTGCATCCATGCTCTCAAATCTTGACAAAAGGAAAATCAGAAGAGGAGCACACATGCATATGTTTGTATGTTGGTATCATCTGTTCTTCAAGCCTTAGTGGTTTAAGGCAACAGACACTATCTCACAATTTGGAGTGATCTTGGATGGATGGCAGTGGCTTGGGTTCTTTAATGTAGTTTTAATCATAATCACAGTCATCTGAAGGTTTGTCTAAGGTTAGATCTACTCTTATGTGACCGATCACAGGAGGCAGTTGAAAAAATGTTATCTTCAACTTCTTCTTTACGTGGGCTGCTCCCTAGGTTTCTGGCGTGTCCTCACCATGTGGGTGCTGACTTCCCTAGAGGGATCTGGC
Organism: Nannospalax galili; assembly: GCF_000622305.1. Lineage (NCBI taxonomy): Eukaryota > Metazoa > Chordata > Mammalia > Rodentia > Spalacidae > Nannospalax > Nannospalax galili. The sequence goes on from NW_008352153.1 coordinate 1,011,955, forward strand.
AGAGAGTGACCAAAGCAGCAGCTTTTTATGATCTAGTTTTAAAGACACAGCACCCCTTCCATTCTAGTTCATTCTTTAGGTGTCACCTCTTGAAGAAAGACAATAAGCAGTTGTGGATGTATTTTAAAGTCACTACAGTATTCATCAGGGGAGGGACTGTCTTGATGAGGGTCAAAGAAAGAAAAAAGGAAGTTGAAATTGACTAATATAAAAAGAATTAGCTGACAGCTGGAAAACTAACAACTTGAAATTATGCATCAGTAATTTATTTTTATTTGGAAAATAATCATTGTTAAATTTTATTGATCACATGATACTGCAACTTAGATAAAATATGACGACTTTGAGAAAAGGGAAAATCTTCCTGCTGATGAGATCAGTTGAATTTGGCAGTAATCCCTTCATGGGGACTAGTTGGGGCCATTGATAGAGTCATTTAAAAGCTGAGCCAGAGAGAAGTTTGTGTTGAAACAAAATGTAATAATTGATATGAGTGGTATTCTTCGAGCTTGGACTCCCTGATGCTATAATACTAAATCAATTTAGAAGTCCAACAATACTAATTTTCTTTTAAAAATATTTTATTTATTATTGTTATTTTATGTGTATCAGTGTTTTGCATGCATGTGTGTCAGTGCACTTGGGCTGTGCAAAGCCTTCAGAGGCCAGAAAAGGGCATCAGATACCCTGGAACTGGAGTTACAGACAGTTGTTAGCCATCATGTGGGTGCTGGGAATTGGTCCTATGGAAGGATCTTAACTGCTGAGCCATCTCTCTAGCCCCTATGCTAATTTTCCATACAACCAAATGCTTCAGTAGATTTAGGTCCGTCATGCAAAAATGTTCAACTCTTCAACTTCTTTAGAGCTTAAAATAACGTGCATTCAAACTCTAATGTTACTTTTGTTTGTGCCAGATTGAAAGAATTGGAGCTCATCAAAAGCACATTGAGACATCTACTTCAGCCCTGGTGGGTCTAGTGACTTAGGTGCCTGTGAGGGCTTTGCAAGTCTGGGTTTCCTTCTCTACTCCACGTTTTGTGTTCGTATGTGCACATGTGTACATATGTATGCAGGTGTGGGGGCATGTGTGGACATCAGAGGATAACCTTGGGTATTGTTCCTCAGGTGCCATTCTTTTTTTTTTTTTTAAGGCAGGGACTCTCATTGACTTGGAACTCACTAAGTAGCCTAGACCGACTGGCCAGTGAGCCTCCAGGGATCCACCTGTCTCTGCTTAGTCAGCATTGGCTTTATAAGTACATACCACCATGCCCATCTTTAAAAATTTTTTTTTCTTTTTTGTCCAGTTAATTATTTATTTAATAGCCACATACTTAGAAGAAGCATTTCATTACAACAGCATTGACATATTCAATAACAATTTTCTGAGCTAAGATGCATCTTTTTCAAAATTGGCTGTAAATTTTTAGGTTTACAATTGAATTATTACAGTTATACAATATTTTACTCAGTATAAACCCTATAAGACATAAAATTAAATGAGGTTTTAACCTTTAAAAAA
>NW_008352153.1:1013982-1030370 GCF_000622305.1 Nannospalax galili
GGTACTGGAGATTGAACTCAGACCCTTATCGTTGCAAATCAAGCACTGTACCGACTGAGTCATGTCTTCAGTACTTCTGCTCTGCCTTTTGAAAATCCTTTCCTTTTATGCATAGTTTGTGCATAGTTTAAATTTTGGAAAGTATACTGAGTCATATCTTTCCTTGGATCTGTCTCTGGTGTCTCATGAAGGTAACAGAAGTGTGAATTTATTTGATTCCTTCAGGGTTTCCTACCCTCTACTCATTAGTCACTGTGAGAGTCACTCCTCTGCCTCCCACTGTCTGTCTTCCTGTGTGCTCCTAAGCCTCTGTTTCTATCGCTGTGAACACTGTCCTTTCCAATCCCCCTGGTCTCATAAAATATTCCTCTCCTATTCCCTGTGTACTGCTTCTTATGTCCAAAGATGAACAGTCACCAGGTGGGACATTTGTTATAGACAGAAAGAGGAATAAGAGTATGAACTATTTCCTTTACTGTGAGTGAGGCCAAAGGAAGGTCGCAAAGTAGAGAATCCTACAGAGACAGGAGGACAGAGTCAAGAGGATGGGGCCTCTGCCGTTCATCTGGACTTAGAGTAGTGAAAATTGGAGAGGAAAAGAACATCAAAAGATGGCAGGTGGAGAAACTGAGGAAGGACTTTCTAGTGGGCGGGAGCTACATACAGAGGAAGGGGGTGTGTGAGTGAGGGCTGTGGGGACATGTGGCTTGGCTAACTCCCTGGTTGTCCTTGTGGATGTACCCTGAAGATGAGGGTATATTGTGTCTAGATAAGGAAGGTCTCAACGTTCTTGAAGAAATTTGATTTTGTCAGAAGTATTTATGATGAGAACTACATAGATCCTATGGAATCCTAATTCTCAGAGAGAATGATAGGGATGAGCCTCGAGGGAAATGGCCTCCTCTTACTCTAGTGAATAAGGGATTTGGTACTTGGTGAACACATAGCCAGTAGCTATGTGTCTGTTTAGTCAGACTTTCTCCTCCACATATAAGCAAGCAGATGGTATTTATGGAAATGGTGAGTGATAGACCAATAGCAAATGTCTCCATTTACTTGCTTCTTGAAAAACAACAAATGTGAGGATAAATGAGACTTCATTCCATTCCAAAATTAAAGGACAGAAAGTCTGAGTCACATGAAACGTATCTGACACACTGTTTCTGTAGGGAGTGACTGCAGACTGGCCAGATTGTGTGGGTTCAGAGACACAAGGCAGGTGGATGCTGACTCTTCTACCTTTTTCCTTGTGCTGTTTGACAACATTGATGTCATCTTGTCAGCTGCCCTTCCACCTCCTCTGCACCAATGGCAGTCATGTGACACCCAAGGTGTACACTGCGGGGACTGGATCTTTGAAGGAGGTAGAGATTTTTCACATATGAAGAGAAATTGCCATCAGTGGTTTTTTTCCCCTTGGGAGACAAACTGTTAAGAAGAGTAAAATCTTGAGCCGCAATGCATCTTACAATTCCCAGTTCCCCCAAATTCCCCGAGTAAACCCATGTAACCCTTCATGATTGTTCTAAATCATGGCTGTCATGGCTGTGAATTTCTTCTTCCATCCAGATTGAGCAAATGGATGGGTATGATGAGTTCCTCTGACAATTGCTTCTTTTATTTTTTTGAATTGAATCAAGACTGTCTTCTGTGGAAGATGTGTTTCTTCAACTCTTGAATCACAGCAATCCATATCCCACTGCTCATTCGGGGTGGGACACACTGGTAGGTCTTAGTGGACATTCAGAATTAGGGAGAGGGGAGGCCTTCCAGATGTATTCTAGACACATGAGTTCTGAAGGTAGTATTGGAGGGAACACCACAGAATCCCCTGATGTAGTTGCAGGGACACCAGGATGTACCCTGTCTCTATCTCTAGTTAGTAGTGGGTAGTTGAGAATTAGCAGGTGCTACCATGGCTGTCCCTGAGCACTAGTCTAGAACCTTTCTTGAGATTTGCTGCCTGTTTCTTGTCCTCAAACTGAAGAAGTGTGTTTAGGTCATTGGATACTTTCAGGGTCTATGAGGTTAAAAAAGGTATTTTACGTAAAAGGTCAGAGAATGGAAACACTGAAAACCTGTTAGTGTGTCTGCTAGTTTTCTCTTATGACCAACTGTATTTTCCTGAAACACTAGATCAGATCCTGCTGAGTGAGTAAACTATTTGTTGGGTGAAACTTTTTTGATTATAGAATATATTATACCTTCAGAAATACTGTATTTTATTCCAGGATAAAAATTAGAATTTTTCTTATATTTATAGGCAAAAAATTAGTATTTAAAGAGGGAAAACTCCAAGGGGGGGAAGGGCAGAGCAAAACAATGCCCAGGTGTCAAGATGATCTTTTAAAGGCTTATCACAGCAGTAGGGTGTGGTCGGTGAGGTAGATTGATGGGGAGAAAATGCAGGCATCTAGGAAAAACTGCAGCCCTTCATTCTTTGTGTGTCTGTGTGTGAGGGCATGTGTGTGTGCAGGCATACAAGCAAATGTGTATACACGCATGTGGAGGCCTGAAGTTGGTGTTTGGGTATCTTCCTTGATTACACTCCACTTTATTTTTTGAGGTGGGGCCTCTGCCTAAATCTGGAGCTCCGCTATTGTGGCTAGTCCCACTAGCCAGTTTGCCCTGGGGATTCCTTGCCTCTGCTTCCTAAGTGAGGGATTGTAGGTAGGCTGCCATGCCCTCCTGGCTTTCATCTGAACTCTGGTAATCTGGACACGAGTCTTCACTTTTTTGCAGCAAGGACTTTACCCAGTGAGCCATTTCCCCAACTTTCAGTCCTTAATTCTTGACTCAAAGATTGAATGTATGAGGTGAGAAAGTAGACCTGAAACCTGAAGTATTTGGAAATGTGGGATGGAGTCTCACATCTGGATCACTGGACTTCTGTTTAGTTCTATGGCCCATCTTCTGAAGCTTAGAACCAAAGTATCTGTCTTTTGGCATGAATTTTATCACTTAGTGACTATTTCCCTTAGAGCTGTCACATCCAGACAATGATGTGTTACAAGAGTTAACAAATCCTTAGTAAATCAGAAATATATTGAAAATTAAACACCTTAAACATCCCAGATTTTATCCTTAATTTTAAGAAAATTTCCATCTTATGTCAGTAGTTTGTTGTTGTTGTTATTATAATACATTGTGAAATTTTGGTAGCAAATAATTGTTTTGGTTGTGAAAAAGTGCTGAGAAGTTGCTATTTCCTGTTACTTATTTCATTATTCTCCTTGATTTATTTAATCTAAAAATTGTTTTACCTAAAAAATAATCATTGACCATTTGGGTAATGTTTTAATTATTTAGGGAAAAAAGATTTTTTAACTTTTAAAAATTTATTTTCTGGGGCTGGAGAGATGGCTCAGCGGTCAAGAACACTGGTTGTTCTTGCAGAAGACCTGGGTTTGAATCCTAGCACCCACATGGCAGCTAACAACTGTCTGTAACTCCAGTTCCAGGGGATGGGACAGCCTCTTCTGACAAATAATAAATAAAATTAAAAAAAATATTTTCTATGTTTGCGTGTTTGCTTGCATGCATGTTAAGTGTACCCATGCGTGTAGTGCCTGTGGAAGCCAGAAGAGGGCATCGGATCCCCTCAAATTGGAGTTACAGATGGTTGTTAGCTGTCATGTGGATGCTGGGAACTGAACCCAGGTCCTCTGAAAGAGCAGCCAGTGTTCTTACCCAATGAGCCAGCTCTCTAGCCTGGGAAAAATGTTTTGTAATAACCACAGTGTTTCTAAGCCATAATGACTCTTGCTTTTTCTTGATCTGAGTTGTTAGTAATTAAAACACTTCTGTAGACAAGTGTAATGTGTAGCAAATACATTTAGAGGCTCAAGGTTTTCCAAGAGTGTCCTTTTAATAGTACTTCCCCACAGGTGAATGTTAGTATTTATTTAGTCCCTGTCAGAAAATTCCATTTATTTCATTATTATCTAAGTACTCAGTGTGAGATTCCTATTTTAAAGGATTTTTATGTTCTTTTTTAAAAAAATGTTTTATTATTTTTATTTTATATGTATTTGCATTTTGCATGCATGGATGTAAGTGCACCCCTGCATGCAGTGCCTGCAGAAGCCAGAAGTGGGCCTCAGGTTTCCTGGAACTGGAGTTGCCAATGGTTGTTAGCCACTACATGAGTGCTGGGAACCAAACCTGGGTACTTTGCAAGAACAGCCAGTACTCTTAACCTCAGAGCATCTTCCCAACCCTGATTTTATATTCTTAAGGTATATATATATATGTAAGGCAGTCTAGGTTAAGTGTTGTAGGGAGGTGTTATGATTTTATCTTGGCTGTTTTGAAGGGCCTCCCTGATAATGTGATGGTTGGGAGAAGTCTTGGAGGAGGTGAGAGAAGCAGCTGTATTATCTGTGGAAGGACATTCCAGCAGAGGAAACAAATGCAGAGACATGAGCTAGGAGCATACAGATGTCTGAGGGATAGCTAGAAGGCCAGAGTGGAGAGCACTGGAGAGAATTGTAGTAGCTGTGGTCTTGGAGGTCACTGAGACTAGTTGATGGGGCCTCCATGGGTCATGATAAGGCCTTTGGCTTGTATCTTGGTTGAAGTGGGAAGGTATGGAAGAGAGAAGGGCCATGATCTGATTCTGATTGACATTCCTGAGAAAGGATGCACCGAATGCTGGGAGCTGATGGTGAAAGAGGAAGGCCAGATAGGATCTGCTGAAATAGTCAAAGAGTGATGGGGCATCGCTCCAGGATGTGTGCCAGGGATGAGATGAGATGTTGTCACCTTCTGAAGAAAAGCTCAAAGGATTTGTTGTTTTACTATCAGATGGTAGGAAACAAAAGAACAATATAGAACTGGGAAGGCTTAAAGAGGAACACATTTGGATGTGTGTTTAGTGATGGATCAAAGCTTATTCTGAATCTTTTGATTGACTATTAGACATGTACCTAGCAAAGTAGGTGGTTGGATTGTTCTGTGTGTTTCTATATATACGTACATACACAGATGCACACATATGTTTATAATATCTACCATATACCTACAAATACACACATGTATATAGGATCAAGATGATATAGGCTACCATTATAAATTACTCCACAGAAATCTATAGATAATGTTTAAGTCCATGAGACAGGGCAGGGTGCAGTCACGTAGGAGATTAATTAGTATAGGGAAGAGAAGGCTACAAAGAACGAGCCCTGGGACTGACCCATGAGGTGAATCCTGAGGAGTAGGCATAAGAGAGGCAAGAAACAAGCCAAACATAAGACCTTAGGGTAACCTAGAAGCCAAATGGAGAACATGTACTGCAAGGCAGAGTATCACAGAGTATGTCAATGCATGCTGGAAGTTGGAGGAGGAGAGGAGTTGCTGTTGGATTTGGCATTGTGGAAGCCACTGGTGACCTTCCTAAAGGCAGCTCTCAGGTAGTGTTGGCAGCAAAAAATCTGGTTTCAGCAAGCACCAGAGAGTAAGAGGAGAGGCAAGGGAGACAGGCAGTAGAGAGAGATCTTTGGAATAGCTTTGCTAGAAGGCCTGCGGAGTAGAGCATTGTCTGAAATGGAATACAACAGAACAGAACAGAGTTCTTTAATGGAAATCATAGCATGTCTGCATGCTAAAGGGGATGAATGGAATGGAAGTCCCAGAGAAGGCCAGAGTGGAAAAGGCTTGGTACCTGGTGGAGGGCTGACCTCTGGTGGGCTAATGTTCTTCATTTGGAGGAAGGTAAGGCACCTATAGGCACAGGCCACTTGATGAGTGTGTGTCCTTTAGCTTCTGTTTTCTCAGTGAGACAGTGAGGTTGTCCATGAAGAGTGTGGGATTAAGGAGCTTCTGCACATCTCGAAGTGTTTGAAGGAGGATATTTCCACTCCAAAGCATCCTATGCATTTGATTCCTGCTCTCTCTCTCTCTCTCTCTCTCTCTCTCTCTCTCTCTCTCTCTCCCCTCCCTCTCCCTCTCTCTGCCTCTCTCTGTCTCTCTGTATCTGTGTGTGTTTGTGTATCTGTGTCTGTGTCTGTGTGCAGGCACATCTGTGTGTATGTGGAGACTGTAGGTCAACTTCAGAAGCCATCTACCTTGTTTTTTTTTTTGAGACAGGATTGCTCACTGGAGCCTAGATCTGGCTGACTTATCTAGGCTGGCTGACCAGTGAGCCCCACAGATTCTCTTGCCACCACTGCTATAGCTGTAGGATTATAAGATTACAAGAGCATGTCACACCCAGCTTTTTTGTTTATATGGGTGCTGGGGATCGAGCTCAGGTCCTCACGTTTTGATCAAATCCATGTCTACTCCCTCCCCCCAACATTCCCTCCTCTGAAGAGGTAACCCTAAAATCTTTTAAGGATTAGATACAAGCTCCCAAATACTTTTGACATTTTTGGCCTTTGGAAAAGAGTATGTTGCTAACAGGCCCAAGGACATTTTGACTTTTAGCCAAGAAACTGGCTACATTTCTTTGGGGTCTTTTTACCCTAACTGCCTAGCCAATTCCTACCTCCTATTCTTATCACACCATCCTCTGAAGAGGTTACCCAACTTGTGGATAGGGAATAGGGACTCAGACCACTCTGGCTTCTTCCATGCTGAACAGGGATGCAGGATGAGGCAACTGGAGTACCCTTTCGGTGGGTCTATCTAAAAGACTCCCAAATTGTATAACTCTTAATCTCTAGGGGGAAAAGAAAGTCTTTGAATCATGACTAGGAGATGTGAGGGAGAAGTAAAGGCAAAAGTAATTAGCATTACAAGTTCTAGACAGGGAACTAGAAAAAAGTCAGAACAGGGCAATTTTCAAATGTTCATATGAAAGTCCATTGGAATTTCTTGGAGATTTCTGCTTTTTTGATGAACAATTTCCTTAGATTATATCCAGGAATTCACTTTGTTGTTAAATGATATTTCTCTCTTTCCCTTCCAAATGAGACTATTTCTACAAGTGTGCAAAAATTCAAGGAAAGTGTGTGTGTGTGTGTGTGTGTGTGTGTAAGAGAAGTATATCACTAACATGTTCCCTTTAGTGACAGCCAAGGGAAAATTGGGAGGGAGAAAGCTCATCTGTCTTCGCTTAGATTTTTATCACCTGTGGAGCAAACAGAAGCACCTGCCTACGTGGAGGTAGCTTCAGATTTCATCTGGGATGCCCTCTTGAAGGGGTTTCCAGACCTGGGACAGCCCAGTGCAGTACAGACTAGATATTAATTGTTATTTCCCTTCCTCCTTGCTTGAGGAACACAAAGCACTGTATGGCCATTGTTTTAATAGTCTAGAAGCACTTAAGTCTGGAGCGCTGAACAATAAAGCCCTGCTAGGCTAAGTATCATTTAGTATTTTTATGATTTGTCCTTCAAAGGATTCTTGGCCTTGGGGCAAGTGATGGAGCATGAGCTGTTGGCTCAGTTCACCCAGAAGAGAAGACATGTGACCTGTGTTGATTCAGCCTGTAGGTCTCTTTGCATGGGCCTCAGCTAATGGCAGGATGAGGACTTTTCATCACGGAGGCTGCCTCTTCCCAGATGGACATTGCCTGTGTTCGTTGGTCCCTGATGTTTAAGTTGGAGGAGTGCTAACTTGCTGTCACAGCATTCTGGGTGAATGCTAAGGAGACCATTCATGACATCTGAAGTGAGGCTTGAACTTGTTATATTTATTTCTCTGGCTGCCTTTGCCTTTGGTCACATTTTGGTCTAATGACTGAAAGATGGCAACTGCACTCCTTTCTAGGCTGGAATCATTTGTCAGAAACAATTTTCATGTTTTTGCATCTTCTCTTTTGTTAGCGATTGTGTGACAGAAATGAAAGCGTAAGAAAACGCGAAGTCTTGGGAGGGTCTCAGCTTCACTTTCCTCGCACTTGCCGTTCTCTCTGAATGCCTGTGGTTTGTTTGAGCTGTGTGCCAGTGCCTCTTCTTGGAGGTATAAATTCACCCAGGGTCTGGCAGAAGCTGTGGACAGGATGTTGACTCTTGAGTGTCTTTGACTGATGGACTCGGAGGCCCCATAGAGGTGCTACACAGCTCCAGCCAATCTTGATTTTTAGCCAAGGCCTCTAAAACTCAAGGTTTTAAGGTGCTTGCTTAAGATTTCCGGGGCTGATTTACCTACAAGAATCTTTAAAAATGACATGTTTCCCCCTCAGAGACTAAGTATGAAAGCTGGCCAGCAGTCTACCTGTTAATTCCTGACTGTCCTAACTTTTGCTTGTCAGATTTGTCATTCCTAATCAGGCAGGAGGTGCTTAGCCTGGGACTTTGACCTCTGTCAGTCCTGGGCTTATTTCCCCACCAATGAAGCAGGGCCTTAGGCTGGAATGACCACCGCCATCCTGTGAGTCCTAGATGTCCGAGGGGCTCAGTGGTCTTCCTTGTGCCATGGACAGCTCCAAGGCACACGTACAAGACACAGAGGTCCTTGAGTGTTAGCTTATTCAAGGAAGATGTGTCTTATATTCTGGAGGACAGCTCACACCCATGGTTAATCACATCCTACTAGACTTTTGGGTAATGACTAGCATAGTCTTCCACTTGTCACAGCTCAGGGATTTGAAGCTCTGTGCAGTGGATCATACATTTTTGTACTTTAGAACTTGAAATTGATTGGGAGGCAGAGGCAGGTGAGTTCAAGGCCAGCCTGGTCTACACAGAGAGTTCTAGGCCAGCTGGGGCTACAGGGAGACCCTGTCTCAAAAAGAACAACAACAAAAACCTTGAAATTGATACCTTAGGTAGGTGGAAATGATTTTAGAGAACTGGGAATAGAAGAATGTGTATTTTCTAATGCACTCAATATTTACAGAGATCCCTTTAGAAATCTGAATGAAGGTTGAGTGTCAACATATATATATATTTTTTTACTATGGATTTTGGAATATTTGATGTGGAAAGTGGAAACCTCAAACTAATCATCATGAAGAATTAAATGCTTTGTGAAGAGACGAAAGGACCCACCAGGAACACAGGTGTCTATTTTAGAATTCATTTCTAGCAGAATGCTTGTAAAACACAAGGGAAAGTATGAAATACAACATATTTTCTGCTTCCAAGACAATGTGAGCATTGTAAAAGTCAGGATTAAGTCATATGAAGCTGTCTTCTGCCTTTTGGAAATCCAGATGATTCTAGGCCAAAAAAATGAATTTTTTTGGCAAGGAAATATAAATTTTTCAAACAACAGACGGGGAGAATCTCAAGTGCCTATGTACAGCTACTGTATCTGGGAGGTGGGATGGGAGTTGAGAGTCATGATGAAGAGATTGCTTTTGTTTGATGTCTCAGTTGACCTAACTGAGCATAATTTAGGTGATGGGCATCTGTATGGCAGTTGTTGGTGCTGTGAGTTAATGCCAGAGAAGACAAAATAGTTGGCACATAGCTTCTGATCGTATTATTATGCCAAGAGCCAGAAGAAATGGAAGTTTATAGTCTTCTGAAGTGAGATGTTCTCTCTCTCTCCTCTCTCTCTCTCTCTCTCTCTCTCTCTCTCTCTCTGGGTGTGTGTATAACACACACACACACACACACACACACACACACACACAAAGTGTCCTCAAGATATTTGTAAGCATGGTCTGACAGCACTGAGCCTAAGCTGATTTGTTTGTGCTACTGTAAAAAAGAAACCAAAACAAAACCAAAAACCTGGAAGAATTTTTGTCCAGTTGTGGAATCAGTATTCCATTGTATGATTTTGAATTTCTGAGGTAGATGCCCAGATAATTTTAAATGGCATTTAAGTATTTACAGCCCTTAGCGATAAACTGTTTCTCTTTAACTAAAATTTTGTTGGAACACAGTTCCATGCCCATGTATACCTCTGTGAGTCTCTGAGTGTCTGCACACATGTGTGTGGGTGGTTGTAGATCACAGAAGGGCATCATATCCCTTGGAGCTGGAGTTATAGGTACCATGAGACACCCTACATAGGTGTTGGGATCTGAGCTTTCATCCTCATGATAGAGCAACAAGTGTTTTTAACTGCTGAGCCATCTCTCCAGTCTTGGGTACTACTTTTGACAGGTGCCTTTGACTTACCAGAGCAGAGTCAAAATAGTTACAGTGGTGTCCTTTGGCCTCCATTCCTAAAATAGTTGCTACTTAGCCCTCTACAGAAACAGTTTGATATCCTCTGATCCTCTGACTTGAGTCTTGATGGTAGTGTCTTTTTAAAAAATATTTTATTATTTTTATTTTATGTGTATGCGTGTTTTGCCTACATGTATGTAAGTGCACCTGTGTTGTGCAATGCCTGCAGAGGCCAGAAGAGGGCATTGAATCCCCTGGAACTGGAATTCCCGATGGTGGTTAGCTACCCTGCAGGTAGAACAGAACCCGGGTCCTCTGGAAGAACAGCAAATGCTCTCTTAACCTTTGAGCCATTTCTCCAGCCTTGCTAGTAGCTTCTTGTAGATTGTTATTTTTGCAAGATGCTGGAAGGCCTGGCCGCTCACCACAATGCCATTATCTCCTCATTTCACACCACCTGTTACTTTTTTTGGAGATAGGAGTCTTGCTTTGTAGCCTTGCTGTCCTAGTACCCACTATGCAGCAACAGGCTGACCTTGAACTTGCAGCAATGCCCCTTCCTCAGCTTCCTGAGTTCTGAGATTATGAGCATGTACCCCCACAATTGGCTCAAACAAGCTGTCTTAATCTCTAGTATTAGAACACCCAGAGACAGAAAAAACAAAAAAACAAAAAACAAAAAACAAACTTCTTGGAAAACCATTTGAAAAGAACTGAGGGTCTTTTTTCTTTAGAGAAATTGTTTTAAGCTGGCCAGCTCAGCTGATGCCTTCAGATCCTTGTAACATTGGCTTTTTCAATGATGTAGCAGTTGTGTTTGAGCGTTTGAAGGGCTGTCACATGGAAGAGGCATTCTATTGTGAGACTTCTGGGAACTATATTAGGATGAATGGGTATAACCTAGCATGAGAAGACATTTTAGAATAAAAATCACCCTGGCCAGGAGCTGCCTATGCCTAAGACGGGCTTATCTGGTAATGTGCTCCCTGTTATGAGATGTTCAAACGAAGCCTCGAGGACTATTTTGCACTCCAAATGTGACCAGTAAGAAAGAAATGGCTGTGTAGGAAAGCATCCGAGGCCCTAGAAATTCTCATGGCTTCTCTGGTTAAAGTTCTGTTTCCAAGCTCAGATTTTAGCCACAATTAAATTTATTGTGAGTCTCTAGAGCCGTCCTGGCTGATTTTCTGAAACTATAATTCGGGTCAGGCCAAAGCAGTACAGAGAGGGGGCAGGGACGGCAGTGGGCAGGCTGACTTGGACCTGGTCCCCTTTTGGCTGTTGAGTGAAGGCAGTGGCAGCAGAAAGTGTAGTGCTTCTCAGAAGACTTAAAGTGTCACGGACCACCCATCCGTCATCAGCTACTGCCAACATCTTTACTTTGTGCCTGAGCACTGGGAAAGGGGAAGGACCTGGATGGGATATATCATACATGTAGGAATCAAAACAGGGCTATCTTTTAGTCTATCAGAATATAGATTGGCACTTGGCTGTGAAAGGCAGGTGTGGCGAGGTCATATAGTCTCTGTATAACCATGCTGTGTTGTCATAGCAGAAAAGCAACCATAGACAATAATTAGAGAAATCAGTGTGACTGTGTTCTAATAAAACTTTATTTGCAAAAACAAGCAGTGGGCCAAGTTTGGCTAGCCCAACATGGAGACTTTGAAAGTTACAACTAGCTAGAAATTATCAGTGCCAATTTTGTCATGCTTTAGAGAAAAGGTGTAATGACATGTCCAAAGCCACATGAAAGTTGATTCAGAATTCCAAGGCACAATGTATATAGCTCAGTGCCCAATTTATGATACTATGCTATCTCAGCTGGCTGTCAGGTTATAGCACTGAGCTTTTAAGAGAGGACCTTGTGAATGACAGCACCCCTACTTCAGGTGGCCTGTGTACAGCATTGAGAACTCAGGTGGCATTTTAATAGAGGAAATCTTTTTTCTTTGTGATAGGACCTAACTTTCTCTTAGATGGGCTGTATATACAGGAAAACAAAATATACACTGCAGAAATTCATATGGACCAATGATGCCCCAGAGTTGTGAGAAAGAAGTAGGCTCCCACAGCTGCGTCATAGGATTTGATCATTTTAGTCGTGAGTGCCAGGAGATTTGAGACAGATGTTTTCAGACATGCCGCATGCCTAAAACATTTCCAGGGGTCCGGCTGCAAATAGTGACTTAATAAGTAAGAATCAGGGAAAGTATGCAAGTCGAGGACACAGGAGTTTATTCACCAGTAGGTACGGGGCCAACCTCTTTGCATTACACATCTGCCTGTCAGGGTTGGCTCTTTAATCTGTCGTGCCCCCGATGCTGCTCTTTGTCTGCCTGGGAATAAAGTGCAGCATTGTGGTTAGTAATCCCACTCCAGTGACTCGACTTCAAATGTGGTTTTGGAGTGCATCCCAGAGTTCTGTTTGCTAAGCTTCCTACTCCTGTTTCAGAGACACCACTGGATAGCGAGCAGCGAGCACTCACGGCTCCTCTTCCTCAAACCTGTCGGGCTGTGGGCTCTCTCTTTCCCCTGTTGCTCTTTCCTTTTCTTTTTCCTAGTTTTTTGCTTATTGAAACTTTTTCCAGGGCAAGTTCATGGATACTAAGCTGATGCGTTTGTTGTTCTTTTTCTCTCTGCCTCTGCTCCTAGTGAGTAACCACACTGGCCGCATCAAGGTGGTCTTTACTCCCAGCATCTGTAAAGTGACCTGCACGAAGGGCAGCTGTCAGAACAGCTGCCAGAAGGGGAACACCACCACTCTCATTAGTGAGAACGGCCATGCAGCCGACACCCTGACAGCCACGAACTTCCGAGTGGGTGAGTTCCTCTCTGGTCCCGGACTGTCCTAACCTCGAACAGTTTTGTGAGATTATGGTATTTAGACACCTCATTCACACGGCTCTCCGCTTGAATGGGTTTCAGTCTCTGAGGATGAATGTGCTTCTTTCACGAGGTCTTTTAAATTGCTTTTTTGAATATTTTTTAACCTGATTTTTGACTTCTTGGAGAAATGGCAACTAGAATATTTCTCCTTTTGGCTTAGCATCTCCCGGCTGGGTGGCGATGGGAAGGTATAGAGAACAGAAGAGTAAGTTTCTGGTTGGGACCCTAATCTATTCCTTGTGCTGCTTGGCTTCAAATTTTATCATCCCATTGATGAATTGGATTTGCATTAGATTTGACTCCTATTGTTTAGAAAGGGGTAATGAAACTTAAAATTTTCACTTCATAAATAATGAGGCTTCTAATTTTTTTTTCCTCTAAAAAATGCCCAAATCTATCCTTTGGTTTAGGAAGGGATGCAGACTTGCATCTTCTGACACGTTTCTGCTCATATCTTGAGATGGAATTATAGCTGGACATATAAGTTGGATCTGGGGCAGATAGACTAGTGGATTGCTGACAGCCCACAAATACTTTAAATATGAACTAGTAGTTACTGACTGCAAGAAAAGGGCTTTTTGCTTCTTTTTAAATTTTTGTTTCTTTTTTTCATTTCTTTAAACGGAGAAAGTACTGCGGTCTACTGAAAGCTGTCACAGTGCCATCCCGTCATGCAATACAGTATTTTTGTCGCTGAAAAAAAATGTCTTTTATTATTTTTTGACCAATTATGGCTTGCCATGTGTACTCAAATAATCCAGACACCCACGTTACTTTCTGAGTTACTCACAAGAATAACCCAAATGTCAGACAGATAATGACACTGGCTCAATCTAGTCTTTTTATGGAATATTGCTGTTTAGTCTTGGGAGTGTGTGTCTGGGGGTGCAGGAAAGGGGATGGATGCCATTTCAAACTGATTTCTGTCAAGGCGAGATCTGAAGGCAGCCTGAAGTCCTTGTGAGTTCTTTGGTTATTATACTGCACTGTGGGAACTCAATTTTTACAGGGCTGAAGCAGCACTATTGATCCTCTGTTCCTGGGGGAAAACAAACAAACAAACAAACAAACAAACAGACAAAACATGTGCCACAGATATAACTGAAAGGGTTGTCCTTTTCCTGCCTAGGGTAGTGGTATTTTGGGCAATTTTAATTTTAAGGAGAATTAAACTGTCAAATGCCCAGTGGCACATTGTGCTTAGTAGGTCAAGGAGCTGAGTCAAATGTGACATGTGTTGAACTGATGACCAGGAACCTGGACTAGAGTCTAGGTTCTGCTGCTAAGCAGCTAATTGACAGACGTGCCATTTCAGATTCTGGGGACTCAGTTTTCCTTTTCCATAAAATAAGTGGGGCTATATGTAGGACCCCCTAAAATTCACCTCTAAATTGTACTTATTTTTTGTTGTACTATGGATTGAACCCAGGGCCTTTTTCCCTTCAAGGCGAGTGCTCTGTTACTGGGGTATATTCTGAACCCTCTTGTGCCTTTTTAAATTAGTAGTTATTGTTATTATTAGTATTATCATTTAACTATATACAAGGAGGGAAGAAGAAGTTCCCACCATGAGCTTCTGGGCTTTCAAGCCTTTTTCTCATTCTGTGGTCAAGTCCTCTCTTCCTGCGTCCTCTTCATCATCAGCAGTGTTTGATCCGCAGCGTCGTCTGCTCTTCTTTGCATTTATGATAAATCTTTACAGTAGCAATGACAAAGTCATTGAACAGGCAGTTATTTTGTCTGGTATGTAATATATACATTTGGAAAATAAATATCTGAAGGCACTGAGAAAGAGGAAGTGCGCTTGTTCATACATGCCGTATGCTTTCCTTTCTGGCTTTCACCCAGGTGCTTAGGAGCAGATTACACATAGCTCACTTCGAGTACAGTGTGCGGCACGGTGACTCACGATTGCAGTTCAGAATCAGACCTCAAGCCTCCAGGAAAGGGTGGGCATTGTTGTTAAAGTAAAAGTTTAATTAAAATTAAGAAAATGAAAAAACATATTTACAATGTGATTTTCACATTGGAAATCACGAGGAATATTTCATTTTTAGCCATAGGCATTTCAGTCTCCTCTTTTAGCTCAAACATTAGATCATTTGAGGGACATACTTTATAATTTTTCTTTATTGAAAAGTGTTGGTTTTATAAAACTTCTGGATTATGATCATTTAGAAACACAGAAAAACTCAAAAATTCATTTATATGCTTCAGTCTCTTTTGGACTTTACTAGCTTAACGTAATTTTATTATTTTTAAAAGAGTAGTTTTCTAATTTATTTTCTTTCCCTGTGAATTTGTGACAAATAAGATATGTATATGGGAAATTGTACAGTTTAGAGAAAATTCAAATGATTGTTGCTGGCTAGCAACTGGCTCTGACCTCCGATATTTAAGTATACTAAAGGGAGTGGGCCTGGCATGCTTTTCTGAGGAAGGCCAGACAGAACACATTTTAGAATTCATGGGCTCTGAAGCCTCTGTGGCAGTCTCTCCCCTCTGCTGCTGTGTGGGGTTATAGCCAGAGACGGGATGCAGAACAGCAGGTGCTGTGCCTCCATGGCAGTTGCTGTGCAGAATTTGGCTTTGGTTCTGATTTATGAACCCCTGCTCCAAGGAGTCAAAATGATACAGGAAAAATCACAACAATTTCAAAGTTAAGGAACCTTTAATTAATGATCCATTTTGGTAATCACAAACATATTTTGGAACATTTGCTTAGTGATTTACATTTCTTTGAAGGGAGTGGAACAAATTTTACTGTTACCCAAGTTTTGCAATAAGGAAACAGGAGCAGAGGGTCGAGTGAGCTGGGCTTAGATATACAGTGAGTCACTTAGCTGAGACTAGAACCCATCTCTTTGTGTCATCTGCCTACTTCTCTCCTTGGAGTCTGACTGTAATGTGTCAGAAGGACACCTGGCTGAGCCTCACTGAGTTGAGGTATGTGAGAGGGCTAGATTGGGGGGCGGGGAGGGGAGAGGGAGAATATGAATAAACTGAGTCCAGTACTCAAGGGTTTGAATCCCCTTTGTATAGCCATGCCCCAGCTCTTTATCCTCTAGGGCTAGCTTGCTTCATCCATCCCAGGCAGTCACTAATAGATGTGCAGAGAGAGGGCTGTTCTGTAGCTGATTTGTCCATGGGTCCTTTCTTTATCCATGCTGCTTCTGGGTTGGTCTTCGTGCTATGCTAACTATGGGCTGGGCTGGCAGATACACCAGGAGGCAGGTATGTCTCCTTTGACTATTAACCCTGATAGTGAAGGCCCTTGAGTGTTCAGTGGGAGAATTAGGAAGCAGAATTTCCACTTAATGAGGCCCAAACGAGAAGCCGTTGGGTTGAGGGTGTAACTCAGTGAGAGAATACTTGCTTAGCATGCACATAGCCCCAGTACTAAATAAATAAATAAATAAATAAATAAATAAATAAATAAATAAATAAATAAATAAATATTTTCTAAAAATAAGTAAATTTTTTTTAAAT
>NW_008352153.1:1030411-1093081 GCF_000622305.1 Nannospalax galili
AAATCAGTAGTGTGGATGGTGATCTTGATAGGGTGTAACAATAATTACATTGTCATTTTTTCTATAAAGTAGATTTCTAATTACAGCATTTTTTTGTCATAGCACAGTTTTATCACTACTTTCTTCCTTCCTCCATTTCTTTGTTCTTTTTGAAAAGTGAAAACTTATCCAAAGTTGGACAAGCAGGTTCGTTCACTGCTGCTGTTTTAATGGCTTCCTGACCTTTCATAGGGGCGTAATGAAAAGGACCATCTGGGATTTTTCAGTTGTTTTTGAGTCTAAAGTTCCTCTGAAAAAGATGAAGGAAAACACCCCCAGTGTCACAGGTAGACTCTCATGAAGACTGAAATATTGCCATCTGACACGACTCTTTTGAAGAGATGGTGAAAAGTGACTGGGACTGGTCCACATTCAGGTTCAACTGTGGTGCTTCTCTGAGGATTCAGAGAGGACTCTTGTTCCATAAGCACCCATTAAATAATTATAGAAAAGTATCTCATAATTTAAAAACTCTGTCCCCATCTGTTATTTTATTTGAGAGAGGTCAGTGGTGGCAGCCATAATTTGCAGATCTGAGAACTGAGGCTTTCCTGGCTTGAATGAAGGGAGCTTTAAGTTACTTCTCTGTTCCTGGTGTCATGGTACCGCCAGCAGTTTCCTGCTGCCTCCTATGAGCATATCTCAAATGATTATGTATAAAACAAGGTCCTAGGGTTTACATGATCAGCAAACCATAAAGTTGCCTTTGAAGAGCTTATACTCAGAGGGGGAAATGAAGAAGATGTGTAAATAACCCTAAATCAAGGTAGGAAGCTCTGAACAGGAATTTGGAGAAGAGACATCATTGCAAGACATCACTTTCAGCTCAGGGAGGGTATTTGGAGAGGGAAGGTGTGGTCTGCTAGCTTCTGGAGCCTACCATCCCATCTGCTTTCCTCAGTATATTGTCTCACAGGGAGTCAGTATACATTGCCCACTGAAGGGAGCAATAGGATTTGAAACATTGTCAACTCCTAAAATGAAGATCGATGAGGGGCAAAAGGAAGAGTGAGGGAAATTGATGTGGGAAGAAAGAGTTGACCCATAAAAACAAATGTGAAGGACAAAACAGCAGGTGGTTTGGTGGAAGTGGGAATAATTTTTCTTAATAAAAATAACTGACGAGCCTGACGGAGTGATTGATTGGGTCAAGGCTGTGGAGTACCTGGAACTTCAAGCTTGGAAATTTGGACTTTGCTTTTATAGGGCTTACTGATGAAGTTCTCTTAAAAAATGATACTGATATTGAGCATTTTGACTAAGAGGTGAGAAACTGGAGGTTTTTGAGGGTCAATTTCTGGGCAAATGGCTGGCTGCCCCTGTGTCCTTCGGTTCATCTGTTCTCAGAGTCACTTGATGCTCTGCTTTGGAAATCTTCCCATCTGCCTTCTAAACCCAACTTCCTATGAATGTGATTTAAAAGGAGGGAAGCAGTTCATGTTGCTGAATTCATTCTATAGGTTCCCCTCCCAAGAAGGGGAGAAGATGCCCTCTCAATGAGGCCTTAAATAAACTGACAAAACAGATTGAAGATAGGAAAAATTGAGTTTTTTTCTTTTTCTGGCAACTTTATTCAAATTGACCATTCATTCTCCACCAGCTTTATTGTGTGGGCTTCCTGAGGCTCATCCATTAAATGCCCACTGGAGGTCACTCTGATTAACTGGAAACTATTTTCCTTTGGATGCGTTTACGGGGATATCTTCTGGTCTTTAGAGCTGAGTTATTGCAGTACCAAATAAAGTGTTTGCTTTCATCTGGGTAATGATGGGTGCCTAGACACTTGTCAAAGAAACCACTCTGAACTACATTTATTATTAAATTAATTTATTTTCTAACAGCAAATGCCATAATATTTCCTTCTTAACTTTAGTACCTTGAAAGGACTGATGTTAGAAATCATCATTCATTTAACATATTTATTGAGCACATGCTAGGTGTCAGGGGTCACTTTAGGCATTAGAGATAAAGCAGTGATCAAAATAGGCAGACAGATTCCTTCCTTTCATCTTAACAAGAAAAGAATATAATGGATGAACCTTATGGATATTATGCTAAGTAAAATAAACTTGTGACTAAAGGACAGATCCTGTGTGATTCAGTTTCACTGGGGTACCGAGAGTAGTCAGGCTCATGGAGATAGAAATGATGCTGAATGCCAGGGCTTGTAGGGAGGGAGGAATAGGGAGTTCTGTGAGGGTTGTAGAGTTCTTGCTTTACAAGATGAAGTTCTGGAGATGGGATGTGTGGCAGTGTGAATGCAGTCAGTACAACTGGCTACCCATGAGCTGTGCACTGCAAAATGGTTAAGATCATGAAGATCCTGCTGCATGTACTTAGCCATGATCAAAAATAAAAAATTAAGGGCTGGAGAGATGGTTCAGTGGTTCAGAGCACTGGCTGCTCTTGCAGACCACCTGGGTTCAATTCCCAGCACAAGGCAGCTAACAACCGTCTATAACTCCAGTTCCAGAGGAAACCAGCACCCTCTTCTGACCTCTATGGGCATTGCATGACACAGGTGCATTTACATACATGCAGGCAATACATTCATACATATAAAATAAAAATAACAAGATATTTTTTAAAATTCATAAATATGCACTTTTCTATAAACTGTTGTAAATACATATACTGAGCCATCACATATGCATTTATCAAAAATCTATAAGAAACAGGAAATGTCAGGTAGTAATAAATATGATGAAGAAAATTAAAGGAAAGAGAAAGGACAGGAAATGGAGCATGTTGGAGGCATGGGTTACTAATTTTGATAAGGCATCTCCGGCAAGATGACATCTGAGCAGAGACCTGCATGAAGCTATGTGAGGGAACATCACAGCATTATCATCTCTATGAATCTGCCTTTTGTCTGAACTACAGAGCATGTCTGAAAGGCCGGATTCAGAGCATTCATTCAGAATTTTCTAGTCAGTCATCTTGGGTTAGGTTTCATGGACCTGTAGTGTATCATTGAATCAAATTAGCATCTCTGGAGAGTAGCCTTTTACGCAGAGGACAGAAGCAAGCAAGTCTTGTCATCTAGGTGGAAGAAAATAAAGAAAGGGCCCTGCTGTTATTACAGAAGGAATCTTGGTGATTTACAATGAAAGGTAAAGGGCCTTCGATATTAAAAAGTTAACAGGGCAGTCTCACCTTTTACTCCAACTTTTTTATATAGGATAGGTCATACATCATTTGATACGAGCTTGCTTTTGATACAAGATGAAAATGACTCCTTTGTGAGTACAGGGGTGTGTGTGTGTGTGTGTGTGTATGTGTGTGTGTGTGTGTGTGCACATGCAGAAGGACAAAGGTCCTGGTTGGAGAAGTAATGCATGGCAGGGCAATTCCAGGGTTAGTTGAAATGAGACGGGTTGGGGTGGGGGATAGAGTGACTTTAAGAGCTAAAATCCAGAGAGAGCAAGGTCATCTGTGGTTGGAGAGGAAGATGACTGAAGCTTGAGAAGGTGTGAGAGCTATCCCTGTGGTAGTAACAGAAAGTCTGGAGCCAGGGAGGTTTAGAAAAAGCTTAACAGAAAGAGAACTCAGCTGTTGGCTGTCTGTGAGAATCATGTGAAACCTGGGTTCTGCCGGCCCTTTCAGAGAATGGAGTGGTATCTTTGAGGTGTGGTGCTAGGGCAGCCTGGAATAAATAACTTTTCAAATGTCCTTAGATTCTATAACATGGTGTCATAAAGTGTATTCTTTTCTAGCTTGTCAGTTTGGGCAGATGCTGTGCTCTCTGGAAACATGTCCATTATTTCACCGAGCCTCTGGGGTCTCCAGGGTCTGCTGCCGTCTGGCTCCCTGACTTTTGTTGTGTTTCTGTGACTTTTTGTGCATTGTAAATGTCACCCCTGATGCTCCAGTTCTGTCAAGCTGAGCCTTGGGGATCCCAAAGTTTCCCCCGTACTCAAGCTCTCTGTTTCTCTCACTGTTCTCTCTGCTTGGGCAATGTCCTTCCCATCATGTCTACTGGGATCACCTACTTCACTTCAGACAGGTGGTGGCCATGCTCTGAAGTCTCATGGTTCCCCTTTGGTAGTACACCTGTTTCTTCACCATACTTGGAACAACTTGGGAACAAAGAACTGTATGCTCCATGTTAGTGTCACTAGAGACATCACAGAGCCTCACTCTGGAAATGCTCAGTGTGGTTTTGTTGACAATGGTAAATTGTATATGCCAGGGTCTGTGTCATGGTGGCATGCAGAGAGCTCTCCTCATATGGTTTATCATTAATTCTCAGATAAAGAACGATCACAAAAGGAAAATCATCAACTGAGAGGTCTTTCTGCAGTTTAAGGACATAAGACAGACACCATTTCATTGACCATAAGAGGCAAGAGAAAGGGCTTTGTCTGGGCTGGGGAGATAGGTCAGTGGTAGAGAACTTGCCTAGATTGCACAAAGCTATAAGTTCAATCCCCAGGACTGGAGAAAAGGAAGGAGTATACTTCGTTATGTTTTTAACACCCAATACACTGTAATTGCCACACAGGGCAAACTACAATTTCCGTGCCCTTAGTGCAGCTGTCCCTACAGCATGGAGCTGCAGTATACTTCTCCTGTGGAAGTGCCGACAGTCTCTTCAGACCTTTAAGTTCTGTTTCAAGCAGTGCCAGGCTGTTGTTTCCTTTCATGTTACACCTTTAGTCATTCATTTGACATGTGGGGTCTAGTTCAGGTGCACTATGAACTGGCTTCCGGACCCTGGGCTAATAGGCTTATCTCTCTCCTCAGCTTTCATGCTGGTAAAGTGATAGGATTTGCCTTGACCTTTGGAAAGATCCCAAGGCTCAGAAGAGGATGTGGGCTGGAGGTGTATATAGCTTCTTGGACTGATGTGAAGAGCTTTGTACTTTCCCAAAGATGGTGCATCCTTCTCCCACTTTGCAAACTCCTATGCTGCAGAGTAAATTCTTGGTAAGCTAGTGCATGCATTTATGGCTCCAGGAGCTTGGATCAGGCATGTTCTTGTGTACCCAGAAAATGGTGGTTCCTTCATGATCCTGACAGCACCACTGTGTCATGAGAGACCAGAGGATGCTTCTGTCACGTCTTCCATTCCATCTTCTTGTGGGAGCACACGGGAGGATCCGTCCATACTTGGTTATATTTAGGCCCACCCTGCTTAGGTTTGACTCTGCACAGTGCACTGTTGGGTATGTGTATCCTGTGGCCTCAGTGACAGACCTCTCTGCTTGGAATGTGTCCTTCTTTGAGGCTTTCACTTGCTTGCATAGGAAGGTCTTGCATGTTGCCAAGCCTGCTGGCAGAGGTAGGAGTAGTCAAACAGTAGAATACGTTCTGAAACCCAGAGCTGTGGTCAGGAGGAGAAGTTATCAACCTACTTATAAGTGGGAGCCTCTCTAACAAGGTCTGCCTCCTGCAGTTGCTGCTATCTGCTCTTCTCTTGATCACCAGTTGCATAACTTCCTTCTAGGTTTGGAGGCTACAGTAAAGTTAAGGAAGTTGAAAGTAAATTAGACACCGTAATGACATTTATGTGATACAGTATATACCTATAGCATGTGTTGGCATAGGAACTGGTCTCAATTTGGCATCTCTTGGATGACTATGTCAAGTATTTGTGCCAATTTTTAACAAGGTATATATATATATTTTTCCAAGTGGAGAATGAATTTGTGTATTATTGGAAAAATGTCTTGGAACTAACATCATAGCTGATGTGAAAATGGTTTTGAGGGCAGCCACACAGTCATCTTCATGCTAAGCAGTCCAGGAAAATAAAATAACTACCAAATGGGAAAGAATAGTTAGGAAGTTTGAGATTTATTCCCCCAAAGCAGTATCACAAATAGAGAAAATGGAAGCACCAGCTGCGTTCCATCGCTGGTTTAATGGGATGTTGTTATTGACACACATATTAAAACTTGATTTTTTGTTTAGTTGAAGGAATGTTTACCACTCAACTTCATTATCTTGACTTTAGATTCATGCAGTAATTGCTGACACACTGGCATGACTACATGTTGGTTTCTCCTAAGAGTTGGTGGAAAAATAAAACAAAAGCCAACGCCAGCTTTATGCAGCCATGAGAGATCTCTTCACTGGAGCAAACGGAGAGTCACTGAGCATTGGTTCCGCACTGTAGGGACATTTTGCGTTTTCCTAGTGCAAAAATCTCGGCCTAATTTCACCCGAATTTTTCTCCCAAGGATGTAAGAGGAAAAAGGATGCTAAATCTCTCATGGTGTGGAAAGCAGACCGCTGCCCTTTTCCTGGCAAATTAGGAAATGCACTAGAACGTTCTTTGCTAAAGTCTTATTTAGCAAGGTTACAATTTGCCCCCTTTTGCCACTGCATTGTCCCTTTCTGAAGAAAGGGTGATTTACAAGCCTCTGGATCTTCTTGTGGTATTAATAACATCTTGAGCCAGCTGTTTTATTGGGTGTACACAGAGGGTAATTAGAAACATCTGAGAATCCCATAGTATGCCCAGAACACCATGACATTGAACAGAAAAGAAAAAAAAGTTCATGCCAAAGTTGTATACTTGGTAAATACATGGATTCCTCATTAGGCAAACTTCTCTTTTTGTGATATACCATTTTCAGACTAAAGCCTTTAGTAGTCTGAAAATATCCTTTTATTGAAATATACTCATTGCAAAAATCATGGCCTTATTTGGTAAAAGATTTGTGACTCTGCTGTCCATACAGTGACTATTATTTCCCCACTGCCAAGCTCCACCATAGCACAGGCCATTTTCTGCCAGAAGTATTTCTTCTTTTTACCTGACAGTGGCTGAAAATTTAGAATTCTAACCCTTAAAAACATCCTGTACTAGGGGCAAGTAGCTGTCTCATTTGTCTAGTAGTTCATCCCAGAAGTTGGTTGGAATGCAGAACCTCAGGCTGTTTCGACTGGTGCTTGGAATTGGATTTGCTGTGCTGGTGGCTGAGTTTGAAGCATTTGGATAATGCAATAATAAGAGCCTCCCTTCCCTCAAGACAAAATCTTGACAAGAAAACATATGATCTGGTGGTGACTGATCAACGGTTCTATTCCTCTCCATTCACATGTAGCAAGACCCTGTGAGAGATCAAGGTTGAGTCAAGCTGACGGACCCTGAGCAGATGAGCCAGGCTTGCAGTGGGAGGCATCCAGTGTCTCTCAAGCCTCTCTGGCTTTGTGTGTCTTGTGTGTGTGTGTGTGCAGTTTATGTCTTTTCTGACCTGTGGAAGTATGATTCCTCATTGATTACAGATGGAATGTTAGAGCCACTTGCATGCTTGACTAGGGATTATCTGTGACATACGAAGCCACTGGAGGAAGTCAGCTCATCTGGGTAAGAATGTTTGTGGGCTTTGACAGTGGTTGATAGCTTGGCCTTCAAATTCCTGTCTTCTCTTTTATACCCAGATCATAGTTTCCAGATCTGCTAAGACTGCAGAATTTATTTATTTATTTATTTATTTATTTTTGGTCTTTTTGAGACAGGGTCTTCCTGTAGCCCCAGCTGACCTGGAACTCTCTATGTAGACCAGGCTGGCCTCGAACTCACAGAGATCCACCTGCCTCTGCCTCCCAAGTACTGGGATTAAAGGCGTGCACCACCACACCCTGCCTAAGACTACAGAAGTTTTAAAGGTACAAATACTCAACTTGTACCCTGGGTCCCCTGCATCAGAATGTCTGGCTTTCCTTCAATATGTGTATCTTACAAACAAACAGTGCAGGCAGTTGTTACTCATAGCTCCAAGTGGAGAACCAGTCAGCTGGTGCTCCACACCTTTTAGAATGTGTGGAAATCACTGGCGATTTTACCCAAATTCAGCTCCTGAGGTAGTTGGTTTGCCTGGGGCTGGAGACTGCATTTCTTTTGCCCTCCCAGGACAGGTGATGCTGCTTGCCTGTGAATCAGTTTAAGATGCAACATGCAACAAATAGTAGGTCCACAGTATATATTGTTATCATGAATTCATAATTATTTATCTTATGTGAATATATCAATGAATGTGTGCTTGTTCATGTGTATTGGGTACACATATGTGTGTGGGTACAAGCAGAAGACAACCTTGAGTGTCATTTCTCAAGCACTGTCCACTGTTCTTTTGTGAGATAAGATCTCTCACTGATCTAGAACTCTTCAATTAGTCTAGGCTGGCTGGCCAGCATGTCTCAGTGATCTATCTCACTCTGCTTCCCCAGTACTGGGATTACAAACATGTAACACCACATCTGGCTTTTTTATATGGTTCTGGGTATCAGACTGTGCTCCTTATACTTTTAAAGCAAGCCCTTTAATCACCTGACCTACCTTCCTAGGCCCTGTGATATTTATTTTTTGAGTTCCAACAGGGACCGGAAGACCTTCCTAGGCCCTGTGATATTTATTTTTTGAGTTCCAACAGGGACCGGAAGACCTTCCTAGGCCCTGTGATATTTATTTTTTGAGTTCCAACAGGGACCGGAAGACCCTCAGTCAGATAATCAGATCATATTGACTTTTTGCACATCTCCAACTGCGGCTGTCCCTCTTATACCTGAGACTTCCTCTCCTTGCCTGGTGGCCTCTTAGGCACAGTCCCACCAGAAATCTTGGACTGTGGGGCACTTATACATCCTTCCTACATGAATACAGTGTGGTCTGCCCTGTCTGGTCATACTATCATCTCAGCATACTCTGGCATGCTCCTGTGTTCAGAATTTTCAGGAGACAGAGAGTCTGACCATGCCCCTTAAATTCTGAGGGCCACGTATCAAGCTCTCTAAAGTTTTTGTCTTCTATGCTCCAGTAAAACCAACTGGTTTCTGCAGCGCTGCCAGCACGTCCAGGAAGTGGAAGCCTTTTGTCCTCAGCTTTGGGTTGCAGCCCAAATCCCCAAGTGAAGGTCTAGCTCCCTCATCTGTGCAACAGTCAACAGAACATTGTTGTGCCTAGTGAGGTATTCTGATTTGGAAAGATGACACTCTTGGTTTAACAGTCATGAGACAGATATTTGAGTTTTGCTGGGAGAGTTAGAAAGGAAGACGATATTTACATAGTACCACCTTACTCTAGTTAAGTCCTCCTTGTAGGTATTATTAGGTACTTCAACAGTGGCCAAAGGTACAGTCTTTGGAGAGAAGATGAACTATGCTTGGACAATATCAGCTGCTTCAAAACTATCACACAGCCATCATGTGTTATGATGATGTAACATCCCTGGGCTGAAGCTGCAGACTTAAAGTGCTGAGCTTTCGACTTGAGAATGTGTTGAACATGGAGCATTTGAATTACCGGAAAATTAGAGTGAAGAGCCACTCCAGAACGAATGTGGCAAAGCTGTGATTTGCCTTCTGAACCTTCCCAGCCCTCTTGCATTTTCATGACCTCCTCTGGCCTCTTCCTCTTTCCCCATGGTCTACTGATTCCCTTTTATTTTACTTCTATTCATCAGTCATAGCCTTAACTGGATGCTCACTTAACTCCTTGTTATTCTGAGAAGGTGGAAGGAAGAAAAATTGTGTAAAAATGGTTCACAAGCTGGGCAGTTTGGGGCAATGCTAAGATGCATTGTTTTGGTTTTGTTTTCCATACTTGGGCAGGGGTGTGGGTTGTATCTGGCATCCAGCAGGCAGAGGCCAGGGGGTTTAAATATCTTATATTATCTGGGGCATCCCCTTTAGAAGAGAATTATTTGGATCCCAAATGCCAAGAGTGTTTGGGTTGAGAATCTCTGCTCTAGAAATCTAAAGATGGCCATTTTTTCTTTCCAGACATTTCAGACCCCCTCTCTCATGTTTTGTCCAATTCAAAAGAAAACACTCTCTCTTGGCCTCAGATAGTCATCTAGATGAAAGCTCCACTGTTTTTGTCACAGATGGATGCTTTCAATGATGGTGCTGGGGCTCAGCTGTCTCTCAGCTGTCCTTGGACATGTGCAACCTAATCAACCATCCCAGGGTCCTGAAGGCTTGAAGCATTCACAGCAACTTATGTGAGAATGATGATGTTGAGTTTCAGAATGTACCAAGGTCGATAGGTTGGGGTGTCTCAGAGGCACTCCACACCCAAGCCAGCTTGATTGGCCTTCATCATAGGGCTTCTCTGGAAACCGAAAGGAGAACATGTGGGATGTGCTTAGCCCAGGAGACATCTTTTGCACATCTGGGAAGTGACTGTATAATAGAAACCTGTTTTTATCAGTAACAGTTGCTACTGTGGATACTTGGGCACAGTATGTCTGAGCAGTGACTATCAGGAGAGAATGCTGAGTGTTTATCTGAAAGATAGTATCGCTGCATGTTCAAATAAACCTAGCCCCTTGGGAGGGTACACGTTTGTTATTTTAAACCCAAGCCTCTTCACAGATGCCTTTCAAAATGTCATTTTGCCAAGTTTGAAAGAAAAGAGTCAAGCACTGCATGTCTGACTTTTAACTTGTTGAGAAAGAAAAACCTCTTTGTGGTCCAAATCCTTGTAGGATAGCTCAACAGTCATGGCACTCCTGTTCTGTGAGCTCATTGTTGGACTGAGAATTGGTCCTAGAGAGCAAGGAAAAGACTTCTTCCTGACCTGCTAGGTGGCTTGGGGAGCAATTTTCCCCTATGTTTTGGTCATCTTGTCCAGGAAGGTTGGAGTTTGTACAATTGCATATCTTGTGCTTTTTTTCTTGAGTGAAATTCCAGCTCTTGTTTCCATCAACAGAGACAGGCTATATGTGTTAGTACATACCTTCATGAGAGCTCAAGCCCGTATTTCACATAGCTGGTTTTTGTCTATTTATCCTTTGTGTGTGTGTGTTTCTTTTTGAGACATGGTCTCCCTGCAGCATCAGCTAGCCTGGAACTCACTATGTTCCAGCACCAGGCTGGCCTCAATCTCACAGTGATCCACATACCTCTGCCTCCTGAATGCTGGGATTAAAGGCATGTACCACCACGCCCGGCATTATTTATTTATTTTTTAAGTTGTGATAAAATATATATAGCATAAAAGTTGTCATTTCAACTATTTTAAATAAAGTGTTCATTTCAGTAGCATTGAATGCATTCACGGTATAAAAGGACCACAGTCACTGTCCACTGAATAGAACTTTTCATCACCTCAGACTCTACATCCATTAAACATTGATTACCCCATCTTATCCCTGCAAATCTCTGTAAACTTTCTCTTACCTTTGTCTCTAATTAATTAGAGTTTTCTGGGTGTTTTCTGTAGGTAAAATACTAAAGCATTTTTCTTTTAAAAATTCTTTTATTACATTTACATTTTGTGTATATGAATGTGTATAGGTATGTATTTGTAGGTCAGAGGACAACTTGAAGGTATTGGTTTTCTCTCTTCATTATGTAGGTCCTAGGGATTGAATTCAGATTCTCAGGTTTGGCACCAAGTACCTTTACCCACTCAACCATGTCTCTGGCCCCAGCATTTATCTTTTTGTAGCCAGCTTATTTGACTTTAATGTTCTTAAAGGTTCATCTCTATTAGAGTATAACATGTTTGATTCTTCTGTCCTTTCCATTTCTTCAAGACTGAGTCTGATTCTGTAGCCCTTTTACTTTTTAAGGATAATTAATTTGTTATCTAAATATACTACCTTTTGTTTCTCATCTGTTGATGAATATTTCTACTTTTTGCTATTGTAAATAGTGCTGTGAATATTGGTGCACAAGTATCTGAGTCCCTGCTTTGAATTTTTGGAGGGACATGAACAAGTTTTGAAAATCCAAAGTCTGGAATACTCTAAAATCTGAAATTGTTGAGCATTGATATGACACTAAAAAAAAAAAAAAGTTTTAGATTTTGAAACACTTGAGATTTTTCTGATTAAGGATGAATGCAGTCTGATAAAGACCACGCAGATATTCTGAAGTTAAAAAAAAACCCTCTGAAATCTGAAACTCTCTAAGCACAGGGGAACAGGTGCTCTGCCTGCACCTGGAAGTGGAGAGGCTGCATGGGGGGGAGGGGGTGGGGGAGGGTCAGAGGGAGGTCCACGCTTAGTTTTTCTAGGAACCGTTGACTAGTTTCTGCAGAGGCTGTGCCATTTTTCATTCCCAACAGCAATGCTGCAGCATTTGAGTCCCTCACATCCTTGGACAGTGCTTACTCTCCTTCCTTTTTTTTCTTGTCATTAATTAATAGCCATCCCAGTGGGCGTGAAGTGATTCTCATGGCTTTGATTTGCATCTCTGCTGACAGGTGAGGCTGAGGATCTTCTCATGTGCTCATTGGACAGCTGTGATTTCCTTTGAAGACATGCCTCTTCAGGTCCTTTGCCCAGTTTTGAATTGGTTTGACATGGCTGATGTAAAAAAAAGAACAAAAACCAAAACAAAACTAGAATTTCCATTTTCCAAACTTAATTGTAGCATTCTCTATGGCTGCTGTGGATTGTGAATCTTTTGGGAGACCTGCATTCTGGTTTTGACTTTCTGACTTGGACAAGACTCATTTTGTAAATCTTAATTTCTTTATCTCCAAAGTCTAAGGAGTGGAGGCTCAGGCTGGCTGGCAGTGGTCAATATCTCATTGACTTGCTGATGGAAAGCCTGTCCCAGGAGAGCAGTGTACACTGTGAATGGATAGACTATCTTAGTATGCTTTACTCTGCAAATACTTTCTACAATTTCCAAGTATGCACACTGTGTTCCCTTTTGTACTTTTTTTTTTTTTTTTGGCTCTGCTTTTGATGTGAATCAAAGGCTGGTTGTGTACAACTGCAGTGATATATCGTGTGGTGATGTGTCATCAGCCTGACAAGTTTGATCAGAAAACTAGAGGCCTCAAAACTTTGGACAGGTTTAAAAATGACTCCATATTTTTCTTACTTAGATTTTCAGCTCCAAGTTTTCAGAAGAGTTTGGCCTGGAACAGAATGACTCCGTGGTGGCCTGAAGGAGGCACAGCTTGTTTGGAGTGGGATGAAAGGATAGAATGGGGTTGGGCCAATAGGTTGGAGAGGATCGAGCTTTTTATTTTCTTAGAACTGAAATGCGAAGCTGCACTGTACAGATTGTGCTGGGGCCCTGTTACGAGTAAAAGCACTCGATGGTTGAAGACTGAACATCTGAGCCATAGTCATCCAGATCCCCTCACTAGGGTTGAAAAAGTCAAAAGCAAATTTTGAAATTGGGGAAAATCATTTTTATAGTCATTGAAAGAGGAGGCTTTCCAATATATCTTTAAGTTCATTTATCTCCTGCCAATTCCTGGGGCTATCTTCATTTCCTTGGATTAACACTCCTTGAAATTTTTCTTCATGTGGAATTAAAAGGCCAGATATGTGAGCATTCTTCAGCAGTCGGAGTGCTGAATTACCCGTGCTGTGTGGGTGTCAGCCACCCTGCCCTGAGTCCCCAGGGCGCCTGAGGCTTCAGATTGCTGTCAGGCAGCGGAGGGTAGAGAAGTTGGTTCTTTGCTTCTCTGCTTCTCTGGCCTCCCCCAGGCTCCCTTGGGTCTTCTGAAGGCCACAGCTGCTGTTAAGAGGCACTCTCTAACCTCAGGGTTCTCACAGTGGGTTCCCAGATCTTCCTGCACTGTTGTTGTTGTTATTAATTATTATTATTATTATTATTATTATTATTATTATTATCATCAACACAGAGTCTCCCTGTGTATCCCAATCTAGTGTTGAACTTGCTATCCTCCTGCCTGGCCCGAGTACTGGGTTTATGGGTGTGGACCACCATGATCAGGTTGCCTGCATCTTTATCATAGACCTAGCTCATAAGTGGTCTTACACTTCCCTGACTTGAGTGCTCTTCCATTTTCCGACTGGCCTTCGATCACACCAAATTACAGTTAACTAGACATGAAGGCAGATTTTTTTAAAATGTTCATTTGTACATCATTTAAAAAATATTTTTAGACTATATATAATGCATAGTATAAAAGGGTCAAAAAGGTGGGAAGAGTACTTACTGTTGTGTAAAATCTTAAGTTTTCTTTCCATTTCTAGCCTATAAACACCCAGCTCTCTTTCTTAGAGGTAAAAACTTGTTTCCATTTCTGTTTTGTTCTCAGAATTGGTATGTACATATTGGCAGATAGATAAATATATTGTGAAGCTTTTAGAATATATTACCTACTGTATTGTGCTGTTTGTTTACTTCACAATTCATACCAGCACAAGCAGCTCTGCTGTGTTTTTAAAGCTGTATAATATTGTATGATAGCATACATTATTACTTATTTAATCAGACTAAATCGTTAACATTTGCCTCTTCAGCTTTTGGTATTATCTAAGCTGCCATAGATGATAAATGTCTTAACATATATATATATTAGTTACTTTGCTTATTACTATGGTGACATACCTGGCAAAAACAACTTAGGAAGGATTATTTTGCCTTAGTTTGAAGGTACAGTCCATCATGTGGGGGAACGTGTGGCATGGGAATGGATGGCAGTTGGTCACATTGTGTCTACAGTCGGCAAGCAGAGTGATGCACACAGATGTTTGGCTGACTTTCTCCTTTTTATTCAGCTCAGGACCACAGTCCATGAAATGGTACTGCCCACATTAACCATCTTGAAAATTCTTCGCAGACATGCCCAGAGGCTTGTCCTCAGTAATTTTTAGATTCTGTCAAGTGGACAATCAATATTAACTATCACAACATACATTTGTGAAGATCTCAGGATAAATTCATAGAAACAATGAGTAAATCAAAGGATAAGCACTTATTAAAATCAATACGAATTTTCCAAATTATCTCTATTGGCATACTCATTTGGTACGGTCAATAAACATTTTGAACTCTGACACTGGAATAGGTAAGTGTTTTAATTTAAATTTTGCTTGTACGTGAGACTGTCTTTTCAAGTGTTTGAAACTGAGTCTTTCAGTCTGGGCATTGTTCATACTTGGATGGAAAATCCCATGTTTCAGGGGATGACCTGTGGATTGCAGGATGCTTGAAGCATCCCTGAGTGTTTGCATTACATTCCTGTATCCCAGGCTGACTGTGAGCTCACTACATAGTAAGGATGGACTCAAATTCCTGGCCTTCCTGCCACTACTTCCCAAGTGCTGAGATGACAGGTACCACCATCCTGGCTAGAATCTTATCAGTTAAAGGTGCCAGATATGTCTCTTATTCAGCTGTTATGATTCTTCAACCTTAGACATAAATTTCTAGTGATAATCATGGCTAAAGTTTGATGAGTAGTGTACAAATATATTAGAGAGGAATGTATAATAGTTAATGCTGCCAAGTGCCCTTGTGTGCCCAACACTGTGTGTGGGACCTTGTGTTATATCTGGGCCCTTTGTGGTTAGGTACTTACTAATAGGTTAAATAACTTGCCCAGTACCACAGAGCAAGCATGTCACACGGCCATATTTCAGTCTTGTGACTCTTAGAATCTCCGGGCTGTGCTCTTCTCCACCCACAGCGATATTTCATGTTTACTTTTCTAAGCCAAGGTTGGTGTGAAACCTAGATTGAGACCCTGGCTTTGAGCTCCCATTAACGCTGTCAAATGTGATCTATTTTTTTGTGAGGTTTTCAAATCTAGAGAGTCTGAAAGCAACTTCCCAAGGATGCTGTTGTGGGGGGGGCGGGGGGAGGAGACTGCTAGTGCCCTTCACATGCATGAGAGTCATTAATTCTGTCCCAGCTAATGAAATGCAAGGATCTGTTCCTCATTCCCACCCAAATAAGGTGAGGAGAAAAGCCATTGGGTACCTGAGAGAAGCTGAGGTAACCTTACTCAAGAAAAAATGTATATGTAGAACAGAATATTTCTGTTATTGTTCAACAGGAAAATCAGTAGGCAATCCTGGGTAAAGTTCATACAATTGAAATAGAGTATCTCAAAGCTGATACCCAGAGGTTCGCAATCTGAAATGCCAGTCATCGCAGAGGCTTGCACCCCTGTGCCGGTTTTCTCATCCACAGAAGGCAGCTTACTGCCCACAGGAGCTACTGCAGGCCTGGGAAAGATGGACACCAAGTTCTATGCCATTTCTGGAGTTAACCCAGAAAAATACTTGAGATAGAACTCCCCAGGTATGTCCTGGAAAGTCAGAGAGACAGAACTTCTCTCCAGTGACTTCCTGGGCCCAAGGGATCATGGGAAGGAGGTGGAGTGATGAAGCACCTCTGATTCATGGTCACTGAAGCACTCCCCCTTTTGCCAGAAAAATGTAAGATTTCTTCCCAGTGATTTGCATGCATTCTCCAGAACACTTGGACTTCCTGGGATTTAAAGTATAAACTCAGGTTTCTTGACAGTAACCTTTCAATATCACATATCAGTGAACTTCCCTTGTCCTACCTCTGCTCTAACGCTGACCCCACTATCTTGGCCTGTAGTGCCACGAAGCTCTGAAAACAAACACTAGTTACCTTCAACATGGTAAGAACACAGAGTGGACCTTTCCTCATTCTCCAGTAGTGGAGACAGTCTCAGTCCACTGCATCATATGATGAAACAGGATACGTATTGTCTGAGAGCTCAGCTAAGGTAAAATGAAAATGCCTATTGTCTTGTGACCAGACAGAATGCAATGAGACGGGAATGTAGGGTCTTAGTGTCCCTAAGCTTGTCCTGTAACAGGACAAAGCATTGGCTTGGTGAGCTGTGGCTGTCATCATGACAGCTGTGTGGACTTGTCTCTTCTGCTTGGTGATGACAGAGTCCTGCGTGTAATCTCAGTGGCAAGCATGTGCTTGCTGCTGTGGCTCACACTTTCAGGATGGTCTGTCACAAATAATGAGAACTGTGGCTCCTTCAGGCTACATAAATGGAATCAGCCCTTCTGAATCCTGAATGCTTGCTGGAAAGTCACATCCTGGTTAGTCCAGCCATTTAACCAGCCATAGCATTTGAGTGAGCAGAAAGCTGTCACTCACCTCCCTCTTAATTAGTGCCTGCTCAAGGAACATCCCTGGTTCTAGTGCCAGAGAGGAACTTCCATTCTTCCCTCTTCTGTTTCTTTCTTTTTTAGTAAAATGAATGTTTTATCTTTAAATATGTGTATATTTGTGTGTGTGTGTGTATGTGTGATCATGTGCATGTGAGTGCAGGTACTCTCAGAGGCCAGACGAAGGCATTGGATTCATTGGAACTTGAGTTACAGGCAGTTGTGAGCTGTCTGAGGGTGCTGGGTACCAAATTTGGGTCCTCTGCAAGAGTAGTATGTGTTCTTAAACACTGAACAATCTCTCCAGCTCCTCTTCTGTTTCTTATTCTTTGTACCTGGTCATTTAACTTCTTAAATAAGACTTTTATGTAATAAAGAGCCAGGAGCGCTGAGGAGATAGCTTATTTGATAAAGTGCTTGATGTGCAAACATAAGGACCTAAGTTAGTTCTCTAGCACCCACTTAAAGGCTGGAGGTGCATCTGTAATCTCAGTGCTGGGGAAGTGGAGGTAGGACGATCCCTGTAGCTTGGTGGCCAATCTAACTGAACCGGCCAGCTCCAGGTTCAATGAGAGACCCTATCTCAACAATTAAGGTAGAGAAAAATTGAGGACACCTGATGTTGACCTCTGGCCTTCACATGTATACATACATGAATGAACAGGTGTCTATACACACACACATGCATGCACACACACACACACTGGGTTGGGGGAGAGACAGAGACAGAGACAGTTTGGTAGGTGTGCTTTATTTAGTAGCCCCTACTGACATATGGTTGCTGACCTGCTCTGTATCTTGGGTCCATGAGCTGATTCATTTTGTATTTCTTTGTCTTCCTGTGTGGCAGTCTATGAGATTATTAGAGAAGAAATATTTCAGGAATCGATTTGGTTCTAAGTAGGAGAGGAAGAGCAAAGCTGACCGAGGACATTGTGTGAACCTGTGTGGATTTGGCCATGCTCCCCACTGCTGCTCTTCATCTTGAAATGATGTCTATCACTTGCCCTGACTATTTAGAAAACCAAGGCCGATTGCATAGAATAGTCAAACCAGAGAGAATCCAACTGTAAAAATAACTTGTGGATGATTTCCATTTCTGTAGCCACAGAGAGAGAAGTTGTTAGGGTCTTGAGGAGACTTACTCTTTTAATTGTTGGAAGATGAATAGTAAAACTTGTGCTTAATGGAATCCAAGTGCCTTGGAATGACTTTGAGTGGGTCATTCATGTGGTTAGGGCATTGCTGCATCCAAGGGAATATTTTGATTGATTGTGTCAGCGTCCTTGGTGGCCCTCCCAAGAGCTTGAAGGCATATATAAGTTTGGTTTCCTCTCAAAGCTTCTAAGCTTTCACAGTTGAGGCGAGGCATGTGTCATTCCTGTATTTTATTCTGGTAATAATGATTAGTATAATAAATGGAACAGTGTAGAAATTCAGTGCAGTTGGTTGACTTACTGTAGAAGTAGTTTTTTTTTTTCTTTTTTTGTTTTTCATCTCTGTTGAAACTATGTAGATACAGATAAGAACCCTGGCAGCTAGGTGTCTGGCCCTTCTGGTGATTAGTGATAATTTCTGTCTCATTACTATTTATTGGTCATTGTAGCCCTCAACTCAGGGATTTATGCTGCATTTTATTTTATGGACCATTTTATCTGGGATTGACCAGCACTGTGTGTTCAGAAGGGTTCTGAGTCTCCCTTTAGGTCCAGCAAGAGCTGTAATAGGTTAATAGTTTTTATTAGAGGAGAGTGTCACATCTGCCCCCTAGCTGCTGTTCCCTGGGTGTTTGCCAAAACTCATTTGTCATCCCTATGGAGACTGGTCCTTTCCAACCCTTCCTAGTCTCTCCAGGAGTTATTGAGACAATGTGCACACTTTGGTGATAGGTTGGAGGACTTTGAATTTTGACTCTGCTATGCATTAACGGGATGCTTTGAGAGGAGCACCAAACATCTTTGAATTTCAGTGATCTTCTGCAACTTTGTGGAAAATGTTAGTGTTCACAGGACTGCAGAAACAGTAGACAAGTAATGAATACAGTGCCTGGAAAAGAGAGGAATCTGAAGCTTTGCACCGTTCTCTCACAGACAGGTCACACAGGCAGCTTTCGTGCTATCACTTTGCTATATTACAAAGTTTGCTATATTATAAAATGTTATATTATGTAACATAATATTTTCATGTTGATGAATGGGTGGCTTAATGGGAACAAAGCATTTTAAAATTTTATTTATTGTTTTTATTTTATGTGTATGAGTGTATTGCCAGCATATATGTGAGTGTGCCCGTGTCATGCGATGCTATGGAGGTCAGAAGAGGGTTTCAGATTCCCCTGGAACTGGAGTTAAGGATGGTTCATAGCCATCATGTGAGTGCTGGGACTCGAACCCAGGTCCTCTGCAAGAGCCACCAGTGCTCTTAACCACTGAGCCATCTCTCTAGTCCCGGAACAAAGCATTTTAAATTATCATTTCAATCACTTCTATGCCCTAAATGTATTGAATGCAAGGGTCAATGTGTTTTGTTTTCTTAACAAAGAAAGCAGAAACTTTTAACAGGTTTATATTGAGCATGTTAAAGAAACTTCCTTTTAGATTAGCCATTCTGGTGATAGTTTTGCTGACAATCAGTCTTAGAAATGATGAATCATTCGGTTCGTAACGAAGTACTTCCTTCTGTTCTTCCAGACAGTACCCATTCAGCCCTTTATTCATTCCCAGGCTGGCCTTTGAATTTCTTCTAGATGATCATGAGCACTTGCTACCACTGAGCATGCTTGCTGACATTCCTTGATAGCATTACAGGAGCTAAGAAATGTGTGTGGTGGATCTTAATTTCGTAATTTGGTAGATTTGTCATTTTATAATAGCATGACGGCAGTTTATAATCTCTGTATATGGTCTGGCTCAGGAGAGTGAATTTGGAGAAAACAGTATTATCATGCCTACCTTTGTGGCTGTAGTTTGTTTAATAAATTTATGTTCGTTCATGTATGTGTCTAGAGAATTATATGTCCAAAATGACCATAAAGATAGTAGTCAAATGACCATTTTGATTTTAGAATCAAAATCAGTTCTTCTTTAATGATTATTTTTCTTATTTACTTGAGGAAATCTGTGAATGTTGTGACCCTATATCTAGCAGTTACTTGGAAATTTCTATTAATCGCTGGTATTCCCTTTTGCCATAGGATATTGGGCTATGAAAACTAGAAGTTTCCATTTTAATCATGAAAATTTTGAATAGTTTTATGCTAATGATGAAAGCAGAAATTTGTTCTTGTCTTCATCTTAAGCTTAAGCTGTCCTAAGTGGATCATACTGATCTCACATAGCCTTGACCCCTTAGATTCACCATCTTCCACCTGCTTGCTGTTGATCAGTCTACTGGCAGCTGGAAGATTAATCATAAATCATTCATAAAGATTATGAATAAGCGCTGGGTTTTCCCACATCCAGTGGTGGGAGAAACTTCATATTCAAGAAGGGAATTAATCACATTTTACTGCTATTTCTCTTACTCCTTTTTTTGAAATGGGAATGAACAATGTAAGTGGGTTATTAAACTTTGTATAAAGGGTTCAGAAGAGATCTGCCACCAATCAACAGAAACTACTATCATTGGGCCTACAGTCACACAAGTGGCACTAGGACTTCAATACAGAGAATTGAGTCAGCATTCCTTTTAGATCTAAGGAATGGATGCTTCGAGATACTTTAACTTGATATTATATAAATATGTATGTGAAAAATAATGCAGAGGGTACAGAATATAACAAAAAGTATTTTAGGCACAATCTTAGGTGTGTAAAGACAGATCTGGGGCTTGTGAGGAGGGCTGCAGGACTGCTGAATCTTTAGAAGACTGTTGCTGCATACAGCGGAGAAAGCACCGGAAGCTGCCTCAAGTGCCATGGGACGCCGATTGAAAAGTGCACTGGCTTGAGGCATTGCTGCCCTTCATATTTTGTGTCATCTGGTATGAAAATAACATAAGAAGCTGTACTGGCAAAAGTGCCCTATTTAAATTGAGAATTTCATATGTACATATATGTGCATGAAATCTCCCTATTTCAATTCCTCCCCACCCCCTTTCCCTCCCAATTTCACGTTCTCTCTGTCTCCTCACCCCCTCTCTTAAACCCACTAAGTCTGTAATGCCTGTACACACATGGGTGTAGACCATCTACTGGAGCATGGGCTGTACCCTTAAGAAATTTTACTCTCCCTCTCCCAGGAGCCGTCAGTTGCCAATAGCTTCTTTCTTAGGGGTGGGACTTACCTACACTTGGGATTTTGGTTGGCTTGATCTTGTGCATGCAGTAATTGCCACTGTGAGTTCATGTGTGTAACAACCCTGTCACATCCAGCTGCATATGCCCCCTCTTCCAGGATGATCCCTGAGTGCTACCTAGGTTCTTACTTTATACCCATAGATAGATTAATGCATCTCTCATCCCTCATTAGAGAAGCTTCTTTTTTCCACAGTTGGGGATTAACATAGAGGCCCCAAACTGGCCAATGTGCAGAAAATAAAAGGCTGGGGCATGCTCAGTCTAAGAGGTGCTCTTAATTGGTCTATGTATAAACCCTAGGAATGCTTGACTTTGAGTCTTCTGGCCTTTGTGACAGGGTTTGAAAGTTAACATCACTGACATACATTCAAACCACTGGCATTTTATTTGGCACCTACTTAGGGTGTTCATATGATTTTCTTGGTATTGGTGAGAAGATAGGCATCCTTGGGCTTTGCATACAATGTCCATGCACTGTTCTTCATGCACATGGATGCAGGGCTCTTAGAGGCACACTGAGGCCTTTAGGGAGCAGAATGCTGCACTTAAGGGAGGGACATAGGGCAGGAGGGGCAACACTGACAAGAATGGGAAGGGGAACTCTTAGAATCTAGCTGGGAAGATGGCAAGTACATTGGCATGGATTCATGACCAGGAGTGTACTATGTCCCAAGAATCATAAACAACTCAGACTCATGGTCTAGAATGCTTAGAACAGGCCATGGTGGAGAAAAGACTGGCTGGGAGGTAGTTGGAAGAGTACGGTAAGAGTGACAGCACTGGGTATTGAATACACTGTTATGTGAGTGAAACCTTTCATTCTTACCCACAGACCCCTGGGTCACAGGATGTTACCCCCAGTTCTGTTGAAAAGACAGGATTTTTCTGTCTTAGGTGATAGTGAGCCACAAAAAACTTATATAAGGAAATGAAACAATTGGGCGAGTGTACATGCGGAAGTCCATTCTGGAAATAGTGTGGACAGATCATGTTGGAGAGGTGTTAAGAAAAGACATGGGGAAGATTTTCCAGGAGGTTGTCGTATCTTCCACAGAGGACAGAACAGTCTCAGTTTAGACAAAGGCATTAGAGAGTGGAGAAGAAATAAACAGAAGATGGGAGAGAAGCATCAAACTTGCTATATTGAGGTTTGGTTATAAGACAGAGAAGAAAGCGGGCATGAAGGTTTACAGCTCATAAAGAATGTTCTTTAAATTGTCGTATAAAAATGTGATATTCAGAAGGAAGCTATGAATCACTTAAGTTTATCCTTCTACCAACAGAAACTAAATTCCAGAGAACTGACTGGGATAATTCAAGGTTGCTCAACTCAACTGTGGGATCCAGATCTAAGGCTGGAACCAAGACCTCTTGACTGTTGGTACAGGAATCTCTGACCTTCTAGACTTTAAGCTTGTGGAGTATAAACAGGAATGTGTAATGAAGGTGATTTTATTATACCTGAGAATTGTTATTAGCATAACTTTAGCAGGTGGGATATCCTCCTTGATAAAAGCAATGAACTAGAAAGTATGAATCATGTGGTGAAGCACGTTTAAATACATCGGTCTCATGCAGAGAAGTGCTAGGGTTTAAAAAATGAACTGATGAAAGTGCTTTGCCCCAAATGGCTTGTAAAAATAAGTGTTTAAAAATTGCTAAGCGGGCTAGGGATGTGGCATAGTTTGTAGTGTTTTCCTAGCATGTATGAGGCCCTGGGTTTGATTCCTAGGACCACATGAAACAAGGTACCTGTAGTTCCAGACACTCAGGAGGTGGAAGCAGAAGGATCAGTTCAAGGTCATCCTTGACTGTGGAGGGAAGTCAAGGCCAGCCTGGGATCCTTGAGACCCTGTCTCAAAAAGAAAAACAAAACAAAAGCGAAAGACCAAACATCAATAAAGGGCAAAACAAATTAGCTAAGTTTCAAGCTTTGATGAAAATGTGTGAACGAACTCCTTGGTTCCCCATTTTCTTTCTCAAATTACTAATTCAGTTTAGGAAATGATCTCTTCCATAGTAACTTGACTCTAAAAGTAGACATACATCCCCTGTGAGTATGGTTTTTCCCTTATTTGGGTCATATCTGCTATAAATTATACAGCTTCAAGTTGAAAGAAATCAATCTGGTAATTTTTTTTTTAGTTTGTATGAATTAGAAAATGATTCTAGTTTGTAAAAATACTTTTTATATCAGTAAAGAAAAATCACTGTATACACATTTTAATTCTAAAAATACCCTTATATAGTTGCTTTAATTTCAGCATCTAGCCATAAAAGGAAAGGAGAAACAGGAGCAGTATTAGGGAAAGTTTCTGGAATTTTTTCCTTGGATACCCAAGTCGTTTCTCTGATGAGTTTTTGTTTATTTAGGAATGTTGCCAAAAGGATTTGGAAATTTTTCGAGTCCTGATTAATGGTGATGGTAGTTTTAATTTACTTCTCTTCCGTGTCTGTCATTCTTATCCTGTACAAAATGTTGACCTCTGATTGTTTTATTGTGGTGACTGAGTATAGCATATACACTAGGATGTTTCAAAAGTCGGCTTAGTCTAAATCTGAGTTACGTCGCAAGAGAGTTAATTAGAAACACACTCTCCAGCCAATATTGAGGATTACAAGGAATTATCTTCAGGAAGTCAGTTTGGGTGCATATTGTCTTGATTTAATGGAATGTTCCAGGTTCAGGAAGTATCTGTGGAGCTCTGAGGAATGAAGAAGCATATTTTAATGACCCGAACTTGACATATCAAGCCATTTAAGCTGAATGGGAGGAGACATCTTGGCTCATCTCCTCAACCTATAATGAATCACATGGCTTTGAACACCTTTCACATTTGACTCTGGAAGGTTCAACTGTGTGATTTTCAGCAATGTACAGTATAAGATTTTAAATTACCTCTACATAACTGCCTTTCCAAACTAACCAGCACCCTCTGTTCCCTTTTAAAAATACACCACCTGATGCTCAAGGCCTGCTGAACACTCTTATCTAATAATGACTCCTAGGTTCACACTTTACACCTCCCAGGTCTGAGCTGTGTTTCTACCAAGAGCCACTTCTGTTGCTGACCTAGAATTACATTATTAAATTAAATGTCAAATACACTGTCCAAAAGTGAGTACAAAAGAAGAGAACTGTTTCTATGAAAAATGACGTGAATGATTTGGGAAAACTCAGTAGAAGTGAATCACTAATACAGTATTGGCTGTTGGCTTAAGGTTAGGAAAGACAATGTGAAGGCCTTAGAAGTTTTAACATCTGGAGTTTGCCATCTGGAAGGCTCTCCAGTTAAGGTGTGCACAGTAAAGTAGTCCTTTATCTACTCCAAAAGTACTGCTTAGATAGCCACCATGTGACAAACATTTTGCTACTTGAGCCTCAGCAAGGGCAAACCCGAGAGTTCAGGCCTCTTTTTTCCTGATGCTCAAGACCTTTTGGAGGAGACTGGCATGTACCCAGATAATTACAGTTCATTTCTGTCTGTTCTTTGAATCACAAATGATTCTGTGTTGCTCTGTTGCAGGGGTGGGAACTAGTAGCTTGGATTTGGTATTACCAGGGAAGGCCTTGGTGAGCAGGTGATGTTGATAGAGAGGGCTGAGGTAGCGAGTGCAATGGTGAATTGGGAGGAAGAGAAAAGAGCCTGCCTAGGACCATTCATGTGGCTGGTTGGAAGAGACCAGGTATTGGGTGTGACTGCAACTAATTAAATACGGTGGGAACAATAGGAGGTAGGGCAGGGCAGGCAGGAAGAACTGGATCAGGATGGGTCCATGATGTGAAGAACATCTCTTCTGCTGCTGGTAACGGAGAATCTGAAATAAAGAAATGAATGTGTTTGATGTTTCACACAAGTGCATGTGTATCTTAGAAAGAATGATCCAGCCAGAAGTCATTTGGGGCTTCTTTCC
Organism: Nannospalax galili; assembly: GCF_000622305.1. NCBI lineage: Eukaryota > Metazoa > Chordata > Mammalia > Rodentia > Spalacidae > Nannospalax > Nannospalax galili. Next base: position 1,055,498 of record NW_008352153.1, read on the forward strand.
TGTTTTGAGTTGGGGCTATGTACAAATCTCCTTCTAGCCCCTGTTAAATATTTTCATCGTTCTTTGTGCTTAGTTACTAGAAAGTAGATAAGTTCTGGGTAGGACAAGACTATTGGTTGATAGTTTCCTTCTAATTGTCAACTTGATGCAGTCTAGAATCACATGAGAAGATCATCTCAGTGAAGGGCTATCTAGATCAGGTTGGCCTGTAGGCATGTCTGTGGGGGATTGTTTTGATCACATTAATTGATATAGGAAGACACAGTCCACTGTGGGTGGCACCATTCTCTGGGTTTGGGTCATGAACTGATCAAGAATAGAGAAGGGGAGCTAAGTATATATGAACACATTTGTTTTCTCTGTTCTTGACTGTGGATGTGGCTATCTGTTTCAAGTTCCTGCCTTGACAATGAAGGATTGTACCCTACTGTAAGCCTAAAAAACCCTCCCACTTAAAGTTGCTTTTGTTAGGGAGCAATGGAGATGCAATTAGAACAGTAAGCTATCTAGATTTAAGTTTTAAAAATATAAGATGTTGTGGAAGTGAAACCTGCGATTTAGGCTTGAAATAGCTAGTATTTCATGTTTATAAACAGCCATTCTTTTACCTCTGAGTTCAGTTTCTTCCACAACGACCTGCAAGACTCAAAGTGAGCAAAAAAAAAAAAAATCTTCATTATTGATAGAAATAGAAACCACTATCTAAAAACGTGAAACTCATTCCTAGTTGGTTTTTTAGCCCATTTTGATACTGCAAGATTTAGGCAGTCTCTAGCTAGACCTTTGTCTACATCATATAATCATTGTGTAAAACTTTGAAACCCTGCTCACCTATCAGCTTACAGAGATGCCTGAGATCACTTAGTCTTGGGCACAATCACTAGAACTCCTGAACACTGAAAAAAAGTACCTGTTGACTAATATGTTGACTCAGGATTTCCAGTTGAGATATCTAGAAAGATCTGAGGCTGGTTGTCTCACATGCACACCCCCAACAACTATGCAGGCTGTTCCATATTCTCCAGCTGTAACCTCCCTCATCACGGTGACTGTGGCATCATCTCAGCCGCAAGCCTCACCCTGCCTATGTGTTTGCCAGGGACGGCTTCAGACAGGACTGAAAGAAACCACAGCCCTACAAGCAATGGAAAGACCAGGGTGGAGAAAAAAGCCTGCAGTGTGGCAGACGGCGAGGTGGGGGCCTGGGAAAGTAACGATCCATGCAGTGTGGGGAGAAGGAGCTGCAGACGGGCCATGCAGATTTTTGTTTATAGTAGTGGTTCCCAAACATTGTCCACCCAGAATTTATTCCTTTTGGCTTTGGAGTGAATTTTACAGACCCCATTTCATTTTACGACCCAGTGTGTTTCTTCTTTCATGTCCCACTGGGAATGTTGCTGTGCTTTTGTGTTAGGCTGAGTAGGTCTTGGTAATTTTTTTGGTCTGCATTTTTCTCTGGTCTCCTATTCCTTACTCCACCCTCAACTGCCAAATTTTATTTCTTGTTTCTACTCTGTTATGTCTCCATCTGTCCTTGGAAGCTTTCTTTCCAATGTAACTCCTTATCTTTAAAAAATAAGGAAGTTTTAACCAATATTAAGATATTTAGATAACAGTTCTCAAGCAAAAATAATTATAATCCATACTTATACACTGGATGAAGCCTCCAGATGGAATGAGTTAAATAATTAAGCAAGCAAGAACAAAATGGATTTTACCTAGAAATAGATTACTTATCAGGTACTCAGAAAGGTAGTAGCTTTCTAAGGATCGAAACAATAGGTCATAGACGAAAGAATTTATAAACTTCCCTGTATAAAAAATACCAAAATATGTATCTAAGATAAACTACGATAAACAAGATATATATTGACAAAGGTGTTTTCATCAATAGCACAAATAAGACATTTTTGGGGGACAGAGTTTCCCTGTAGCCCCAGCTGGCCTAGAATTCCAGTGTAAACCAGGTTGAATTTGAACTGAGATCCGCCTTCCTCTGCCTCCCAGTGCTGGGATTAAAGGTGTGTTCCATCCTGTCTAGCTTCACAAATAAGATCTTGAAGATCTATTATGCATACAAGCCATCATGAAAGTAATTTCAGAACAACATAAAGATGTCAAGAGGGCCAAATACTGTTTGGCCCTCCTGTGGATTACACCTGTAATCCCAGTACTTGGGAGGCAGAGGCAAGAGGACAGAGAGTTCAAGGCCAGTCTGGACTATGTAGTGAGACCTGTCTCAATAACAAAAAATAGAAATGTTAAGACATAGACAAATATATAGATCAAAAGGTAATTCAAATAAGAAGTAAAAACAGTAAAGAAATGTGGGGAAAATTTCAAAATCTTCAGTAAAGACTCACCGTATCAGCATTGTGATAATCAGATTGATGGTGAAATAGTTCAAGCTTAGAAATTACCATTTTGAACCTTGAGAGCTTGTTTGGAGGTTCTAATAGGGGAGTGCAGCTACTTCTTTGCCCTGACCAAAAGGCCAGTCCTCCTCTGTCAGGGAAGGTTGTCCTTTTCGACTGAGCAGGCAGCTTTGGGACAGATGCATGTAGAGCATCTAGGGAGGAAGGGGACCCCCCACCTAGCTAGCCAGATCAGCCAAATCAACCCTGGCGATCAATGGGGTGATAGTGCAGTTAGATTGCCTTCACATCTAGAAATTACCATAGAAATGAGTAATTTAATAGAAATAAAATCCTTGTGTGATAAGCTAAATGTGAATTCTGTATGTTAGCAAACTGTTGTTGATGCTACTGATATATGCTTTGTGGAAGATTCATCTGCTGATACCCTAGCAATTTAAGAGCCCTGAGTTAGACTCTGAGGGGGTGGCGGATGAGTTGGCAGGCTGTATGTTGCATGATGACTTAGCTGTAGTGTTTATTCTTTCCTTGCTGGTATGCTGCCTTGGCTTTCCCTTTCATATGTTCCCCTTACACTATGCCATAACAGCCACGAAATCAGTGATGATGGCTGGGTGCTTGCTGTATGCTGAGTTGTACATTGGTTGATTGCTGACTTGCTGTATGCTGAGTTCTACACTGACTGAGTGCTGACTGTAGGCTGAGTTTTACATACTTTAAATATAAATGACCTCATTCAAACCATGTGACAACTATGTTGGACGGATGTAAGTGCTATCTTTATTTTATAGGTGAAGAAATAGGGCAGACAGGTGTTATATAACATGCCTAGGGTCCTACCAGTATTAATTGATAAAATTAGGGATTCAAACTCTGGGAGGTCTGGTTCAAGGCTCTTCATGTCTGTGCTCTGTGACCTCTCCAGTGATGAGGCCAGTACATTAGATTAACAGACTCAGGTTTCTTTGCTTGTTCACTGTATCTGTTAGCCTGTCACCTAGAATTTACTAAGCAATCAATAAATATTAGTTGAGTGCATATGATTATATTTACTAAGAAGGATAAAATTAGATGCTTGAGAATGCTCCCAACAGCTTTATCTATAATAGTTTAAAAAGAAATGCAGACATAGTGACCAAGTAATAGGGAATAGTTACTTATTTAAATATCATATAGCTACTAAAACATCAATTCTTATGAATATAACAATACATAATAGAGTATGAAGACTACACAGTTATAAAAAAATGCAAATATATCCTGCAGTGATTTTAACCATAACTTGAAAATCTCTCTTGGTGTTAATAGTTTGTGAGTATAGATAATATAGTGATAATGATCAAAACAAATTATGCCTTAGCCCTTGATTACCTTTATCCCCTCTGCATCCCCTGAAAGTTATTATGAGATTCCTGAGGGCTGTTCCTCATCTACCACACTGTGCTGGTGAAGTACAGACACAGGCAGAATCCACCAAGGGATGCTGGCTGGACCCTCCAAGGTCCTCTGTAAATGGATTCTCAGGGAAGCCCCACCACTTTCCCAAAGAGGTCCTTCCCCAGAACACTGAATCTGTGCCTTCCCTGAGTCCTTTGTGCTTCCTGAAGAGCTAGAAGGGGAATCCATAACTGTTGTCCAGCTCTTTTCCAACCCCACCTGGCTCTTGGTCATAGTGGCTCTCAGAGCAACAATGGTTTTGCTTACAGTATTTCAAAGATGGTGGGAGGTCAGGAGTGTCTGTCTCTGCTTGCTGATTTTTGTCAAGTGTTCGAACAGTGTGACTTACGGCAGACAGATAGTAAATATTCATTGAATGATTGAATACCCTTGGAGATTTTAGCCTTCCTGTCCCATGTCACTGGAACTCAAGGGAGGAGCAGGGACCAGTAGTGCACAATGGTGCCTTCTGCAGTCAAGGAAATATTCTGTCTCCTGCATATGGTTCTTTCCTTCCTTGGTTGCTCTTGACTCTATTCCTATACTTCCTTAGTGTCTCTGCCTCAGAAAACTCCATTGTCTTTTGTTTGTCTGGGAAAGATCTGAGTTGACCTGATCTGCAATAAATCTGCAATCTCATATAAGGCTCCATTACAGTATCCTGTTACCAGTTATTAAAAATTAGGTGCCTGTGGAAGAAGACTGAAGGCTTGGCATAAGATCACGTGGTGAGATTTGAGGGACGCCAAGACCCCACCCCCCAACGTAAGAGGCGTGTGGGAAAGAACATTGCAGCAAAGCTGAGAAAATGTGAATCTCATCCCATTTCTGCCACTAGCTAGGCAGCAATATCCTAAGTGAACAGGATTTTGGCACCTCACTCCAGCTGAGGAACAAGGTGGTTGACTTAGATGTTTAGCAAGTCCCTTCAGACAACTCTGTGGAACTGGGAACTTTATGGGCACAGTTTGAAAACTCTTTCCATAGTATGTGCAGATACTTTAGTGTCCTGGTATTCTGGTGCAATAACTGAATATTAAGGAAGGTGGGGTAGTTTATAAAAGAAAAGGAGCTTATTTAGCTCTTGGTTCTGGAAGTCCAAGAGCATGGCACTGGCTTTTAATTGGTGTCTTGTGAAGGCTTTCTGGTAGGGACCCTTTATTGTCCTGAGGCAGCGCAGGACATCGATGCCAAGACAAGGCAAAGTTGTTAGTTTAGTGCTTCTTCTGCTTTTTATAGAGCCACTATCACATGTCATGAGTGCCCCCACTCCGGACTTCACCTAATCCTAGTTATCTTTTGTTGTCTAACAGACTTTTCCTTGGGTGACACAACACACAGGGCTACTCACTTCAGAAAGGGAACCTACCACAGACCAAAGTTGAATTTCGGGAACGAATGAATTTTGGGGGGTTACTGACAGGAGAATGGGTGAGGGGTTACTTACGGGAGCAGGGATGAGTCAGACAAAAGCAGCTGCATCGTGGAATAAGCCCACCCCATCAAGGGTGACAACTCAAAAAAGATGTAACCCTGGAGCTTGTGGGTAACTCTCCCAGCTGAGAATATCTTCTCTGAAGCTTAGATGGTCAGAGTCTCTTCCCCAGAAATGGTTTACTCCTTCTATAAAGCTGGGGAGGAGCCTTCCAGAATCTTTCAGTTTTCCACTTCCCTAGACATGTGACATTTTGTTTACCTCTTGAGTCCAGTGAGCCTTCCCTTCCCTCCTGGAAGGAATGTTTCAATTAGCAGGAAACTGCTATACAATACCCCCTAAGGACCCATCTCCAAACTTCACTAGTATATCACTTGGAGGGTTGTTTCACTATTAGTCTGGGGGAGACCAAGCACCCAGACATAGCAGCTGAGGTCACATGTTGTCAGATAAAATAAAAAGAGGGGTATTAAAAGGGGTATAGATCAAAGCTGTGTTTTTCCATTTAGAATCTTCAGGGAGTTGTTGAGAATGCTTGTCATTTTTGTTGAGTTCCTGCTTGTAAGTTACTGTGCTGTAGCATGTGGTAGACAGACTTGAATGCATCATAATCTCCTTCCCCCACCTTCAAATGGCAACAGGAATGAAATAGAGGGTAGACTGGTGGATGACAGTCACATGTTAGATGTGCCTGCCCCTTGTTCTTATCCAGCATCCTTCTTCTGTGTGGGTTTTCTTTTTTTTTTCTTTTTGAGCCCATATTTGGCCCCAACTTTTATCAACGGCAAGAATTTAAGCTGGCTATGAGGTCAGAGGGATTTTTATTGCAGTGCTTGTGCCCTCAAGTTAGATATGTTTGTTGAGATTTTTGACTTTACAAATATTTAAAAATTCTAAGTTTAGATTCATCTCAATTACTTTTCTGAGGCTCAGGAATAAATAATCCTAAGTAGATAATAATAATGAGCTTAGTGGCATATGAACTTCATCTTTGGAAGGATCTGCAAAGTTTGCGAAGCATGGTGGCACATTTTAAAAGGGCTTGACTCTTAATATTACTGGATATAGCCTAGGCTTAAGTGCTGTTACTGGGTTTCTGAGAAAGTATTTTTCAAGGATATTAAAGAAAATGCCAGGCCACAGTGACTGAGCAGCAACATGTCCCTTTGGATAGCTGCAGTGACCACCCGCCCCCCCAAAGGTGGGCTGTGCAGGGATGGATCAAATTGTCGTTCTTGACGCATACATATCCTTCCCCAAATAGTCAGATTTGTTTAAGTCCATGAGTATTTATTAACCACTTTTTCCAGAAGTGTGAAACTTATACTTGAATCGGCCAGATGAACTACAGCCTCTTCAACACAGATGGCAGTTGGCAGATGTACGCGTCCCTATTTTAAAATTTAAATCTTGCCAATCACTTTTGATGAAATGATAAAATCTGAATTTTACTCTATTTACTGACCTGGTTGGAGTTTTGAGAACCAGAATTTCAGGCTGAGATTGTGTCACCCGGCCATGTTATTTTGTAGATGGGGAAAATCATAATCTTCAAGGTAAGATCATTTGTTTTTGAAGCTGTTACAAAAGGATGTCCTTAACTAGAAGCGTCTGGGATTTGTGTATTTACTGCACTGTACTGTTACTCAGTATTACTGCATTTTCACGGGGTTAGAAGACACTTGAGTTTAAAATTAGTAGGAAACTGCTACCATGACAGCATCTGTAAAGAATGTGAGGTGGAATTTAGTGATAGGCTCCATCTACTGAGTTCCTCAGGTTAAACCTAGATCAGATGAGACAGCCCACAGCTGTGGTGAGGTTGACGATAGATGAACAGGAAATTTTAAACAAAGTTGAGATGATGAATAGTCCCATCCCACACTGGATGCTTTGGCATGCGTGGTAGGGCTTCATATCTCCTAGATATAAACAGAACGCCGCACTGAAGCATTCATGAATGCCTACCAGCATTATAAACGGGTGGTTTTTACGGAATAGTTATATGCATTCAGAATATTTTGTCCTTCCTGAAATCTGTATTTACCTTACCATGGGGTTCAGTGTCCCCTCTATCTGGGTATTTGATGGGTGGAGAGGGAAGGAAAGTGGTGATTTTAATTTGTAAAGCAGATAAGGCAAAAGCCATGCTCTGTTTGAGCAGGTGAACTAAACCGATGATAAAAAGCAATCGTTAAAGTAGCATTCCTCGTCTGGATTGCACTACTGTCTTTTATAAGGACCATAGCCTGGGGTTCTGTGGATTGTGTTATAGAAGAAACTGCTTGTAGCAATTCCCTTCTTCTCCTAATATTTTTGCATATATCAGAGCCATGCCTACACGTGCCAGCATGCTTTTATTTGTTTGCCAGTATGCTTTTATTTGTTTTTAAAACTCACCTCTCCACCTAGAGTTTTAAACCTACTGGTTACTATGGATAATTTGTAAAGCTGCTTAGTCCTTGCAAAATACAAACTAATTCTATCTCAAAACAGTGAAATTCCATCTGTATTTTTTTAGGTCTGATGTCTAATGAATGCATATATCCTTTAAAAAAAGAAGGTGCTCAGTGACTTCAAGAGTGTTAAGTGTGGGGTGTATTTTTAACCCTTATTGAAGCATTTCCCTTTGTCCCCAAATCTTTTTGGAATTCGGTTTTCTGTTTCTCAAGTTATAGAAAATATTGTCTTCTTTCACATATTAAAAAATATCCCCTTGCCTTTAGAATGATTATATACTAAATGACTTTTAAATTAAACTCTCCAGAAAACTTGACTTTGACTAAGTATTCACTTTGAACTTAACAAAGTGAGGAGCTGGGGAGATGGATCAGTTGGTAAAATATTGTCTTGCAAGCACTAGGACCTAGGTTTGATCCACAGAGCCCACATAAAAATGTTAGATGAGCGTTCATGTGCTTTTAACCCCAGAGCTAAAGAGGTAAAGACAGGCAGATCCCTGGGCCTCTCTGGCCAGCCAGCTTAGCCTATTTGGTGAATGAATTCCTGGCCAGTGAGAGACCTTATCTCTCAATGAAAGGCAGATGGTACCTGAGGGATGACATCTGAGGTTGTCCTCTGGCCTCCACCCACACATGGACATGTGGGTTCACCTGTGCACCCACACACACATGAACACACATACACACAAAAATCGTATCAAGGCCAAATCCACAGTGCACAACTTAGGGACATAAAGTAGAGGATTCCCCAGCTTCCCCAGATTACTTACCCTCGTTCTGTGTTTTTCCTTGGTTTTGTCTCCAATGATTTTCTCTGCCTTGCTCCTTACTTTTAACATAATTTAATTTTTTTCTGTTTCACTGTGTCTCCTTACATAGATTGCCTTGCATCCTGTGGTGAGAAACAGGAATGCAACCCTGTCTCTCTCTTCACACTTTCCCTTTCTCCTGGCCTCTTGTTTTCTGGTTACATCAGCCTCTTTTGGGTTCTGGGCCTTTCTGAGCTGTTTTACCGCAAGGGCTTCGTTTGTGTAATTGTCCTGTAAGCACTCTGCTGCTGGGGACTTTTCGTAATACTGGATTATTCTTTCAGATTTAATTTCAGTTTCATCTCCTTGGACAGGTTGGTCCAGATCACCCTAACTCCTATGTTTTTTAGACTGAGCTTCTGAGTGAGTAAAAGTTAGCAGGCAGATAAGACTTGTCAGTAGGCCATTTTCAAGCCCAACTGTGAATCTCTATGTTCCATCAGGAGAAGACAACTGTACACATCTTCCTTCATGTTTAGGGCTTCCCAGTTCTGACTGCAGGAGATGGCAGCCATCAAGATATCCCCTCGGCTCTCAGACCGCTGTATCTTCTTGGGGCAGTGAAGCATACTGGATTAAAAGGAAAACACATCTTTGTTTTGTTTAGGTTCTTTTTGTAGTTTGATTCTTTAAAAAGGTGTGTGTGTGTGATGCTGGGAAGGTATCACTTTGTGCATGCTGCCCAAGTGTCCACCACTGAACTGAATCCCTAGCCCAGCTCTCAGTCATTATCTAACATATTTATTGTCTAAAACTTTTACATAACTATAGTATTAGCTCACTTTATGACTGAAGGTGGAGGGGGGGCATGCAGTGATAACTTTTGCTGTCTAAAAATATTACTGTTTTACCTGCCCCCCTTCATACTCAAAAGAATATCAGGGGTCAAGCTGTGGTCCTTTAAGAGAGTATTCTTCTACTAATCAGAGATAAGTGGGGAAATTGAGACAGCATTCCCCTCAGTGTCATCTGTGCAATGGCAGGTGTAGGCTTTCTTTAGATGGCGGTTGGTTTTTCCCTGTCCTACCTTCCCCACCGTAACTAGAAATGGTATGTCTGCTGACCCAGAAAGCCCTGGGTAGTCAGAATTGCTGGAATCTGCTGCAGGAGGGTCCAGAACCCTTGAGAGAGACTTTCAGGAGTGAGCAGCTGAAGTGTTTTTATAGCCAGCTGAGGTAACGGAAAAGAAAGAGGTAGCACATTCCTTATTATAGTGCAGGTGTTTGGAAGATTCACTGTGCTCACATTTGAACACAAGTCCTTAATATTTGGTATTTAAGCAGGGTTCCAGTTTACAGTCTAGAATGTGAACACTGTGTCATCCCTATTGTTTTAGAAGGCACTCTGAGTGGTGGACACACACCTGAAACACTTGATAGCTTTCAAACTTCCAACTTACTCCTCTAGCCTGCATCCTTCTGCTCATTTTGACCTTTTATAGCAGCACATGAGGTACTTGGAGACATTATCATGAAATTACACTTTCTGGAATAACAGGTTGATGGTCCACATACCTCTTGTTATTGCAACAGTTCCCTGGTGACCACATGATGCAATATGGTAAATTATGGTGATGGCCAGCAAAATGTCATGCCGACAAACTTATGGAATTTCTCGGGCAGTGTTCCATGTTACACCTTCTAGTTGGATTTTCCAAAATATATGAGCCAGAGCCAGACTTACAACCAGCATAGCAGGCTTCTTAAGCCAACCTGAAAGCTAACTCATTCTTTTTTCTCTTTATGTTCTGAGAAGGTTTTATGGAAGTCTGGTTGCATAGATAATATACCGAGTGGTGATGCTTTGAGAGTGGCATAGAAAGTATTCATGGCTAAATCCTAAAGTCTGTAGGTTGGTTTTAAATTTGTTTTCTTTGGTACAAAAGACAATTTAGGTGTAAAAAGTTTGCCTTCCACAAAAGGCTCCACATGAACTTACTGAGCTGAAGCAGAGAGCTTCATATGTTGTCATTTAGATTTTAGAAAATACTGGGACAAGAGAATAGGTATTTTGTTTCTCATTCATGAATATGTATAAATAGTGGCCTTTTAGTGGTTTAAATAAACCAAGCAGAGACCATTTCCTTTATGACTGGAGACATGGGACTATTGGAGCACACAGATTACTGCTGTATTCTTTCATGCCTGTGCAGTCCTCAGAACAATTATAGGGAGGCCATCTCGAGGGTGAAAAGCAGATTTAAAGAAGATAAATTGAGTTCATGTTGAAGTTTGAAGTCTGTAATTGATGCTAGAACTATCTAGCAAAGGTCATTTTATGAATTCATTCCATGTAGATTATAGGTAGTCCCTACTTTGCATACCTAATATCCAAGTTGTATAACCTTTAAATATTTTTGTCAGAAATCAAAATCTTTTAGGCGAGGTTATAAATATGTAAAACAATGAAAAAAAAAAACCCAGTAAGGCTGATGTTTGTTTGGTAGTCTATAGTTTAAAATGTTAGAAACACAAAAAATTAAAGTGTTTATTTCTTGGAGTGAAACCAGTCAAGAATAATATGAGGCTGTTTGCATTCTTCTTATTGGGGAACTTAGGATGTATTCTTTCTTTCTTTTAAAATGTTATACCTCTCTGATTTTTTTTTCTTTTTCCCTTTTTCTTTTTTGAGACAGGGTCACCCTGTAGCCCCAGCTGACCTGGAACTCACTATGTAGACCAGGTTGTCCTTGAACTCACAGATCTCTGCCTGCCTCTGCCTCCTGAGTACTGGGATTAAAGGTGTAACGACACCATGCCTGCTGCATCTGTTTTTGAACAAAAGTTTGGAAGCTGATTCAAAGTTGTAAACTATCTGACACGAGCTCTTTGCAATTTTCTTTCTTGGAGTATCACTTTTTATTTCCTTGTTGCACTGGCTTTTTTTTGTTGGCCTTTACCACCTCTTGAGTATCTGCTTTTGCTAAATGTTCTGTGGCTTTATCGTTTTGGGTGAGGAGGTCACAGAACTACTTGCTTTGCTGTCTGTGCTTCTGCTAAGAGATGTGCAATACCCACTCACCAACAGAGCATGAAGGAGCTGATGTAGCCTTTGCATGCCAACATCACAATTACCTGAACAAAAAAGCCTGACTTTTAAATTGAGTTTTTAAGACTGGGCCCGAACTCAGAGGACACTTGTTCCCCCAGATAGCTCTTGGAATGATCTGTCTCCTGAGTCAGGCCTCACTCACGTTTTTATTCAAACCTGTTTCCCCAACTTCACTAGGCAAGTACAAGTTTGGATCCACCCTTACAATAACAGGTCATCCTGCCTTTTCATCCCTACTCCTATAATATCTCATTCACCCAGTCACAAGCATCCTTCCCAGCACAGTGGAGACACTTTTATCACTGTCTTTCATCACTTTGATATGTTGATTCTCAAGCATGCCCTCATTTACTCATTAACTTAAAAAATTTTTTATATGTATGAGTGTACTGCCTGCATGTAAGTGCACCTATGTCTGTAATACCCACAGAGATCAGAGAAGAGAGTATTGAATCCCCTGGACCTGGAGTTACAGATGGTTGTTAACTGCCATGTGGGTGCTGGGAATCGAACCGTGGTCCTCTGCAAGAGCAGCCAGTGCTCTTAACTGCTGAGCCATCTCTCTAGCCCCTCATTAACTTTTTGGGTAGTATACCAAATTGAGACTTCCAGGAAATGCCCAGTCACAAGACACAAGGTTCATTGAGCTTGACATGGTTACTTAAAAGTCATTAGTCCATAGATTCCGTCCATTAAAAAAAAATATTTTCTTTACTATTTTTATTCTTATATGTATGAGTGTATTGCCAGCATGTATGTAAGTGTACCTGTGTCATGCAATGCCCATGGAGGTCAGACAGGGTGTCTGAGCTCCCTGGAACTGGAGTTGTGGATGGTTGTTAGCGGTCATATGGGTGCTGGGAATTGAACCCTAGTCCTCTGCAAGAGCAGTCAGTGCTGTTAACCACTGCACCATCTTTCCAGCTCCAGACTCTGTCCATTTTATAAGTCATTCCTACAGAATGTATCTATGAGTGTATTGCCTGCATGTAAGGCAGGTGCTCCTACAGAGTGACATATTTTGCCACGATATACACATGCTGCTATTGTTGAAGTGATTTGTGGCAAAGATCTTGCAGTAAAGTTTGTACTTTATAGTTCCTCAGTTAAGTACTGTGGTCACTGACATCCTTGTGTATTGGAAGTAGAGAGTACCTGTGTTCCAATGATAAATTACTCACAGACATTTGCATAGTATATGTAAATATGGGACTAGCTCCCCTCACTGTTACCTAGAGTATTGAGCTTATCTGGTGAGCCAAACTGGGACTTTGAAATTGAAGTCAGAATTGAACTAGCAGTTACAGAGTCATTGGTTCTCCTGTTATCTTTGACTTCTGTTACTCAGGACTTCTCATAGTAGATGGGCACTAGTGGAAGTTCAAGCATTTTCCAGACTCCACCCAGCCTGGGTCATTTTGAATTCATCTGAAACCTATGCCCAGAACGTGGTTTCTGGCTTGTCGCTTGGTCCTTTTTTTTCTGACTGTCTCCTTCCTCCTCTACCTTCGTCCCTCTTCCCTCTTCCCTAGTCTTTTCCAAGAAGCTCTAGTGGTCACTGCCCACCCCCAACCCCTCCACCCCCCTGCCCTCATGGCAGCACTATATTACTTCAGATTCTTTCCAGTGCCTTCTGCCATCATCCTGATCTGATTTTCAGCTTGCCCCTCAGTTCTTATGACAGTTTCCTGACTGACTCTCCCAGCTTTGACACTCTTCTATTCAGCTAATCCTCTATGCCCTTGGAGCCTAGCAGTCTTCCTGGAACACTTGTGAAACCTTGCTAATCCTCTGCCTCAAGACTCAGGATAATGTACCCATTACAGAATAATGTCATCTTATTACAGAATCACGTCTCTAATAGCTTCCCTGGTCTGACTTAATCCTTGTTCCACCTTATTGCCTGATTTCTTCCCTTCCCTCAAAAGCTGGGTTTTAGCAAGACACTTTGCTTCACTCTGTCCCAAATGAATTACCTCTCCTTTACACAGAAGCTCTCCTAGAACGTACTTTACTGTGTTCCCAGTCTTAAAACCTTCTCCCAAATTCTGTCTTTTGGGAAATGCTTTTTCAGTTTCTAGAAGTGACTTCAGTTCTATGTGAAGTCCCAAAGATTTTATTTCATATTTTCCAGTCGTCAATTAATTGTTGGTTTGTATATATAGTTAATACTGTTTAGTTCTTGATGGGCAGGAACTGACTCTTCCTTGCTACTTAGAATGGTATTTGAAGCACTGTCCATTTCTTTATTCATTATTTTGTCAGGGCTTAGGCATTTTCATTCATTCTGAGCTACTTGTGAGGGGTAAAATGAAACAAGACTAATTCCCTGATCTCATAGAGCTCTAGTGGAGGGAGCCCTATACAGAGGCAGTCCGACAACAGTTCTGTGGTAAGATATGTGGATAGTAAATGTACTTCTAGAAATCACAAAGGAGAGGCAGCTTCGAGTGCATCTCAAGAAAAGGGAGAAGCAGAGTCTGCAAGATAAGCTGGATGGAAGGTGCCTTGGGAAAAAGATGCCCCATAGGTAAAGCTCAAGACTGGTGACGTTAGCTCTGAATAAAGCTCAGTGAACTGTGTTGTGGGGAATGAGGTGAGTTCAGAAGTGATGAGGTTGCAGAGGGAACAGGGCCCTGTGTTTGGCAAGAGTGGACATATTTGATAAATGATTAGAAGAAAGGAGTTCTAGGATGTTTGAATGAGCCAGGTGAGGGAGGTTTTGTTAAGGGTCACTCTGGGGCTACAGGTATTGGGGGAAGATGATTACTATTGTAGATTATTAGTGGGGTCTGTGGGATATCTATATATACAGTAGTGGACAGTTTGAAGATCAGCAGAGAGCTTTGGCTAGAATCAAGAGCTTGGGTGACCAGCATACGACAGAATGAAAGCACAGAGTGTGTGGAACTAAGTCAAGAAGATTTTAAGACCAGACCATAGTGCACACCAGGGCTTAAAGGACAAGCAAAGGAAGCAGTTTATAAAGAATATTCATAGGATATGAAAGGAAGCAAGATGCTACGGTAACCAAGGGAGACTGAAGTCTGCCTGTTGGACTTAGTGACTTGGACATCATAGTGACTGTAGGAGAAAGAGCTTCTGCAGAGGGTGTGGAAGGGAAGGTTGGTCTGTCCCTAGGTATTTTGCAATATGTTGGGGAGCAAAAAAAATTCTTCTGACAAGTGGAGTCATGGGAAACATTTAAAAACAGGAACTAGAAACAGTGGAGGGGGACTTTTATTTTGTAGACATGTGGAAATCTGATGGTGTTAAAGGCTATTCGGAAGAATTCACTAGTAATGATGAAAATTCTTCACCTAGTCACCTTCATTTGCTATTTTAAGTAAATGAACTCCAAACTTATGATGACTCTGATGCGTCTAGGGTTCAGTGGGTGTTTTAAGCCCAATGAGATAGCAAATTCCTCTAAAGTGTGTTTGTAGCTGTCCCAGCTTTTTGTTCTGGCTAGGACATAGTTCAGTGTCTTACACAGAAGAAGCTTCAACAGGTAGTATTTTCATCACTTTCATTTGTCCCTTTGTCTGTCTCCACTCTATGTCAGACATCTGTTAGGCACTGAGGGCATAAATGTGTAAAGTATCACTTGTTCCCAAGTGTTTAATTATGAGACAGTTAATGTCAATGAATAGGGAAACAAAGCCATTTCAAATTATGAGATGTTTAAAATAGTACCGTAGTAGACCGTAGTCCTGTGGTGACTTCATATTCTTTAAAAAAATTCTATTAAAAATATTGAAATATATATACATATATATGTATATACATGTATATATATATGTATATATATGGGGGATGTGCTTGTGTCACGGTGTACATGTGGAAGTCAGAGGACAACCGGTAGGAGTTGGTTCTCTCCTTCCACTAGGTAGGTGCTGGGGATCACACTCAGGTCGTCTGCCTTGGCAGCAGGCTCTTTGCCTGCTGAACTGTGTCACTGGCCTGACTTTATATTCTTCTCCTGTGAACTCTTCTTTCCTTTGTTGGGGGAGAATAATCACAAGCTATTGGAAAGTTAAGTGACTTAGCTTGGATAGAAATGGAACTCTTCAGCAATGCATTTACTCAGTTCATTTCTAATTGGTGGAAATATAATGTCTGTAATAGGCTGTGTGTTGGAGAGGAGGTTGTTGATTGATTGTTACTTAACATTTGAGAAATTAACCAGATTTCCACATTTTTCTCTTTTCCTTTTCAGTAATTTGCCATCTTCCATGTATGAATGGTGGCCAGTGTAGTTCAAGAGACAAATGTCAGTGCCCTCCGAATTTCACAGGAAAGCTTTGTCAGATTCCTGTTCATGGTGCCAGTGTGCCTAAACTCTATCAGAATTCCCAGCAGCCAGGCAAGGCTCTGGGGACACATGTCATCCATTCCACACATACCTTACCTCTGACCATGACCGGCCAGCAGGGAGTCAAAGGTAAGTTTTTCATCCTTACTTGGCTCAGGGCCCAGTCCTCTGGTAACAGGTCTCAATAGGTAGTCAGTACTGGTGTTCAAACAGAAGGGAGTTTGGATCTGAAATGGCAGTACAGACAGGGTGTGGGCCCATCTATGTGACTGTAGGCCTCAGAGAACTGGCATCTAGGAAGTAAGATAGCTCAAACGAGTACCTGCTTCTCTAGGGAGAAAGTGATGGGTGTGCATGGTACTGTTCTGGCAAAGCTTAAACACAAAGAGGAGTGAAGTCATGGGCAGGCTCTGACAGCAGTAGTGAACTAGTGGGTCACATGGTACCTGCTGATGAATTTTGTAGCTGAGGAGTTCTTGATTTTAGTTCTACATGATCATTTAACTTCACTGGATTTCAATCTGTTGATCTGGAGGGGAAGGCAAACTAGGTCACTTGGAGCTTAAAAATTCTATGACTAATTCATTCTTTTGAACCTGGCATCCTTATAAACACACAATTTTAAAAAGGGGGTCAGGGAAGTGTTTCTGGCTCTTACTCTTTAAAATCTGAGTGTTTGTATGGGAAGATGAGATTTTTGTTTGAAAGTCAGTTTTGTTACAGCTATAACACACTTTAGCATTTCATAAGTGCTTATGCCATAAGAAGCATCAAAAGTAAATACATAAGATATTTATGGATAAAATAATTGTGCTTTGTGAAACTGTATTTCCATTTTTAAAGAAAAGATGTAAAGTTTCTGTAATGGAAATTTTATTAAATATACAGAAGTAATTAAACTCTGAAATCCTCTTCTCATTTGATAAGATGTGCTTCCAACAATGAAAAGCACCGTGAACTCAGTTTTGTGATGCTAAAAAAGATTATTCTTGTTTAATGAACAGTTACTATTAGATTCTTTAATGCCTCTGTAATTATAATTATTAAATTTTATGTTTATTATTTTAAATTTTGTGTGTGTCTCTGTGTGTGTGCACACACATATTGAGTGTAGGTTTATGTGGAGGCCAGAAGTGTTGCTGGAGCTCGAGTTATAGGCAGTTGTGAGCTGTCTGACATGGGTGCTGGGAATTGAACCCAGGCCGTCTACAAGAACAGTATGCACTATTAACCGCTGAGCCATCTCTCTAGCCTCTATGATTGCAGTTTTACTTTTTAAAAAGTTATTACATTTAAACTTTTATTTATTTGTCTATTTACTTGTGTGTTTGTGTGGGGGCATGCACATACCATGATGCATGTGTGGAGGTCAGAGGACAACTTATGGGAATCAGTTCTCTCCATCGTGTAGGTCCTGGGCATTGAACTCAGGTCATTAGGCTAGGTGGCAGGTACCTTTACCAACTGAACTATCTCCCCAGCCCACAGTTTTATTTTTAAAAATATGGAAATTGGGACAAAATTGTTATTTTGAATGCAAAATCCTCAAGAACTTTGGTGGTTATATCCAAAAGAGATACTTTGAATATTGTATACAATGTGTAGTATATATAAATGTGTTTGTATAAAATGTGTGTCATGTTTTAAAAACCCAGATTTGCCTATTACTTCTTTATTATTAAAAAGTTGTCTTCCTGATCTGTTTTAGTGAAATTTCCCCCCAACATAGTCAATATACATGTGAAGCATCCTCCTGAGGCTTCCGTCCAGATACACCAAGTTTCCAGAATTGATGGCCCAACAGGCCAGAAGGTAAAAGAAGCTCATCCAGGCCAATCCCAAGTCTCTTACCAAGGACTTCCTGTCCAGAAGACACAGACAGGACCTTCCACGTACTCCCACCAGCAGGTCATTCCACATGTATATCCTGTGGCTGCTAAGACACAGCTTGGCCGCTGCTTCCAGGAAACCATTGGGTCACAGGTGAGCAGTGTTACTCGGGCCACCTTGATAATGCTTTCCAGATAGGGCATTGTCCTATAAAGAAGCCAGACCTGGCATAAATGAATTTCTATAGAAGAGACTGGCAAGCCATGATGCATTTACAAATAAAGTTTTGTTGGAACACAGTGATGCCATTCATGTATTTAACATCTATGCCTGTTTTCATGCAGGGATGGTGGACTCAAGTAATTTCAATGAGATGATATGGTCTACAAAATCTAAAATACTTACTCTGTGGCCCTTTACAGAAACGTGTTGACCCATGATATATAGAATAATTTGAAGTAGTGAACTTGTAGAAGGGTAGTTGGAATTCCATGATTACTTGATTATATTTTTGTTAATGGGGATGGCTTGTATGTAAAACACATCAGGCATGAGATGTGGTACAGAAGATACATTGTGCAAGGACTTTTGAAATATATAGGCAGTTTTAGAAATTTATATGTTAGTTGATAAAGTTGAATTTTGAATCGCTTATGCAATATTACTTCATGCAGTCTTTTACTTCTTTGTTATTTGTAACTAACATGGTAACACATGAATTATTTAAGGCATGTTTTAAATATCATTGGGCTTACTTTGGCCTATGCCATAAAGTGAGAAACATGATGTTCTTTAAGATTTGTCATTGAGTATGTGTAGCGAAGGCAACCTAAAATATTCAGTTTCTGTGCTCCAGCCACTTGGTATTGCTGCTTTGAGATATATGATAATGATGTAGGCCTTGTCTTGTGATTTTCTGTCTGTCTTTTGGTCAAGGTTTAAATACCTATAAGAGAGTAAGCAGTAAGAGTAAGCAGAGTAAGCAGGATGTGTCCTCCTTTGTGTCTTGGATATTCCAAAAGTAGTGTGCATATGTGTCAGGGAGCTAGGAGGGAGAAGTACTTGAGGGTTATAGAATTAGTTGCTATTGCTTTAGAAGCCTACAAAACACTTTTAGATACTAAGCCATTGTAGAATTATCACCTTCTTCCTAGAATAACTGAAAATTAATTTGTGGACCTGAATGGAAAACGCATCCTGAGAAATCATGAGACCTTGGTTAGAGCCAGGGGCCTAGTATTTGGTGTCAGGAAACCAATTTCCTTTTCTACAAATTGGAGGCAAGAATATTGTGCTTCTGAAGCTTGTTAAGATTAAACAATTAATATGAGCTACATTTTACGAATGTCAAAAAACTATGCAAATATTAACTTAGAGGGTACTGGTAGATTCAAACTTAAAAGTGGTCAGAATTCCTGCTTGCTTGTGTTTATATCATATAGTTTTAGCAAGAAAGGAAAAACCCCCAGTCTTCCAAACATAACCTTTATGTGCCTTTGTATACCTGAAATGCCTACTACCAGGCGTGTGATAGTTAATCTTGATTAGGAGATCAGTAAATCACTGATCTGGGTGTGTCTGTGAGGACTCTGGCATAATCGATGGTTTAATCCATAGATGGGTTGAAATTTGAATGGCATGTTGGGAGGTGAGAACTATGGTTGAAGGATGTAGGTCACCAGGCTAGTGAGGGGTGCATTTGCACCATGATGTACTGTCTCCCCACAGGCCTGGAAACACAAAATCAGCCCACCATGCAGTGTGGCTTCTGCCGCCATGAGCCCAAATACATCTTTCCTCTCTTAAGTTGTTTTCTCAGGTATTTTGTCAGACTGACAAAGCATCTGATTGAAAATGGTCACTTGAGATAACTTTTCATCCCTCCGCTGAAATCCATACTAGCAAATGCATTGGAGCGAAGAAACATCATCCACTGAAATTTATCTTCAGAGTAAAACCTGGATTTCTGTGCAGAGGGAACAGACAGGAGCAATGTGACTGAAGAGAAATTTCACATGCTTCATAGTGTTGCTCCAGGCCAGTCTTGGAGACAGAGGGTGAACTTGGTGCCATTTGCATTGCTTAACCATTCCAGCTTAGGTTGGTCACGGAGAAAGGAAAAAGCAGATCCTTTTAAAACTGTGTGCCCAGGACTTTCTCCCCAGTTTCCAAGTTGGAACAGAGATGATAAAGGCTGAAAAGGAAACAACAAATTTGTTATTCTCCTATAACATTAGACAGATGATGCTAACTAGAAAAGATGGAAACAAATTATTTACTTACAAGTCTAAACTGGACTATTCAATTGAAATGAATTGAGTGATTAAAGGAGTTACTCAGAAAATTAGAACTAAGTGGAATACTCCTGCCTTATCTGGATCCTTTTCTGACTTTTGCTCTGAATGATCCAGAAGGTGATCTCAATTCTTAATTCATTTTGCATGTGTAGTCACCAACGCACAGCATGAATTTGTCTTCCTCTTTGTGAGAAATACTGTTAGGTGTTCATGATTGCCTAATCAATTAGTGTAATTCAGATGACCCAAATAATTATTGAAAAATAACCAGTAGTATATAGATGTGTTGTGCAAAGATGTTGGATTTTCTTGCTACGGTTGGTTTGCAAATACATACAAAGAAAGGTATAGGTAGATTGTCACAGAATGGAAAAACAGCTAAAGAAAAAGCCAGCTCTGTATAGTCTCTGGTTGAGCTCATTGGGCGCATTCTTAATAACTGAGGATTTTAACCATTGAGATGTATGATGTGGAAGTTATCACTAAGTGCTTATGTCCATATGCTGCTATGATGGGTCATACACAAAATAAACTTGACAGAAATTGTCCACATTTCTGTGGCAATCCTAATAATTAGACCATAAACTCAAGATGAACTGTCATATGTACGCTTAAGCACAGGGAATCTTCCTAGAGTAAAATTCCAGAATGATTTGAATGGTAGAGGAAAACAAACAATTGATAAGGAAGTCAGTCTCACAGGGCAAAAGAGAAGAGTCAACGGAGGGAAGGGAGCATTTTAAGACATGGATGGAGGAATGGTGTCAAATGGGGTCAGAGAAGCAAATGGCTTGGGGTTCCTGACAGACTTTGTCACTGAGGCACTGAGTGCGATATAAATGACCGGTAGTAAATCTGAATGCTCCTTTATAAGTAGTCATACTCAGCATTGTTGGTGGTGAAACAGCCTCACAAATGTGCCCTCTGATGTGCTTGTTGTGCTGCTCACAGCACTGCCATTAAAGTGTTCTTCCAAATATGTCTAAATTGAGTCTCATTAAATCTTTACGCCCAAACTCCAGCTTATACAGAATACTGAGGGTCAGCCGGGCGTGGTGGCACACACCTTTAATCACAGCACTTGGGAGGCAGAGGCAGGCAGATCTCTGTGAGTTAAAGGCCATCCTGGTCTACAATAGTGAGTTCCAGGAAAGCTGGAGCTACAGGGAGACCCTGTCTCAAAAAGACCAAAAAATAATAAATAAATAAATAAATAAATAAATAAATAAATAAATAGACAGGATACTGAGGGTCAAGGAAAAAGCTAAAATTGCACACAGAAAGAAAAACAGATTCATAATGTAGAACATCACTGCCTGTTTTTTAAAAATTATGCCATGGATGGGCTGGAGAGATAGCTCAGTGGTTAAGAGCATTGACTACTCTTGCAGAGGACCTGGGTTCGATTCTCAGCACACACATAGTGACTACAAACTGTCCTTAATTCCAGTTCAAGGGGAATCTGACGCCCACTTTTGACCTCCACGGCATTGCACAACACAGGTGCACTCACATACATGCAGGCAATGCACTCATACACATAAAAAAAAATGCCATGGAAACATAAATAAGATGATTTCTAGAAAGAGGCCTAAGAGACACAATAAATATAGCACGTGGACCTTTATTAAATTAGGGTTTCAATTAAATTTTTTAAAATTGTGGGTGTGTGTGGGTGTGTGCATGCACTGGTGCTTGCATGTCCACCCGCCTGCCTGCATCTGTCAGATGCCTTTGGAGGTTAGAAAACAACTTGTAGGTGGTAGGCTCTCTCCTTCTACCATGTAGGGTCCCAGTGATCAAACTAGCTCATCAGGCTTTGTTGCAAATACCTTTACCCACTGAGCCACCTTACTGGCTCTAAATTAGGGTTTAAGAGCAAAAAGCCAGGGACTGAAGAGATGGAAGAGTACTTGCTGCTCTTTGCAGAAGACCTGGATTCTGTTCCACATAGCAGCTCACAACATGTGTAACTCCTGTTCCAGGGGAACCAGTGCCTTCTTCTAGACTCACCAGGTACTGGGCACACATGTGGCACGCATATATACATGCAGGAAAAACACTCATACACATAAAATAAAAATAGATGAATCTTTTAAAAATTGCTTTGGAACCAGATTGAAAAATTTAAACTGGCCATTAGATATTACTTTGTAATCATTAATTGTCTTAGGTATGATGATAGTGTTGGGTGTATGTAGGAGAATGTTTTTATTCAATAAGCTAAGTGATGAAAGTTTTAGGGGTGAAGTATCATGGTGTCAGTAAGTTTCATTCATATGTATTTCACACACAAATATGGCAAGACAGCAAGCGTGGACTCTCAGGAGTCAGCATGGAGGTTATCACTTGTTTAGTCTTTGAATAGCTCAGCATACTTATGAGAAGAAAGGGTGAATATTAAATTTCCTTGGATTTGTGAATAGAATAATATGCTTTAAGTGGAGCTTGAAAAATACAACTTTATTGAATACAATTCTGAGAAGAATTTAATCAGTTTTAACTTTTGAATGGGCCTGGGTATGAGTGTACCAGCCATAAGAAACTCCTTGTTTCAAGTGTGAAATGCTCAAATGTCACCATTAGAAGAAAAATTAAAGATAAAGGATGCAGGGCATCTTGTGAGGAATCAGTCAGCAAGATTTGGTTATAGAAGGTTGTTAAGAAAAAGGTCATGATGAATTGAGCTGTTCTAACCTTTCTGACTCTAGAAGTCAGGTTGATGCTCATTGTGATCCACTAGCTGACTTTGGAGGAGGGTTTTGAAGGAAAGAAGGTGGCTGCATCTTTAAGAGCAGACCCATCCATGATAGATGAATATCAGAGGATGAAGATTTACCAGTGGAATGATGGAAGCAGTTCAATGATCAACGCACAGATCTCCTAATAGTTAAATTCATAACAGGGAAATATTTTGAGGTGTATTATAAAGAGGAAGATTAAGAGCATTGGAAATTTCTGTATCAATTTTCGCCTTTGTAGATAGTGCCAAGATGGAGGAGAAAAAAACCATTCCTTTCCAAATTATTTTTAAAGTTTGAACTATTTTAAGTCATTTTAAAAAATGGTAGAAAGTGTTATTTAATCTTTCAGGTTCTGAAAATATTTTATGTTATGATCAGAAAGCATCACTGAATTAATTTTATTTAAGGAGTAGAAATGGATGAAACACATAAGGTGGCTAAGAGAATGGACTTCTTAAACATAAATCAAGCCCGAAATAATTGGCAAGTCAGAGTTTTGGCAGACTTAGGCTTCTGTGTTACTTGGAGTAAATTGTGGTGCTCTATATGTATTTGAAAACACTTGCAAGTTTGTTCACTCCATGATCCAGTTAGAATTACTACTCCAGTGGTTACAATTACCAACTCTTTGCAGAGCAATCTCATGTTTTCATGAGCTTGAAACTTGAACGTTTCTATCCTGATTTTTATCCCTGAGAAGAGACCAAGTTTCAGAAAGTACCTCTTAAATCTGGTAATATATATATATATATATACTTTTTCATCATGTAAGGGTGACTTTGGCTTGAATTATCTCCCTTAGCAATAACCTAAATTTAAAACTTATGTGGCATCTGAATTTGTGGTTGTTTGGAAGATGATTTGCCCCAATGCTGAAAACAAGCATTTCCCAGTGACTTACTGGTGCCAGATGGTATGAAGATGCCCTGTACCTTGTACGTGACTTGTTTAGAACCACAATAGCAGAATTTAGGGTCCAGCTTCATGCTGGCCTTGCCATTGTGGAGTTACACAATCATGTGATCATAGGCTCTTTGTTGAATGTGGAAACATGCCCTGTAATTAGACACAGACATTAGAGCAGGCAACGCCTCAAGACCGTCATATCGCAAATGCTGAGAGCAGAACATTCCACACACAAATACCCAAATTAACTAAGAAGTGCAGACCTGCTGGAAAACCTGAAGTAGCTATAAATAGAACATTTTTTAGTATCTCTAACATAGATACAGATAATAAAAATGCCACATGAGCTCACTTTTATAGGTTGCAGCCATGGAGAATTTTTAAAAAATGAAGGCAAGGAATCTTGTGAAAATGCATAAGAATTAAAAAAAAAAAAGTAACAGACTTGAAAATTGAGGTGCCTAATATTGTCCTGAAGAAAATAGACTTGATGGAGTTTAGAAAGAGAGGAAAGGAACAGTATGTGATATGAAACACCAAAGTCACTGGAAGAAACTTTCTTTCCTTTAGTTATTCATCTTATAAATAAATAAGATCTGAGGCAAAATTGAGTTAAAGTGATACAAGACCTGTTTGGGATTCTCTTAGAGGTGCCAGAAGTTGCTCCAATGCTTCTCTCTGAGTAAGAAAAATGCAAACGGAG
The DNA here is from genome assembly GCF_000622305.1 of Nannospalax galili. Classification (NCBI taxonomy): domain Eukaryota; kingdom Metazoa; phylum Chordata; class Mammalia; order Rodentia; family Spalacidae; genus Nannospalax; species Nannospalax galili. The sequence continues at coordinate 1,079,862 of NW_008352153.1, forward strand.
TGGACCACCGGAGTAAAAGGTTAGTTGGAGATAGGTCTATTTGGCAGATATATTCAGTAACACCTTCAAGCTAAAAGCTTTGTTCTAGAAAGCACACTCATTATACACACGCACCATTGTGAAAGGTGAAAGTAGACCCACTCAGCTTTTGTTTAAAAATAAGCACTATTAGCTGGATGTCGTGGCGCATGCCTTTAATCCCAACACTCAGGAGGCAGAGGCAGGTGGATCTCTGTGAGTTCAAGGCCAGCTTGGTCTATATCGTGAGTTCCAGGACAGCTGGGGCTACAAGGAGACCCTGTGTCAAAAAGACCAAGAAAAACAAAAAAGCACTCAATATTGAGAAATTAACAGTAAAATATGAACTCGAAGTGGAAAGTATCCTAATTGCATGGCTGAAAGGACTTTTCTACAAGTTTCAGTCCTTCTGTCTCATGGCTTTTGTGAAGAAAAACTTTCTTCACTTCACTTGCATAGATGGTGTGTTACTTTTTCTGTTACCGTGACAGAACACCTGATGAAAAGATCTTACTGAGGAAGGATTTATTTCAGCTCACAGTTAACTTTAAGGGGATAGAGTCCACTATATTGGAGAGGCATGGTGGTTAGGACAGGCTGAGTTCTGGGCGTTGTGAGCTTACGGCACGGCTTCCTCATGGGACCTCTGAGGACCAGAAGGTAGGGAGAGTGTAGGCCCAAACCCAGGCTGGTACTAGAGGCCTGTACTAGAGGTCTAATCTGCCAGCTAGGGCTCATGCCCAAAAGATTCCACAACCTTCCCAGACAGCCCATCAGCTGGGGACCAGGTGTTCAAGGATGTAAGCCTGCGGGGGATATTTTACATTTAAACTAAGAGAGACCATTGCGAAACTGGGCAAGTACATGTGATGCCTGTTAATTCCACATGTCAGAAAATGGAAAAAGTAGGAGGGAGGGGAGGAGGGAGGGAGGCGGCTGTAGACTTTCAAACTCATTTCTCAGCAATAGAAAATTAATTTATTGCTCAGTTAACAGAGCTAAGACATCAAGCTTTGCTTGGAAACCGTCTCCTTAATTCCCATCAAATCTCTTCTGTCCTGATAATGTAAGTATTAATGGGGTGAGATATAAGGCTAAAAATGAAAATGTAGTTTTTCATTTTCATAATGATGGACTGTATACTATCGTTAACTGAACATTTTTGCATGGGTTACTTCCCTAAACTGAGTCTAAAAATGACATGAATAGAGTGGAAGTCTAAAGAATTTAGATCCCTGAGTCTCATGGTCATTGAAGGAGAGAACTGACTATACAAGTTGTCCTCTGATCTCCACATGTCTGCTGTGACCCCCATGCATGTAATTTAATTAATTAATTAATATTTTGTAATTTAATTTTTTTCAAAAAGAACAAATGCTTAGAAAATCTTTGCCCTCTTAATTGCACAGTGTCCCTGTGTGGGGTTAACTGAGTCAGCTGTCTATGTCAGCAAAGGATGAAGGTATCTTTCCTTCACTGTTGCCTGAGGCCATGTGCCTTTAGGGTCATGTTCTCCTGGGTGATGTGAGCTTGGACTAGGACAATGGCCTTCATCTTTGTGTGTGTGTGTCTTTTTGAGACAGGGTCTCCCTGTATCCCCAGCTGTCCTGGAACTCACGATGTAGACCAGGCTGGCCTTGAACTCACAAAGAATCGCCTGCCTCTGCCTCCCGAGTGCTGGGATTAAAGGCGTGTGTCACCGTGCGGGGCCTGGGCTTCATCCTTTTGAAGTGCTGCTGGGTAAAGATTTAGGAAGGCAGAGCCAGCTTTCCCAGACATCCGCCTTCTCTGTGAACAGAGCGCTCAGTCTGGGTGTGCTGATTGCATTTACTGAAATTTGGCCTCAACACCAGCCACTTCCTATGCCATCTGGGTTTTTCTTCAATGTCCCTCTGAAGTGCTCCTTTGGCATAATCTAAGAAACACTTAATTGAATGCTAGCGAGTCTGGTGTCTCTAGTGGCTCTACCATGATTGCTCTTTGTATCTATCCTTGCCAAATTTTACCTGTGTCAATATCAGAAGGTATCATTGAAACTGTCAAGCACATCTCAGTGATAGGCACTGGAACTTGTAAGTGTTGGCTGGTCTTGTTCCAGCAACCTCTGCCAAATTGAGTATGTGCAGGGGCCTTCTTGCCTGGAGTTGAGAAAGATCAGCAAAAGACAGGGCTTAGATCCAAAGGAGAAAAGCAGCGCATGTGAGGGAGAACATGCCTGCATGCCACTGGGCTCCTGCCAGAGGAGGGGAGAACTGCTAGTTTTACTTGGATGAAGAATGTGGGGCTCAGACATTGGGATAGTCAAAATATAGAATCTTAGAACTTGGGGTAGCATACTTCACAGAATGGGTGGGAGCCAGACATGATGGGTTATGTAGTATAACACCCAGTCTTCACCCAGGCTGATGTTCTCCAGGAACCCAAGAGCTCGTCTGCTTCAAGTCTTTATTCTCTCTGACCTGTTCCAGACAAAAGCAAGTCTGTGTCACTTCACTGACTCTCCCTGACCCTCTTCTCTTAGATGTTTCTCCATCTTACTGGCAATGAAAAGCCTTATCAAGACATGGAATATCAAACTTCCATATTTTACCTTGAGTGCACACTAATACCATAAACCTACTAATTATTAGGCTCCTGTATTTATAGAAGAATAGACATTGAAAATAATTATGGAGCAGGGTGGGAGCATGGCAAGCCACTTCTGACACTGGCAAAGCATTAAGATTTTACTGGTCACTGTACTTGAGGGTGACAGTTCTGAGCATGTTGAAGGAGTTTGAAGAGAATGTAGCTTGGCTGGATGGCAGTTTCAGACTCTGTACATTGCAAGAAATGTTTAAAGATACAGCTGGTAACTCTAGGATCTAATATCATTTCTTGCCTTTATTCCGTTCTTTGGAATTGATCTTTGCTCAACTGAAGTGGAATCATCTGGTTTACTAAAAGTGAATGGTGTGGAATCTGCCTTCTGAAATCATAGTGGTAGAAACAACATGGTTGCATTCTGAGAGATGATGAAATTCTTCCCACACTGTCCTTGATACAATAACAGTACTATGGTGTTTTTTCTTGTCCTTCTATTCCCTCTTCTCTTCTGCATCCTTTTACGTATAAAAGAATTTATGTGTAGATTGAATATTTTGCTTCTATAAGGTCACCCCCAAAGGCCGTACATTTGTTCTACTAAGACTGCCATTATGTAGTTTTAAAAAAGATTTATTCTATTTATGTATGTATGTGTGTATGCACATGTGAATGCAAGTATCTTCAGAGGCCATCAGAGGGCATCAGATGGGAGAAGAGGGCATTGGATCCCCTCGAGCCAGAGTTACAGGCCATTGTGAGTCCCCTGATGTTCTGGGAACTGAACTCAGGTCCTCTTCAAGAGCAGTATGTGTTCTTAACCACTGAGTTTTCTCTCCAGCCCTGCCATTTATAGCTGGAGATGCCTGCATTGAAGGAATTATTTCAGAGACAAGAAACTTTGGTCTTTGCTGATCATCTTCATATTACTCATTTTTCTTAAGGAATCTGAAAGCTTGGAATGGTCAGCTCCACTCCAGTAGCAAGGATTTGCCACTGTTGAGAATATTTAGAACATATCTTCAGTTCTGAAGAGAGTTCTAAAATTTGAACTGACATATATAGGCTAAGACTCACTGTGTAGATCAGGCTGGCTTCAAACTCACAGAGATCTGCCTGCCTCTGCTTGGATTAAAGGAGTGCACCACTACACCCAGCATAGAGCTCTAAATATTTTGAACAAATACAGCAGTGCCTCTAGGATGACCACTTTGCAGAGGACTTGTTTAGAATTGGCAAGCTTTAGCAGAGTTCAGAACATAGTCTTGTGGGCTTGAGTAACTGCTCAGAGGTTAGGTGCACCAGCTGCTCTTGTAGAGGACCTGGGTTCAGTCCCTTAGCACTTACATGGTGGCTAACAATTCTAACTTCTGTTCCAGGGGATCTGACGCCCTCTTCTGGCCTCTGTGGGCATTGTATGACAATGAGTGTGCAGACAACACACTTCTATACATAAAATAAAAAACATTTGAAAAGAGTGGTCTTAATGTTCTATGGCTTTGGGGCAAACCTCTCAGCACAACAGTACATTGCAGCTGGGTGTGGTAGTACATGTCTTTAATCCCAGCACTTGGGAAGCAGAGGCAGGCAGATCTCTGTGAGATGGAGGCCAGCCAGATAATAGGGAGTTCTAGGCCAGTGGGAGCTACAGGGACACCCTGTCTCAAAAAACGAACAACAACCCTCCCTCGAGCTCAGTGCATTTTTATAAAATTGATAGAGAAATTTCACATTTATGACACCATATTTGACCTTTGAAACAATGGGAGAGATGGAAATAGTAGGTATTCTTATTTCCCATCTACTTACATGAGACTTGAGGCCAGAGAAGTTGGGATTAGTTTGTGTTGTAGCCTAGATACATCTATAGCTCTCATTCCATTTTAGAAAAATCATGGCGTTTTTGATTCTCAGTTCCACCACGTTTCAGATGACTAGATTGACTGAGAACCTTTCCGGGGTAGCTCTGAGTCCTGCATTCCTCTACTGTGACAATTTTGACATCTTTTCTCTTCTTTAATCATAGGCACACTGATACTAATATATGCATAGGACATATGAACAGAATAATCTTTACAAATGTCAGCTACAGTGAATACCTGTCTTGATGTCTCTAGGCCATCCTAACTTGAGAGAATCCTCCCAGTTGTCATTGCTCTGAAAGTTTTCTTATTCTCTTTCAACAGGTGGCTTTGCTTTTTCTTCCCTAAGTTCTTGTTACATTAGAATCTAGTCAGACTATTTTTAATTATGTTAAAGAAGCTTTTGTGATTTTCCCCCACAAGTTTGTGCATTTCACAAGGGCAAGGCCACTTAGGAATCAAGCTGAGTAGCGGACACAGATGAATTATTGCTAATTGTATTCATGCTGATCCAGTTAGGCTGTGTGTCAGTAACAAACCAAACAATTGCATACATTTTGCAGGCACTGTAGCTGCAGGTAAGCAGCACGCTCCGCTTTATACATTCCTCAGGGTCTTGACCTGATGATGGTTCACCATCTTTTTGTTCTACTATTCAGAATACTTGAACTATACCAGAATAGAATCATAACAATATTTGAGTTCCACATGAAGGGAAGAAAGATACTTCCAGAAACATTCATCCCCTTTCTGTACCTCACTGTTCAGGTTATGGCAGTTAGGTTCATTCAGTTTATCCTGACTGATAATATTGTGGATTCATATGTTGACACTCTGAGTATTACTGTATTTGGAGGTAGATCTTAAAAGGAGATAGAGATTAAATGAAGTCATAAGCATGGGTACATGACGTGGTAAGACTGATGTCTTTAGAAGAAGGGATACCAGAACATTTGCCCAGATTCTTTTTTCTTACATACTCACAGCAAGTGGTCATGTGAGCACACAGCCACACAGCTGCTTTTGAGACAGAAACTGACCATGCTAGCACCTTAGTCTTGGGCTTCTAAGTTCCAGGAACCTGAAGCTTAAATGCGTATTATTGAACACATGAGTTGGTAAAGTGTTGCTTTGCAAGCATGAGAGCATGAGTTTCACTCCCAGAATCTGCAGCTGGGCATGGTAGTGTGTACTTATAATTCCAGTGCTGGGAAGGTAGAGGCAGAACTTGGGGCTCATTGGCCAGTTAGCCTAGTCTTCTTGGTGAGCTCCAGGCCAGTGAGAAACCCTGTCTCAAAAAGAAATGGGGTGAGAAGTGCCTGAGATGCAACACCCGAGGTTGACCTCTTGCCTCATGTACAAACGCATAATGTGCACCCCCATACATGCACACAAAGCCACTAAGTCTATGGTATTTTGTTATGGAAGCCTGATGTAAGACTGTTAGGAAGCTGGGATATGTCGGGGAGCCAGTGGCTGTTTGCCCAGACAAGAATTGTTCCTGCCACAGTGGTGGGGCATTGAACAAGAGAAACTTAGTTCTTGCTTCTGGGGATGTAAGTGAACCTGTTACTTTTGTTTGTGGCTTTCAGTTTTTCTAAATGACTTACGTTCAAACCACAGGTAATTAGCAGTTTTAAGTTCTGTGTACTTAATTGGGCAACAAAAAAAGTGAAGCTTAACCAAAGGAGAGACATGTGTATAGCACCGTGAGACCTGAAATAGTTTTAGTTCTTTTCATCATCTCTATGTAACCAAAACAGGAACTGGTAAGCAGTACAGCTCAACTAGGAAACTTCTTTCAGTGCAGTTAAAGAAATAAGCAAGCCTGTTTCATCATTTTGGAGCTGTCTGGTTGCCTTAGTAACAGCAGCCATGCCTCTGTGTCCATCTTTATTTTGTTTCTCACCAGAGCTCCTTGTTTGTAAGCAATACCCCTTTAATAGAACTGAAAATAAATTTAACGTGATATGCATGAGTGAAAAAGTCATAACAAAGCCCAATGTTTTTGTATATAAACTAAAATTAATAATCACAAATGAAATGCATTTGACCTATCTGCTATGTAAAATGGAGATTTATAATATATTTGTGTTGCTCAGCTTCGAAAGAAAGGCTATTGGGAATTAGTCAGAATAGAGCTATGACAATACTTAATTGTTGTTTTAGCAACTTAGTAAGAGCAACAATACACAGATCATAATCTGGAAAACTTGCCTGTCAAAATTCCCAAACTATAGAGGTAGAGGGTGTTGGCAGCCCAGATTTGATTGTTTCTTTAGGAAGGATGTCAAGTAGAGTCATGTGTTTTACTCTTAAGAATATTTTCTCTTTTGTATGTTAACATTAAAAACCATTTTTGCCTTAGTGTAACTTTAAAAATATCATTTCATAAACTAAAGTACTTGTCTGGAATTTCTTGAAGCCCATGGTTTGGCTTCAGCAGGCTTTAAGCAAATATACTGTCAGAAATCAATGTGGATACATTTCCAGCAGTTAATGCCCTAGTCACAGTAGATACTTTATAAAATCAATACCCTGAAATATCAGAGGATTATGCATATATCAGATACCACAAATGCCTAACATTGCTTTAATTACTCTAATAAAAGAAAGCTGGGTGGACTTAAAAAAAAAAACTTGCCTATAAAGAATGTTCTGCTCAAGCCAAAGCAAATTTTTTGCAAGTTCTTTTAGAAAATCTGGAAGTATTTAAGCATTTTCCTCTTCTTTTTATGAGACAATGCCTGTTACCCTGCCAGTGCTCCATGGTACAGAATTCTCCTTTAGGACAATGGGCCCGTAGAATGACTTGATCAAATATGCTGCTCTCATTGCATTAACAATAATGTTCAAAGATTTGGAACGTTTTAATATTGGCACACAAAAATAAATATACTTAGTATTCTAGTGTAGGGACATCGAAGAGCTCTTGGTGAGGTTTTCCAGTTTAATTTGGAGCCATAGTTGAGCCAGAGGTGAGAAGAACACCATTTTCTTGGAAGGTATGCAGGGGTTACTTTGCCAAAGTGGAGATGTTTCTATCATGGTGAAAAACTGATAATATCAATAGAAGCAAAGAATAACTAGGACACGAGCTTGGGTGAATCCAGTCCCTTATGCACAGTCAGAACTTTTCCATAAAGGATTTCATTCTTGCTTTTATGGGAAGAAGTGGAAAATTTCAAAAAATGAAACTCATATTCCTCAACTAGATTCACAGTGGTGAGGGTAGTGCTTTTGTTTACCACAAACCTTGATGTTTTGTGTCATTGTGTTGAGCAGCTTCTGACTGTGAGTATCGCTGAGGATGGCTCCTGCACAGATGGATACTTTAGAAGACATAGCTGTGTAATGTGACCGAATGGGCCATCGTGTGACTTTGCACTCAGGGTCCATGTGTGCAAAATCTGCATCTCCACAAATATTAATGAATACCTTTTGAGTACTTGCTTATTGGTAATAAAATATTTATTGTGATTGTTCCTTAAAATTAGAATCATTTAGGAGCCATACACATTTCCAGGTAGGTAGAGATGATTTTGTGTGCATAGGTTGACAGGCGAGGGCTGGCATTATGAACATCATTGATCAAGTAGATCCAGGTCATGATTTGGATAGCACCAGACAAGATGGGGCATCATGAATTCCAGTTAGTCAGCCTTACAGGTGGGGAAACCTCTAAGGGATACTGATTTTCATAGGGTTGTCTTGACAGAGGAAATCTTTCTACCAGCATTCCCTGGCAACCTCAGCTTTGCACTGGAGCCTTTGTAAAAATCACCGAATTTGGGTACATTAATGGATATCAGCAATTGGTCTTTCTTAACAGTTTTATTAATGAAAAGACTGACATCCGAGAATTAATTCTCTTAATGTCTTTTCTTGAGTTTGTGGAAGGTGGGGACTGATACTGAGTCTTCCTGGCTCCTACCCCAGTGTTCTTTCTACTATTTCACCATAGCTTTTAGGCCATCTCTTCACAGAAAAGATTCCAACAAATTACTGTTACCTAAACCCCCAAAGGGGTATAGTCTCTGTGACCTGTGGGCTGTAGGACCTTGTGGTCAGGCTTTGGATGCTTAGGGGGAGGTGACACACAGCCTCCACTTTCTTATTTCTTGATCTTGGGCCTTTGGCACCAAAACACAACACTGTACAAGAAAGACCTTCTGGTTTCCCAAGAGAAGTTGTTTTCTTGAACATTGATATTAGCAGGTGGAATTATTGTAATTCAACAATACTGTGTTTCACTTCTTGAGCATAATAAAATGAAGTCCTTGTAACTGCAAACCTCCCACAACATTCTCATTGAGCATTGATCTGTACTGGAGACGGTATTTTTGGGAAAATCTAAATACCTAACTTAGATGTTTTTAAAAAATATATTTCAACTCTAAGTTGAGCCTAGGACATATGTATGGAGTAGCCCTTAAGATTCCTTACTACTTTTAAATATACCAAGATTTTCAAAGGAAGGGCCTGGGAAAAGGGATCTAATGTTCCTGGGATCCTATTAGACCTATTAGATCCTTTTAGAGCTGTTGGTCCTAGTGCTTTCTCATGGAGCATCTGTCTCACTTGTCTATCTCAACCCTCTCAAGAGATGTATGGAAATGGACAATTTTAGTGTGTTTCCTAGAAGAGGAAGCAGGCAGAGAGGTTTTGAAATGGTAGGTAACGTGAAGGTTTGAGCTGTTTTTCTCAACGCTTTGCATTATCATGTGCTCAGTTATGGATTATCCTTTCTGTTAGAGACTAAATGTGCAATGTACTTCACAGACGTGTGCGTAGAGTGCATGGCCCCAGCTGATGGAATTGTTTGGGGGAGATGGTAGAAACTTTAAGGTGTGGAACCTAACTAAAGGAAGTGGGACCCTGGTAACATGCTGTTGAAGGTTATACCTGGTCCCTGGCCCCTTCCATTCTCTATGATTCCTGTTCATCATAGGGTGAGTGTCCTTTCTGCCACATGCTCCTGCCATTGTGCTTTGTTGCATCACCACAAACCTAGAATTAACAGAGCCTAGGACAATGGACTAAAACTCAGAAACAATGAGCCCAAATAAATCCTTCATCCCTTGTTATTATAGCTGGTATTTTGTCGCTGCCAGGAAATTTAGATTGACACATTTACTTGACTTCTCACAGGATCCACATGGGATGTGGTTGTCTAAAATGATTAGTTTCCCAGACTTGTGCAAGTATGAGGGTCTGAGGTAGAATCCCTAGAACCCATGTAAAGCCGGTTGGGGTAGCGTGTGCCCATAATACCAGTACCCGAAGAATTGCTGGAAGCTTGTGGGTCAACCAGCCTGTCATATGTACCAACAAAGAAACCCTGCTTCAAACACAGTGGAAGTGAGGACCAGTGCCCAGAATGGTTCCTTCATTTCCACATGCATGTCATGGCGCACATGTGTCCCATAGTCTCTCTCTCACACCCAAAAACACAAGATTTTTAAGAAGTCAAGTTGCATTCATAATGTGTAGTCTGGGAGTTGTGTTTGGTGTAACATGTCTTTTACTGTGACTGGACAACATTTTTTGGGGAAAGAAAAAAACTTCCCTTGTCTGAGAAGTATAACTAATAGGCCTTTAATCCAGTTTCTTTTTTTTTCTTTGATTATTCCTGAATCATGATTATCTTATATATAATTTCTTGTATTTTGTCCATGAATGATATACTCTATTTTTATGGCTAGTTCTTTTTTATATTTCAGGATATCAGATACAGGAAATTACGAGTGTGTGTGTGTGTGTGTGTGTGTGTGTGTGTGTGTGTGTGTATAGGCCTGAAGTTGATGTTGGGTGTCTTCCCCAATCACTCTCTACCTTATCTATTGGGGTAGGGTGTTTTACTGAACTTGTAGCTTGCCAGTTTGGGCTACTCTGAGTGGCAAACTTGCATTGGAGATCCCTTGTCTCTCACCTCCCGCTGGCCTGGATTATAGGTGGCCGCCATTTCTGCCTGTCATTTACTTGGATTCTTGGTATCCACACTCCAGAATCCTCATACTTGCACATCAAACACTGACCTGTCTTCCAAACCCCAAACTATACCTTTTGTTTTGAAACTTTTTATTTATTTATTGATTGATTGATTTGTCTTTTTTGAGACAGGGTCTCCATGTAGCCCCAGCTGGCCTGGCACTCGCTATGTAGACCAGGCTGACCTTGAGCTCACAGAGAGCCATCTGCCTCTGCCTCCCGAAGTGCTGGGATTAAAGGTGTGTGCCACCGTGAACAACTTTTTCTCTTTTTTCTATTTATTTTTTAATTATGTGTGTGTGTGTGTGTGTGTGTGTGTGTGTGTGTGTGTGTGTGTGTCTGAGTGTGGGTATGTGCCCAGGAAGGCAGGTGCCTGGGAAGGCGGGGGCTTGGATCCTGAGAGCCGGAGTTACAGGTGGTTGTGAGCTGCCGTATATGGTTGCTGGGAATTAAATTTGGGTCCTCTGGAAGAGCAGTATCTGCACTTAAGCACTGAGCCATCTCTCCAGCCCAAATGATACCATTTGAAGGGCACGTCATCTCTTCTTTATGATTAGTTATCAACATTTCTGCATCTACTGTTATTTAAAAGATGCCAGTTATTTGATTAGAAACAATCTAAAACCTACCTAGCTTGGGGCAAAGTCCACTGCTGCTGCTTTTCCCCATCTCCTCATTGATTTTTAGATCCAACTAGTAATTGAACCCAAATCTGAATGCTTTTCATGGCTTAGCTCCATGTTCTCTGCTTTTTTGAACCCCCTCTTTGTTCCTTCATGTCCCGCTGTCTTCCTCTGTGCCTGCCCTGGCCTCTTGCAGTTGGTTTTGCTTTACTAGAGCTGTTCCATCTGTCTGGACTCTCTCCCTCTGGAAGTACCATCTAGTCACTTTGGGTCAGTTCTCTCCTGAACATAGTTCTGCTTGCTTCCAAAAGGATTGCAATGAATCAGACTTCCTTTTTTTTTTTGGTCCTGTGTTTTCCCTCAGTGCGACCTCTAATTATTTTTAAAATTCTGTATTAATTTAACATTTTAAGTTTATTTGTTCTTTGGCTCAGTGCCACATTCTCTTTTGAGATGTCCTTTATTTCAGCTTAAAGTATTTATATATCATTATAGAATGGTCCTTGCTAAAAAAATGAGTTCTATATGCCTGATAAGGGTAATTTCTGTATTACCATTTAAGTGTTTTAGCTAGCGTGCTGGACAGCTTTAGTATCAACTTGACATACCTGGGTTGAGGGAGCCTCAGTTGGGGAATTGCCTCCATTGTACTGGCCTGCGGCCTTGTCTGAGGGGCATCTTCTTGATTGCTGAGTGATATGGGATGGCCCAGCCCACTGTGGGTGGTGCCACCCCTGGGCAGGTGGGCCTGTGCTGCATAAGAAAGCAAGCTAAGCAGGGGCCAGGGGAGCAAGCCAGTAAGCAACATTTCTCCATGGCCTGTGCTCCAGCTCCTGCCTCCAGGTTCCTGCCCTGAGTTCCTACCTTGGGCTCCCTGATGAACTGTGACCCAGGAGATGTAAGGTAAATAAACCCTTTCCTCCCTACGTTGGTATTGGTCAGAGTGTTTTGTCACAGCAATGGAGAGACAAACTAGGACAGCTAGTGAGTAGAGAGACTAAACAGTAGGTCCTTGACATTGAGGCTGTCTTTATGGTATGAAGTGGAATGTCCAGTTTTAACAAATGCTTGCTCAGAGCCCATCAAATGGCCAGCCCTTTAACCATGGTTGTTTGTAGGTTTTACCCGTGCAGGAGACCAGTTGACTGGGACCTGGAATTAAGCCTACGCCCTGCTCACTGAACCATATTCTGGTGTAAGACATCCCAAAGGGCTCTGATGCCCTACCTTGGCCATGCATCATTCATTCTCACAATTCTGTGAAGTCAGGATTTCTGTCCCATTGTCTCATGACTGGCCCAGAGAGGCAAGTTGAACTGCTGAATGCCTCACTGCTTAGTGAGAGAGCTGGGGTTTTGAATCAAGGCTGATGGCTTTCAACCAGCAGTCCTTTCCGTCTCAAGGCTCCTGTACAGTGCAGCAAGCACTCCTGGAATGGGGCTATTGAAGGCACCACAATTTTAAGGTGCAAATATTAAATCTTATGAAACCATGCTGTAATATCTGTTACAACCTTTTCACGTCACTGTGCATCTCTGAAGCAGCTCTATTTTAGTGAGCTTTTTCATCTACAACAATGAGAGAATTGGGTTACCAAATGAAAAGTATTGAACTGTGATTCTGTTCTTGAATTTCTAAGGAGACCTAAAGGCAACTGTGATCCCGGTTTAAATTTATTAGAAAAGCACTGTTGTTTTACCTCAAAACTGAGAGATGGCTCAGTGGTTAAGAGTACAGGCTGCTCTTGTAGAGGACCCGGATTTGATTCCCAGCACCCAACATGGCAGCTAGCAACTGTCCTAACTCCAGTTCCAGGGGATCCCACGCCTTCTTTTGACCTCTGCAGGCATTACATGACATGCGTGCTCTTACATACATGTAAGCAATACACTTATACACATAAAATAAAAATTATAAATAAGGGGCTGGAGAGATGGCTCAGCAGTTAAGAACATTGGTTGTTCTTGCAGAAGACCCGAGTTTGAATCCCAGCACCCATGTGGCAGCTAACAACTGTCCATAACTCCAGTCCCAGTGTATCCGACGTCCTCTTCTGACCTCCATGTGCATTGCATGATACGAGTGCACTTATACACATGCAGGCAATACATACATACACATAAAATAAAAATAATAAAATATT